>NC_041397.2:73165127-73530127 GCF_900747795.2 Erpetoichthys calabaricus | reverse complement strand
TTTAATTTTCAATGAAATGAAAAAAGCTCTCCAAGAGAAAATCTCAATGAAGAAACAGTTTGCACTATCTAAAAAGGAGAAACCCTCATTTATAAAGGTTTGCTGCAGATGACTTGACTGAAAATAAATTAATACTTCCTATGTGTATAATACATATTTATCTATTTTACTTATGCCTTTATTCCAGCAACTTGCAACATCTGAGGTACAATTTGTTACATTACTTTTGTTTTTTGCAGCACAGGCAGGTGAAGTGACTTCCTCAGGGTCACACAGTGGTGTCAGTACCATGATTTGAACTGACAAGCTCCGGGTTTGCTGAAATATTACTGAAGAAAGAAAAAAAATGAAAACGGGCAAATAGGGCTATGTATACAAATGTCCATCCATCCATTATCCAACCTGCTATATCCTAAATACAGGAGCCAATAAGTATATATATCTATATACAGTATATATATATATATATATATATATATATATATATATATATGTGAATGTATATATATATGTCTATATTTATATGTATATATATATATATATATATATATATATGTGTAGATATGTAAATTTGTATATGTATATATATATATATATATGTATATGTGGATGTGTATATGTATATACAGTAATCCCTCCTCCATCGCGGGGGTTGCGTTCCAGAGCCACCCGCGACATAAGAAAATCCGCGAAGTAGAAACCATATGTTTATATGGTTATTTTTATATTGTCATGCTTGGGTCACAGATTTGCGCAGAAACACAAGAGGTTGTAGAGAGACAGGAACGTTATTCAAACACTGCAAACAAACATTTGTCTCTTTTTCAAAAGTTTAAACTGTGCTCCATGACAAGACAGAGATGACAGTTCCGTCTCACAATTAACAGAATGCAAACATATCTTCCTCTTCAAAGGAGTGCGCCTCAGGAGCAAAGCCTGTCAGAAAGAGATAGGAAAGCAAACAAATCAATAGGGCTGTTTGGCTTTTAAGTATGCGAAGCACCGCAGCACAAAGCTGTTGAAGGCGGCAGCTCACACCCCCTCTGTCAGGAGCAGAGAAAGAGAGAGAGAGAGAGAGACAGAGTTTGTTTTTCAATCAAAAATCAATACGTGCCCTTCGAGCTTTTAAGTATGCGAAGCACCGTGCAGCATGTCGCTTCAGGAAGCAGCTGCACAGAAGGTAGCACCGTGAAGATAATCTTTCAGCATTTTTAGACGAGCGTCCGTATAGTCTAGGTGTGCGAACAGCCCCCCTGCTCAATCCCCCTACGTCAGGATCAGAGAAAGTCAGCGCAAGAGAGAGAGAAAAGTAAGTTGGGTAGCTTCTCAGCCATCTGCCAATAGCGTCCCTTGTATGAAATCAACTGGGCAAACCAACTGAGGAAGCATGTACCAGAAATTAAAAGACCCATTGTCCGCAGAAATCCGCGAACCAGCAAAAAATCCGCGATATATATTTAAATATGCTTACATATAAAATCCGCGATGGAGTGAAGCCGCGAAAGGCGAAGCGCGATATAGCGAAGGATTACTGTATATGTATATGTAGATATGTGTATATGTAGATATGTATATATGTTTATGTATATATATATGTTTACATAACCTCTTTAACACACTACTTCTCCGCTGCGAAGCGCGGGTATTTTGCTAGTATTTATATATATATATATATATACACATACACATATATACACACACACACATATATACATACACATATACATCTATACTAATAAAAGGCAAAGCCCTCACTGACTCACTCATCACTAACTCTCCAACATCCTGTGTAGGTAGAAGGCTGAAATTTGACAAGCTCATTCCTTACAGCTTACTTACAAAAGTTAAGCAGGTTTCATTTCGAAATTCTACATGTAACGGTCATAACAGTCAACAACGTCCACCATGTTAAACGTTCTTATTTATGGCCCCATCTTCACGAAATTTGGTAGGCGGCTTCCCTGCGCTAACCGAAACTGATGTATGTACTTATTTCGGTGGTATGACACCACAGGCGGCCGCCATATTGAATTTTCCAACAGTCTTTGTTACTTAATGGGCCCATCTTCAAGAAATTTGGTACGCGGGTTCCCAACGCTAACTGAATCCTACTTACGTACATATATACGTCCATGGCCTGCAGCTCAGTCCACACTCTGCATCCTCCAGGCACTCCTGAGCATAATCTAATTTTGAAGGTTGGGGCACCAATAATGTTACTGAGAAACTTACAGCTACTGAAACTTTGTAATGGCACGAGACTTCAGGTCACATGCTTGCAAAAGAACCTAATTGAGGCAACTATTTCTATTGGCGGTGGCTCAGGGGAGAGAGTTTTTATTCCTCGCATCCCCGTTATACCCTCTGATCTCCCATTTCAATTCAAACACTTCCAATTTCCAGTAAGGCTCTGCTTCGCAATGACAATTAATAAGTCTCAGGGACAGACCCTACAAAAGGTTGGCATTGATTTGAGGCAAGATTGCTTTTCACATGGCCAACTATACGTTGCATGCTCAACAGTAAGCTCAGCGCACAGCTTGGTCATATTACAACCGGAGGGGCGAACTGACAACGTGGTATACAAAGTGATCCTTAACAAATAATTATTGGTACATTTTCCCTCAGTTTATTATTTAAAATTTTAAAGAAGTACTTCGCCGCTGCAAAGCGCGGGTATTTTGCTAGTGTATATATATATAATTATATATATTGTATATAGGATGGATGGATGGGAGAGGGACAACACTTCTTCCGGGACATGAGAGTGCAACCGCCCAGATCAGCTGTGCGCAACCTGCGGCCGTACGGCCGCATGCGGCCGTGGGCAAGGACTTTGGCGGCCGTGGACGTGTATATTAAAGTGTACGTAATGGCGGCCGTGCAGGTGTAGGGTCTCTGGACTCCAGCGAGTAAGGGGTCTCAACGCCGCGGAATCTTTGTCGGCCGGGTCGGTATGGTGACGCCGAAAGCCGATTTGGACTCTGAGGTCTCTAGACTCCTGCAAGTGTAGAATCTCAAACACCGCAGAACCTTCCTTAGCCGGGTCGGTATGTTGACCAAAATGTTGCCCTTTATATATTCATCGAGGCCTAGGGACTCTCGAGCTTACTCCGCATTTCCTGGGAGACATGGGGTGAGATGGTGCAGCGTGGATAAACAAATGGAAGTAGCATTCGATGTAGCACTGCCATCTCCTAATGGTCTCCAGTGAGTCCCCTGACTTTGCAAGTCTGTCTGTAAACATGCAAGAGCAAGGAAGCCATTAATGGCGATGTTTTCCAAACTTCCTGAAACAATTGCTGTAAAGGTTTTTTGTCCTATATGACGTTTCGTAGACATTTTTTTACATATGTAGACCAGTAAATTGAATATTGTCAGATATATCATACTCTGTTTTAATGTGTAATCTGTAAATTTTTACATAAATCATAAAACATTATTAAGTTTACTTGGACTTACTGGCGGCCGTTATTAAAGTAAAAAGTCTGTAGTGCGGCCGTTATTAAAGTAAAAAGTCTGTAGTGCGGCCGTCAATAGCGGAAAGGTTGCGCATGCCTGGCCCAGATGGTTATGGAGCCATGGTCTGTAGCACTTCTGCCACACCAGGAAATGGCAATGAAGAAAGAGAGAAGGAAAGTATAGACTGAGCTATATTGTGGGTTTGTACATTGTGTGGTGCTGTAAATCCATAAGGAAAATAGATGTGTGTGTTTTTGGGACTTCTATGTGTCCTGTGTCTGTCTGCGATTTGAGCTGGATCTTCCACAATATATATACCTGTAGCCACTGTGGCCCTCCAGGACTGGAGTTCGACACCCCTGCACCATACTATTATGTAGTCATTTTGATGATATACAGACCACTACTGACATGTTCTTGTAACTATATGTTTGAAATGATCAGTTTCCTCCAGTCAGTCTTCAGTGACCTCCAATCATGTGGGCTAATATTTGAAGCAATAATCAGAAATCTTAACTTTTTTGAATTTAAACGTTTAGGTGAAACTTTTCTTTAAAATAGGCTAAATCTCTCCATATTTGATGGGAACACATCAAAAAGATTGTATTGTATACATTATTTTTCAAAGCAGGCATCATCAATATATGCTTTACAACTAGAAAACATGATTAAAATAAATAGCAACATGATTATTTTGAACATTATTCTAAAAACAAACAACCATGACTTATTTGGAGATCTTTTATTAACAGTGCCTTAAAAACCTGAAGTAATCTTTCAGCAAAATGTGTGAAAACTAACTCTGTATTCAAAAAAACTCTAAATTTAAATGGAGTTTACTTCCACTAAAATTACCCCTAATTTGGTAGATGAGCAACTATTGTAATATATTTGTAATCATAGTTCACTATTATGATTAAATATTTATCCCTTCTCAGTCTTCTATTTGCCAATGTATTTTTGAACAAAACTAAAAGTGCTAAAGATACATGACAAGTAATGCAAGATGTATAAAACGTGATGAGTGACTAGTGAGAAATGACAAATGCTACATGACTTCGATTAATACTGAGGCCTGATGATCAGTGAAGTGAAAAATGATAATGACTTTATATGGGCACCATAGTAATATTTTACCAACGACATGAATTTTTTACTCCAGATATTAAATTTAGAAAGTCTTTGCTCAAGCATTCTTCTTTCTGTCTCCATGTTGTCTGCTAGCTTTTTTTTCTAGTAATTTCCCTTTTTAGAGATTCCTTAGAGAAGTGTTCATTGACTCAGTACATTTGTCTTGTTTTTCAATACTTAATTGATTTCATCTGTCTCTTCGTCCTTTCTTTCTGTCTTCCCTGCCATTACTGCTTTCGTTGTCTCACACTTTTTTCCATTTAGATCCTAATGTCTGATATAAAGGGTAGATAAGACATTTGTAATTAAATGCCTACTCTTTACAACATTGTTCATGTTATTAATAAATATACAATATTAAGAGCCCATTTACAAGTATTATTTATTTAGATAGGGAACAACTGTGTTGGATTCATAATACTAACAGATAAACACATTAAGCCAAAAAAAATATTTAAAAGTAAATAGTGTTGGATTCTTTTTACATGTAGATGCCTATTCACTGTACAATGCAGTTGCCTCATGGCTGCCAGAACACTCTGCACATGACAAATACCATGCAAATTTATGCACATTTTTCTTAAGAAAAAATGATTGTTCTAAATAAAAGTTAATGGTAGAGGAATATTGTAGACTATAGTTACAATAGCAAAACAATAAAAGTGCTGACTTCCTTTTCCATATGTGGTATGTACTTTGACAAATTTTTGAAAATGGTCTTAAAGGATAAGCTTGGTGTTTTTTGAGTCAAATTATTTCTTCACTATCATGGTACTTGTATATATTTTAATTTGCCACATATAATTGTGTTCTAATGTAAAGCATTTAAAAAAAAAAATTCCTTGTCTGTTCTTGCGGCTTGCATTGGGACTAATGGATACATAACTCTATAGGTGAATGAAAAAGCCTTAAAATGTACTAAATACATCCATTTTTTTTATTTATTAATTTTATTGTAATCATTCCATACAAATAGATCAATTTATAACAAAAAAAATTGAAGACAAATCAAACCTCACCCCTGAGAAGGAGAGCTTAGCCAAAAGAGAATTGCTGAGGGCTTTTTAATAAGGCAACAATAAACAAAAGAATGGAAGAAATATATATAGGTAAATAAAAAAATGGAGAAGGGAATTAAATGCGGTAATAGTTATTTCTCTTATTCTAAAATAATATTGATTAGATCCTGCCAGGTTTTAAAAAAATTCTGTACAGATCCTCTAACTGAGAATTTGATTTTTTCCAATTTCAAATAATATAAAACATCGGTTTCCCACTGACTTATCAGAGGAAAGTTAGGATTCTTCCAATTTAACAAAATAAGTCTGTGTGCCAAAAGTGTAGTGAATGCAATCACCGTTTGCTTGTCCTTCTCCACTTCAAGTTCATCTGGAACACAGCTGTTAATGGGTTAGGAGGGATTGTGACCCCAAGGCTGTCTGAAAGGCACTTAAAAATTTTAGTCCAAAATGATATTAGTTTGGTGCAGGCCCAAAACATATGACCCAGTGAGGCAGGAGCTTGGTTGCAGTGTTCGCAGGTTGGATCTTGCCCTGGAAACATTTTGGACAGTTTTAAGCGAGACAGATGAGCTCGATATATAATTTTTAGTTGAATAATTCTATGCTTTGCGCATATGGAGCTCGAGTGAATTCTCTGCTTTGCTACCTTCCACTTATTTTCTGATATATTGATTAAGAGATCTTCCTCGCAATGTCCTCTTGGGTCTTTGAAAGGTAGGGACTCTAATAAGATTTTATATAATGCGGAAATGGTGTTTAATTCCTCGAAATTGAGCAGTATTTTTTCCAGCATGGTGGTGGGTACGAGGTGAGGAAAATCGGGCAGTTTCTGTTTAGCAAAATTTCTAATTTGAAGATAGTGAAAGAAATGTGTAGCTGGGAGGTTGAATTTGGAACATAATTGTTCAAAAGATGCAAATATGTTGTCTATATAAAGATCTCTGAGCATTTTAATCCCAAAACTTTACCAGGTATTAAAAACTAGATATGTTTGCGAGAGTTGAAAGAAGTGGTTCTCTTGCAGAGGTGCCACCGATAAAAGATTTTCCATCTTAAAATGCTTTCTAAGTTGGTTCCATGTTCTGAGTGAGTAAAGCACAATTGGGTTATTAGTATATTTGTGATAACTTGCATTTATTGGAGCGCAGAGCACGGTGTATAAAGAAGTACTACAGGATTTTACTTCTATTGCGAACCAAGCCTATGTATGTTCATTTTTTTGTGTCCAGCTTTTTATGGCTTGTATGTTTGCTGCCCAGTAATAAAACTGAAAATTAGGTAAAGCCCTGCCACCTTCTGCCTGAGGTCTTTGTAGGGTCTCTCTTCGGATACGTGGGTGTTTTGAGTTCCAAATGAATGAGGTTATTGTTGAATCTAATTGCTTAAAAAATGATTTATTGATATATATTGGAATGTTTTGAAATAAAAAAAGAAGTTTAGGAAGGATATTCATCTTAACAACGTTAATTCTTCCGGCTAGAGTGAGATGAAGGGTTGACCATCTATGCAAGTCTTGCTTAATTTTTTCCATACAGACGGAAAAATTTTGTTGATAAAGAGCTTTATGTTTACTTGTGGTATTTACCCCTAGGTATTTAAACTGATCTGCTATGGTAAAAGGTAGGGTGTCCAATCTAATATTATATGCTTGTGAATTCACTGGAAAGAGTATACTTTTATTCAGATTAATTCTAAGACCAGATATCTTTTGAAATTCTGTGAGTGCTGTTAAAACTGCAGGCACAGTGTTTTCTGGGTCTGATATACTGTATATAAAACCATATCATCTGCATATAGAGAAATTTTCTGTTGCAGTCCTTCTCTGATAATCCCCTTTATCTGATAAGAATTTTGACAGTGAACCGCCAGTGGTTCAATGTCAATTGCAAACAGCAGTGGTGACAAGGGACATCCTTGTCTGGTGCCACGTTCTAGCTTAAAGTAGTCTGAACAAATGTTGTTAATACAAACTGAAGCTTCTGGACTGGTATACAGTAGTTTGATCCATGCACAAATATTCAGGCCAAACCCAAATTTCTCCAATGCAGTGAAAAGGTAGTTCCATTCAATTATATCAAATGCTTTTTCTGCGTCTAATGATAGTAATATCTCTGGGGTGTTTGATTTTGCTGGTGAATATATAACATTAAACAAGCGTCGGAGATTGAAAGATAGGTGTCGGCCTTTAATAAATCCAGTTTGATCCTGTGATATTACCGAGGGCAGCACTTTCTCCATCCTTCTAGCTAGAATTTTTGAGAGTATCTTAACATCATTATTCAGGAGTGAAATTGGTCTGTATGATGCACATTGTAACAAGTCCTTATTTTGTTTAGGAAAGACGGTGATTAATGCTTGTCAAAATGTTTGAGGTAGTATTTGGTTGCCTCTAGCTTCTGTAAATGTTGCCAATAAGAGGGGAGCTAGCTGAGTGGAGAATTTCTTATAAAATTCTACGGGGTAACCATCAGGGCCTGCTGATTTCCCGCTTTCAAGTGACTTTATAGCATCTAGTAATTCTGTTAGCGTCAGAGGTTTATCCAGTACCTCAGCACTTAAAGCATCTATTTGTGGTGTCTGTAATGTATCCAGAAATGCATTAGATTGTGTGTTGTCTTCTTTGAACCCAGTAGAATATAAGGATTTATAATAATCTCTAAATGCGTGCATTATATTTTTATGGTCAATGATTTCTTCTCCATTCATGTTGGTGATTACTGGTATTGCACTTCTTGTTTGTGAATTTGTTGAGCTAAAAGCTTATTAGCTTTCTCTCCGTGTTCATAGTAATGATGTCTTGACTTATAAATAAGTTGTTCGGTTTCTTTAGTTGTTAAGATGTTGAGTTCTGTATGCAGGGCCTGCCTTTTCCTGTGAAGAGCTTCACTTGGACGCCTGGCTTGTTCTTCGTCTATTCTAGTAATTTCGCTTCTTAGCTCTGACAGGTTCTTGGTTTCTAATTTATTTCTGTAGGAAAGATATGAAATAATCTGTCCTCTTAAGAAGGCCTTTAGAGTTTCCCAGAGTGTTCCTGCAGAAACCTCTGTGGGCGTGTTTGTCTCTAGGAAGAAGCTAATTTGTTTGGATATAAATTCTGTGTAGTTCTCGTCTGCTGATAGAAGAGGGTTAAGACGCCATCTACGAGGTGAGTGTGAGGGGCTTAATGATTTTAGCTCCAAGACTAGAGGGGCATGGTCGGAGATAACAATTGTGTCGTATTTGCATGATTTAATCGTAGGCAGGAAATTATTATCTATAAAAAAATAATCAATTCTTGAGTAGCTATGACGCACTGGTGAGTAGAACGAATATGTTCTTGAGTTTGGGTTAAGAAACCTCTCAGGGGTCTGATAAGTTGTGGTCAGTTAAAAATTGTGTAATTGTCTTTGCAGTTTTCGATGTCGTCCCCCCTGTCACAGGAGTCCTATCTAAGAGTGGATTTAAAACACAATTAAAGTCCCCAGCCATTATAATTTTATGAGTGTTCACTTTGGGAATGGATGCAAATAGATTTTGCATGAATTCCTTATCATCGACATTGGGTGCATAAACATTTATCAAAATTATTTTACTGTTAAATAAGTTGCCCATGACCATCACATATCTCCCTTCAGGGTCCGATACTACATCTGATGCTACAAATGGAACTGTTCTGTGTATGAGAATTCCCACCCCTCTAGTTTTCTTTATAAAGCTAGAATGGAACATTTGGCCAGTCCAGTCTTTTTATAGTCTGAACTGATCCTTGCTTAGTAAGTGGGTCTCCTGTAAAAATAATATTTTAGCGTTTAAGCCTGTTAGGTGAGAGCATACTTTCTTTCTCTTTAATTCGTGATTCCGGCCTTTAACATTCCAGCTCACAAAGTTAACTGTCCCATCATGGAGACATTGATTCTGAATTTTTAATGTCATTTTATAGTCTTAACTGGTAGTGAGGCAGTTTTAATGTTAATTTCAAAATTCCCCATGAGTTATTGCATTTTAGCCTATTGTTGCATTGATATTTATAGTTATAAGGATTAGAAGAATAAATTAGATATAGCTTGCTCTCCTTCTCTCCCCCCTTTATCCCCCCCCCCCCTCCATTTTTGCCTCCCCACATGAGGCTTGATCCCTCTTTGCGATGTCCCGGTCCTCTGACATACAAAGAGACAGAGCACATCCAAAACAAAACAAACCCCACCCCGCAGCGGCGTTTGAGAATTAAAACAAAGAGATATCTATTGCAGCTGAATTTGAAATACTATCTGCTGAAAATATAATCATTAACAGTCTTTAAGCTTAAAATAATCTTCAGCAATTTTAAGATATTAAGATAATAAAGCAATGAACCCTGGGAATGATTTTAAAAAGTAGTCTAGGATAAACATAGTAAATCCTAATGTAATAGTATAATGTAATAGTATAAATGTAATAGTAATGTAATAGTAATAGTAATGTAATAGTAGAAATATCAATAAACCAAGAGTATGATGTTAAACAGTCTACTTTAAGGTAGTAAAAAAAACCAAAAAACCAAACCCTACTTTAATTACTTCCACACTTCCACACTCACGTCTATAACTGTAATTAAGACATAAACATATAATGTCCAAGTAAAGAAAAGGATCTATAATTATAATACCAGTCTCTTTAAAAGTGGATCCGACAGCAGATGATAGGTCCTTCCCATGCCTTGACAGAATACGGCTCCTTATTATCTTTCAAAAGAGTGTCGGAAACAGCTTCTTTAGTTCCTTTTCAGCTTCCTCCTTGCTAGAAAAAACATAATATTGGTCTTGAACTTCCACTTTCAGTTTGGCGGGATACAAGAGGCTGTATTTGATATCGGCTTTCTGTAGCAACTTTTTAATTTTAAAGTAGGCTGCGCGTTTTGCAGCTGTTAATGGTGAGAAGTCGGGGAAAATACGAATAAGATTATTTTCAAATATAATCTCTTGCTTGTGTCTGAGAAGTGCCATCACATCAAGCTTACATCGTAATCGCTCGAAGCAGACAATAAAAGACCTAGGTTTAAAGGTGCTTGATCTGTATATGCGATAAGCAGCTGCTATCTCAATGTCGAGTTTAAAATCATCTCCAATTATTTTAGAGAGTAATTCTACTGCAAATTTCACTGGGCTTGAGCTTTCTCATTTCTCAGGTATACCCTCAATTCTTATATTATTTCTTCTGCACCCATCTTCCAGGGCCGCAAGTCTGTCTCCGAGTTTTTTGCATTCGGAATTCGCAGCTATAGCTTTCTCATCGGCGTTAGATGGCAATTGTTCCACTGTTTCAACTCGAGCCGTGAATGCCTGCTAAACGTCATCCAGCTGATCTGTAACGTCATTAATCTGGTCTGCAAGTATTTTCAGTTTGGGTCTATTTTCTTCGATGTGTTCCTCTAATTTCTCCAACATGCTTTTAAAGTTCACGTCAAAACGTTTAAATAGATGCGTTTCCCGGTCTTTGTTATCCTTCTTAATCTCAATGTTAGACTTCTTAAGGTCATTCATAAGCTCATTCTTGTTATCCTTCTTAAGCTCATTTATGGCCGTAGCCATGGCAGTGGCCAGTGTAGCGATCATCAATGGACGAGACCAATACATCCATTTTTAAAGCCAAAAATGTTATCGAACATTGTATTGCAAAACAGCGTATCCATGTCATTTTAAGAAAGAAAAAAATGCACAGAGCAAAACATTATTGTGCAGCAATTTTAAAAGGATACAGTGCTGTTTAATCTGATGCTCTTCATCTTTCGCAGCATCTTTCATGGCCAGGGGCGTGTGATGCCATGATGTGAATTGCTGTGTTTGTTCTGCAAACATCCATCCATCCATCCATTGTCTCCCGCTTATCCGAGGTCGGGTCGCGGGGGCAGCAGCTTGAGCAGAGATGCCCAGACTTCCCTCTCCCCGGCCACTTCTTCTAGCTCTTCCGGGAGAATCCCAAGGCGTTCCCAGGCCAGTCGAGAGACATAGTCCCTCCAGCGTGTCCTGGGTCTTCCCCGGGGCCTCCTCCCGGTTGGACGTGCCCGGAACACCTCACCAGGGAGGCGTCCAGGAGGCATCCTGATCAGATGCCCGAGCCACCTCATCTGACTCCTCTCGATGCGGAGGAGCAGCGGCTCTACTCTGAGCCCCTCCCGGATGACTGAGCTTCTCACCCTATCTTTAAGGGAAAGCCCAGACACCCTGCGGAGGAAACTCATTTCAGCCGCTTGTATTCGCGATCTCGTTCTTTCGGTCACTACCCATAGCTCATGACCATAGGTGAGGGTAGGAACATAGATCGACTGGTAAATTGAGAGCTTCGCCTTGCGGCTCAGCTCCTTTTTCACCACGACAGACCGATGCAATGCCCGCATTACTGCGGATGCCGCACCGATCCGCCTGTCGATCTCACGCTCCATTCTTCCCTCACTCGTGAACAAGACCCCGAGATACTTGAACTCCTCCACTTGGGGCAGGATCTCGCTACCAACCCTGAGAGGGCACTCCACCCTTTTCCGGCTGAGGACCATGGTCTCGGATTTGGAGGTGCTGATTCTCATCCCAGCCGCTTCACACTCGGCTGCGAACCGATCCAGAGAGAGCTGAAGATCACAGCCTGATGAAGCAAACAGGACAACATCATCTGCAAAAAGCAGTGACCCAATCCTGAGCCCACCAAACTGGACCCCCTCAACACCCTGGCTGCGCCTAGAAATTCTGTCCATAAGAGATATGAACAGAATCGGTGACAAAGGGCAGCCCTGGCGGAGTCCAACTCTCACTGGAAACGGGTTCGACTTACTGCCGGCAATGCGAACCAAGCTCTGGCACCGATCGTACAGGGACTGAACAGCCCTTATCAGGGGGGCCGGTACCCCATACTCTCGGAGTACCCCCCACAGGATTCCCCGAGGGACACGGTCGAATGCCTTTTCTAAGTCCACAAAACACATGTAGACTGGTTGGGCAAACTCCCATGCACCCTCCAGGACCCTGCTAAGGGTATAGAGCTGGTCCACTGTTCCGCGACCAGGACGAAAACCACACTGTTCCTCCTGAATCCGAGGCTCGACTATCCGACGGACCCTCCTCTCCAGGACCCCTGAATAGACTTTTCCAGGGAGGCTGAGGAGTGTGATCCCTCTGTAGTTGGAACACACCCTCCGATCCCCCTTCTTAAAGAGGGGGACCACCACCCCGGTCTGCCAATCCAGAGGCACTGTCCCCTGATGTCCATGCGATGTTGCAGAGGCGTGTCAGCCAAGACAGTCCTACAACATCCAGAGCCTTGAGGAACTCCGGGCGTATCTCATCCACCCCCGGGGCCCTACCACCAAGGAGTTTTTTGACCACCTCGGTGACCTCAGTCCCAGAGATGGGGGAGCCCACCTCTGAGTCCCCAGGCTCTGCTTCCTCATTGGAAGGCATGTTAATGGGATTGAGGAGGTCTTCGAAGTATTCCCCCACCGACCCACAACATCCCGAGTCGAGGTCAGCAGCGCACCATCCCCACCATATACAGTGTTGACACTGCACTGCTTCCCCTTCCTGAGACGCCGGATGGTGGACCAGAATCTCCTCGAAGCCATCCGAAAGTCATTCTCCATGGCCTCCCCAAACTCCTCCCACGCCCGAGTTTTTGCCTCAGCAACCACCAAAGCCGCATTCCGCTTGGCCTGCCGGTACCTATCAGCTGCCTCCGGGGTCCCACAGGACAAAAGGGTCCCGTAGGACTCCTTCTTCAGCTTGACGGCATCCTTCACCGCCGGTGTCCACCAGCGGGTTCGGGGATTGCCGCCACGACAGGCACCGACCACCTTACGGCCACAGCTCCGGTCAGCTGCCTCAACAATAGAGGCACGGAACATGGCCCATTCGGACTCAATGTCCCCCACCTCCCTCGGGATGTGGTCGAAGTTCTGCCGGAGGTGGGAGTTGAAGCTACTTCTGACAGGGGGCTCTGCCAGACGTTCCCAGCAGACCCTCACAACATGTTTGGGCCTACCACGCCTGACCGGCATCCTCCCCCACCATCGAAGCCAACTCACCACCAGGTGGTGATCAGTTGACAGCTCCGCCCCTCTCTTCACCCGAGTGTCCAAGACATGTGGCCGCAAGTCCGACGACACGACCACAAAGTCAATCATCGAACTGAGGCCTAGGGTGTCCTGGTGCCAAGTGCACATATGAACACCCCTATGCTTGAACATGGTGTTCGTTATGGACAATCCGTGACGAGCACAGAAGTCCAATAACAAAACACCGCTCGGGTTCAGATCAGGGGGGCCATTCCTCCCAATCACGCCCTTCCAGGTCTCACTGTCATTGCCCACGTGAGCATTGAAGTCTCCCAGCAGAACGAGGGAGTCCCCAGAAGGTATGCCCTCTAGCACCCCCTCCAGGGACTCCAAAAAGGGTGGGTACTCCGAACTGCTGTTCGGTGCATACGCACAAACAACAGTTAGGACCCGTCCCCCCACCCGAAGGCGAAGGGAGGCTACCCTCTCGTCCACCGGGGTAAACCCCAATGTACAGGCTCCAAGTTGGGGGGCAATAAGTATACCCACACCTGCTCGGCGCCTCTCACCGGGGGCAACTCCAGAGTGGTAGAGAGTCCAGCCCCTCTCAAGGAGATTGGTTCCAGAGTCCAAGCTGTTAGTCGAGGTGAGTCCGACTATATCTAGCCGGAACCTCTCAACTTCGCGCACTAGCTCAGGCTCCTTCCCCTTCAGAGAGGTGACATTCCACGTCCCAAGAGCCAGTTTCTGTAGCCGAGGATCGGACCGCCAAGGTCCCCGCCTTCGGCCACCACCCAACTCACACTGCACCCGACCTCCTTGGCCCCTCCCATAGGTGGTGAGCCCATGGGAAGTTCTGCAAACAATTAGGCAATAATAACTGAAAAAAGCACACTTGGAATCTCTTATATTCTTTCACTATACCAAAGCTTACTTCATTATGTCAGCAGCTGCTTCCCCCATGTGGTGACATGAATTCCCATCTCACTTCACTCACTCAGGGTCAGAGGCAACCTGTATGCCACACTCTGCCTCGCTTCTTGGTGGCAGTTACGCATCAGGAGAACAATCTCAGTTGGCAAAGGTAATAGAAACTTGAAACAAAGTGACAGTTTACAGGCTCAGGAAGTGATGTGTTTGCAGTCAGTGCCTTTGTTTGGCGCTGCTGCTGCCATTGCTGCTCATAAAGCTCATTTTATGCCGAATTCTGCATGTAGCACAGAGCTGTAATTCCTGCCTCACAGCACCAAGATCTGCAAGACTTTTGCATGTTCACTGCATGCAACGTATTTACAGATTTACTGATATTTGTACAAACTACAATGAAGAAACTCTTACATGCTCTTTTCACTATGCTGCCGCTCAGTGTGAATCTGTGAAGGGTATGTAATATAACAAAAGAAAATGTAATGTATAGTAAGTGTCATTCAAGAAAAAACAACCATATGATGTAAGCGCACATCTGTTTGTTATTACATGCCATGGCAGAAAATAACTACAGAAGCAAAAGTAGGATTATATACCGAATATAGCTTGCTCTTGGGGGCTTCTCAGATCGTCAAAACTCCATCCACAATGGAGGCTGACAGCAGACAAGCAAAAAGCAAATGTACTCTTACATCAAGAAACAAAGTTCCAAGAATCTGTGAAAAAAACAATTATTTATAGGATGCCTTATAAACATGAAAGTAACATTTTCCTAAAATGAAAACATTTGCTGCTTCAAAGTGGAAGTATCTGGAAAGTTTGAAGGCTTTTTCATTCATTTATGTGTCCTTGTAACACTGTAAACTGCATGAAGAAACAAGGTATTTTCAAAATTTATTAAAATGCTTCATTTTAGAACAAAATGTTATACGGCAACTTACTATATACAGATTTAGTATTCATAAGTCGAAATGTCAGAAGTACCAGAAATATTTTGGATTTCAAATACTATTTAGATTTTGGAATATTTCCATTGTTATAATGAGTTATATTTGAAACACATTTGACCAAGAAGGTAAATGCAGCCAAAACAGCTAAGTGACAACTCACACATGTAATGATTCATATCACTGAGTTGTTATTATAATATGCCTTGATGTGACAAACATATTAAACCTCAAATATGAGGAGTACAATGTGCAGACTCTGTTGCAGTTTCCTTTAAAAAGGGCCAATGCTATGTATTTGCCCTGAAGAACTTTTTTGTTTTTTCAACGGTTTATATTAGATATCTGTTGTCACTTCTTAGAGATACGACCGACTGGTTAGAAATATGGCAGACAAGCTTCACTCCATCTGTGTTTCTATGCTGGAATCCATTAACTGACAAGGTGCTACATTCAGTTTTCATAGGGTGTGGGCTTACATACATAAAACATAACATGTTTTGCCAACATAAAAAGGAAATCTACAGCAGAGTCCAGTTTTTCTAACATAATCAGAGCAATTTACTGTACTTATATTGCAATAAAGGCACCTAGCGAGAATGAAGCTGCTTATGTTACCTGTAAACAGAGACATTCCTTTAACACACAAATCATCTGTGATTTCAACTTGAGTTTGGGATGATTGTGACTAATAAATCAGATTGTGTAAATGTGAAGTTTGAGTACATTAGATTTTATAAATCAGATTTTTTTTTGTGTATGAATGTTCTTGTTTTGTGGCATATGCATATTTTCAAGCTGAAATCCACAATACATGACAATAAAATTTCTCTTGAACTCAAACAATTCATACTTGTTTAAAGACTCTTTTTCTTTATCTACGGTTAATTATCTGCATAAAAATAAAATCTGGATATTTTAGGTCAACATCACTACTGTAGGTACCTTTCCTTTTTCCTTTAGAATACTTAAAAGAATTGTATCAGTGTACTTAAATCTTACTTTAAGAAAGTACAGTACAATTTATTTTAAAAATGTACATTATGACATTTGCCCTAATCAAGCCATAAATTGAGCTTTGGACAATCTGACCATATCATCTGAAGCAAAAAATGCATAATTAGCAATCTGTCATTGGTTCAGGTGTCAATACCTTTCTTTTGCTTAAATTATTGAATTATTTATTTTAAAAGGAGAATGAATTATAATTATGTATGAAGGAAAAAGAACAATTTACATGCTTCAATTAGTAAATAGTTTATTTAGCATTCCAGTACAACTCAGTGAACTTGAGTGGAGTTAGAAATGTGCTTATAGGTAGCTTGCCAGTAGTCAGTTTGAGGGAAGGCTCTGGCTAACAACTGTAAACTGATATTTTAATTTCAAAACCATTTTTAAAACAAAAAAAGGACAGAATCTATAGCTTAAAGATTATTTTCCTGTACCTTTCAGATGACTGCTATAAAATGGACTGTATGGGCGTCGAGATCTGGGGAAAAGATTAATGAATTGTCTATGCAGACCATGACAAATGTGCCCAACAAATGCTGTCTAGAATGACTAAAATATTGCCAAAATAGTTTCAAATCCATAGGGCCTAATTTTTTTATTTTAGTACCCAAAACAGCATTAAAATATAGCTTCACTAATTAACTTCTTCAAACTGTATAAGCACTATCCACATAGATCTAATTTCATTAACATTGTATAATGGAGAGATGCTAAAGTGTGGAAAGGAGTAAGTATATATTCTTCCAGATTCTATTGTTTCGTTATTACCTTCTTCTTTGTTTAGGGCTTTTGATTGTCCCATCAATATATGTCAATATATGTCATTGCAATGCTACAGGAGTCATTGCTGTATCACAAAAGACGTCTACTAAAAGCCAGCAATTTTGCTGAAGCTTTCTTTAAAAATTTCTTTGAGAAACAATTTAAGGAATGAATAAATACATACATACATAAATAAAGCTTTGTTAACTTTATTTTGTTTTGGTTTCTTAGATTACTGAGATTGTAACTCAGGATCAAATTTGAATTCCAGGACTTTCTGTCCATAGTGGTCAGTGTGTTCTACTCTGTGGTCTGACTAATGAAGAAACATCAGCTTTTGAAGTATCTTCAGCAACAATAACACATTTTCTTACTTGATAGTCAGTGTTTTACAGTAATAATAACTAAACAGTGTTACAAAGAAAGTAAAAACTAAAGAAGTTATTAATAGCAACTTTCAAAAACAGTTAAGAACCAAATTATTCAGCTTAATAACAAAAAATATGGTCAGGAAAGGAAAATAAAAACTCTAGTTAGCTGGAAATGGAGAAAATAAACTTGCGGGGGTTCCAAAGACAAAAGACCAACAAACAAGCTCTGAGTATTCTACAGTCCATGAATGTATCACCATTATCAGGATACTCTTGTGAACCTTGTCTTCATCTTTCCAGCACCACAGACGAATTAGGCCAATGAAAAAAAAAGATCATCCATAAAATTAGATATTAGTGACCAATATAAAAAACAAATAAAATTGTATTATATGAAACCAACCAATTTCCACTTAGTATGAGGGAATGGCAGTAATGCTAGTAATCTGTAAAGATATCAAGAAAAAGCAAAATTTAAGAGCTGGATTTTTAGTAGCTTGTACTGGCCATGTGTAACTCTACTCCCAGAAATGAATCACTAAAAAAAAATAACAATCCATGACCACAAAGACATTAAGGGAAACAAATTTTATACTTATTTATCTATTTAGTGTAATGAACTGTTTTTCTTTGCCTAGCCAAGCAAGTTAGCTGCCTGTTTATTTCAAATTGCGTTTAGACTGTAATATGACATCCAAACTTTTTTTCCATCAAAAAAATGATTTTGAATGTAACTTTTTCATAATTTACAAAATTAAAATAAAAGCAAATAGATTTAAAGAATCAATAAGATGAAGTGTCTTCATGTTAGAAGTATCACTGAACATCTGCATACAACATATAATAACTGATACTAAGCTGAGGTTTACTGAGGTTTAACTTTGAATTTCAATAAAACATTATCAAATAAACAGTGCTTAACACTAGAATTACCAGAATCTACGAAAAAACTCGTAGATCCGGCCCACCTTAAAACCGTTCTCACCTCTCTTTTGTCTTCTAAATGTGCCGATTAAGACGAGCAGCAAGTAGCCGGCTATTCCATCCCCCGCCGTCGCAGAACGTTCACTAAGTTTTCGCAGCTTATGCCTTGTTTGATTATCTGGGAGTGACTGAACTGCTGGAGTTTTAGAGTGGAAATAATAGATCACTATTTGCAACACACGCATTTCATGTGTGTTCCATTTCTACAGTAATCTGTGTAAACACATTGTTAAAAACAGAAACTTTTTCATATTTTAGTAATAAATGTTACAAAATGTAGGCATAAACTATAGAATGTGTGAAACCTGAAGTCCAAACATCAAATAAACACTTTCACAAAAGGTTCAAGGATGATACGACACCTTCCGTGGCTTAATGCTAAGGTTTGCTGTCTTGAAGCACAACAGCCCTGCCGTGCTACAGAGACCTGAGTTCAATTCTCAGCTTTGGAGAAAGTGTTTTTTTTTTCCTCAAACGGACATAAAATTAATAAATCAGTATGCACTGTAAATCGTTAAGTTTAAAATATCGATCATGGTTATTTCTGTTGATTAATTCATGCTTTTTTACTAAGAGTCAGAACATGAGCTTGTTCAGCTTATTCAGCTTCTGATCTGACTCAAACAGCACCAGTATAACTTCACACCCGGTCTGACGCTGTTTGTTTTCAAATAATATTGCATTACTTCGACGATGTTTTCTGATTGGTACTATTCGCGTCATAAAATGATTTCTTCAAAACGTCACATATATTTGTCTCTTTCTTTTTTTAAAATGTGCGTTGTAGCATGCAGCAACTGGCCACCTGCATGTTCTTGCGCACACTGAATAAGACTATATGCAATCATCAGATTCAAATGTTAACAGTTATATAGCACGGAATGGAAATCAGCAGTTCTTAGCATTGCACCACGCAAGCTGTCATATCAACCGCCTACTGTAACTTGCTTTATTTTTTCTTCGGTTATAGTCTTGAATAAAAATGCACTTGTTTTGTTATACTTTTACATCAACATATTCCTGTGTTTGAGCAACATAGGCATGCTCAAAAAATACACGTGTAATGCCACGAAAAGTGCATGCAGACACTTCAGTTCACAAGCATTGGTACGACAATGCAGTCACAAGTACACTGCAGAGCTATAGCGCGTCTTTATGTGAAAACAGCAGTGTCAGATGGGGAGTGTCTGATGATTACATATAGCGCTCTTTACTATGCTTTCCTCTGCATGTCCTGAGGTACAAAAGAAACAGCATACAGCAACATGTGGAGACTGGCGAGATTGTGGGAAAAAAACATGTGGTCGTATGTAACGTGATACACTGCAGAGCTATAGCGCGTCTAAATTTTATGTGAAAACATCAGTGTCCGGTGTTTGGGGGGGGGGGGGGGCGAGTCGGGGTGGTAGGGAAGGATCCTGAACGCGATTGAGACAATGAAAAGTGAATTAAAAAAAAATAAACACAGCTAACCTTTACAAATATCATAAATTACACCAGCTGTTACAGACTGAAATCAAATGTATCTTTTTATTCTAAAATAGTAAAAAATAAGAACACTTCTCAAAATGAAATCATGCACCACAAACTGGTGACCTTCTGATTCCTAGTCAACAAACTGATACTGTTGCGCCACAGCGGCAATCATAGTAAATAAGTGCCAATGTCGCACACTAAGGCGGCTTTTTTTGGCGGCGGCTTTTTTTTTGTACCTTTTGTGAAAGTGTTTCTTTGATATTTGGACTTCAGGCTTCATACATTATATAGTTTATGCTAACATTTTGTCATTTGCTACTAGAATATAATAAATGTTTTTGTTTTAAAAATGTGTTTACACCGATTACTGTAGAAATTCAACACATATGAAATGCATGTGTTCCAAATAACGACTTATTATTTCCACTCTAAAACCCCACTTCACTCCCAGATAATCAATCAAGGCATGAGCTGGGAGAAGTTCGTGAACGTTCTAAGTCGGTGGGGGGATGGAATAGCCGGCTGCTTGCAGCATGTCTTTTTCAGTACATTTAGATGAAAAAAGACGCTGGCGGAGAGGTGAGAACGGTTTTAAAAAGCGATTTAAGGTGGGCTGGATCTACGAGTTTTTTCGTAGGCTCTGGTAATTCTAGTGTTAATAGATACATGCATTTCTCCAAGCTGCTTAATCCACATTCAAGGTTGTGGGGCACACTAGCTGGCATTGCTGGCCACAAAGACCATCAGAACCCTGGGCTCCCACACTCACACTTGGGCAAATGTTGAATCACCAGTTAGCATAACCTGAAAGGGCATAGTTTGGAATTAATTTCAGGAGGGAGTGAGAAATGATTCAGTCAGTTTGACCTATCATAAAATATATTTCATGGGGTTCCAAAACCAAAATCTGATTGCCTTACAAAATTTTAGGAATGTGGTAAGAAAGGCTAAGTAAAACTTAAATAGACATGGGAGTCAAACCCATGATATTCTGTCTGTAAGGTAGCAACACTACCCACTGGGCAACTCTGCTGCCCAAGTATATTATTTAAATACAAAATCAAACAAAATTACAAAAATAATGAATCACCATGGGAGGTCATGAAAATAAAACAAACTTGTCCGTGTAAACAAAATCCTTTCATTAGCCTAGTCATGCAAAACTATTAGAAAGAAAATATTTCCAAATGAGGCTTAATTTACCAGATCCACTTATTTTTGTGTAGATTAGAAAGACGTATCTGTACTTTTATGTTACTTAATTCTTTGTCATTCTGTCAGTATTGAGCTCTTACATCTGAAATAAGTTTTTTTTTTAAATACTGCTTTTACTTAAAGTGATAGGTTGACAATTTTTGAGATTATTTGGTGTAACAATGTGGAACCTTGCGTTTATTATGCATTCACTGTGCTGTACCATAGATTGCAGATATTGTACTTTGTTTATATCAAACATATAAGCAAATATATTTTTTCCTTTAAAATGATGGTGCTGGAGTACTTTCCCTCTTCAGAGAGTAAAAGTGTTATTATCTACTGTTATTCTGTCTATTTTTAAATTATTTTTTGTCAACACTCTTGTTCTTTTTGCAAGAAATCATTAAACATGCTTGCTAAGTTCTTAATGTACTTCCAATGTTTTCTAAGAGTGATTCACTTTTTTCTGATGTTTTTAGAAAACTGAATACTCAGATTTAATACAATGTTGTTGTGGTTTGTACAATTATTATTACTCATGGTTCTTGGAGTTTTTGTTGACAGTGCCTAAACCATTTTTTGTGATTTTTTTTGTTACCTGAAAACTGCCATCAATCATAATTTTAAATCAGAATTTTATTAATTGTTTCCATAAACTTTCTACTTTTTAGGGCATTATATTAATATCTTTCATGTAAAATTTCTTAGAAGTATCTGAAAAGCTGTACTTGTATTTCAGGGTTCAAAATGTTATTTTAATGATATCATCAGGCAGAGCATCCCTATTTGTTCTGTATTTTCCTTTTTAGTTTATGGACTTCAGGCCCTGGACTGTGTAGGAAATCCTAAAAAATATTCAATTTTTTTTTTGGATTATTTGTTTTTTTTCTTTTCAATAACCATTTCACCCAAACTAGTGGAATGTTAAGAGCAGAATCTGAAAGAGCAGCTGTGGTGTAATCCAGTGTAATAGAGAACTGCAAATGCCAAATTACAAAAACAGAAATTAAAAATTGGTGTAAATTTTGCAACAAAGTATCCAGCATCCCAATAAACCTACAGCAAGATGCTAGATGGAATACCTTGCCATTTTGTAAGTATTTGGAGTCTGGAAGTGATGTATTGAATATAGCTGTTAGAACAAAAACATTTATTGCACAAACTGGTATAAAATGGGAATTACAGATATTATTTTCCTGAGTACATGGTCAAAATTCATGAATACTCAAATTTTCTGAAATGCACTAGTGAAGAAATATTTTAATTGACGAGGCAGAACTGGTATCTATTGTTAGGAAAACCTGTCTGACTCATCATTGAAGACATCACTTCCAGTTTCGGCACCTAGGATGACGTCATTTTCGGTTCTGGGGCCCAGGATGACACCACTTTCAGTTCCGGGGCCCAGGATGACTCTACTTACAGTTCCGGCATCAGAAGAAGGTCACTTCAGGTTCCCCTACGTCACTTCTGGTCTTTCCATTTAAAATCTCCATCTTCTTAAACCTCAATTAGTTCACTTTTGGACTCCATCAAAGACACTTCTGTCAACTTTTCAAACCCATTGCAGCCAGGGACAATACACAGGTGGCTGCCCCAAACCTTTATGAGTGTGTTGAGTCTGATCTTGTTACACCATGTAAGTTTCTCTTACTGTAAAAATATGATGTGGTGTGTCACACTGAGACTCCTCTATCAATTGCAAGAGAGCAATCAAACCATCTGTAAAGATTATTGTTCCAGTTGATCAGTTAACTAACAAAATGCAGATATGGCCATTCATTCTATGCAAAATGCAAGTACAGCTGACAAAATGATTTGAAGAAATGCTTCTTGCTGTTGCATGCTTTTACTACAGGATGAATTTTATGGATCTCATATGCAAGAAATTGTATAGCACATCTTCCAATTCTAATGTGCCTACCTTGGTCCACTTATAAAACAGAATCGATTGTGGGAATGTCACTACAGGTGCATTAGAAGAATACTTCAGACCATGTAATGAGTTTTTCATTGATGTTACCGATGTCATCATTACTCCAGCAACATTCCACTATTCTGGTATGGATACTGTTTAGTACAAAACCAAAACCAATTCTGTGCCATAGTTTCGATCAACAATTGAAAGTAGTTACAGTATGACAGGCACATTTGTAATAGTTCACACTGCCATACTAAATGACGATTGCACTAAAATTTCCACTGGTGATGCTGCACTCAACAATACAACACACAATAGAACAATGCAAATGAACATCCTGATATAATGTGCCATTATCCTGACTGCAATCACATTACCTTCAAAACTAGAAAACACTTGGGCCAGCAAGAACAAGGTGCAAATGGCCTAAAAGTAGTAGTGCAAAATGAGGAAGAGGTCAGAAAAAGATATGGGCTTGTCAATGCAGTAGACATGGGCTTCATTTACCATAGTGGGTTACTTAAGTTTTCACTTCTTGAAAGAAATGTTCACTGTTTTTTAATGGAGAATGATAGCGAGAGAATGTGCAATTTATGGAAACTTATTCATAGAAATGCTACATTTAAAACTACCAGGACAGAAAAAATACAGCTTAGAGGCTTTCAAGCTTTAATTTGAAATCAATGCACTGCAGAGCCCGAGTGTTTCATACAGAATGATGTGGAATCACACAGTTAACACAGGTTGAGGTCAAGACAAGAATGTACCATTAGATTTGAACTGTGAACATTACATTTGACATACTCAATCAAGAGTATGCAAAGCAAATGAGATAATAATGAGAAACTTTGAATGTGCCTGTGAACTCAAACCTGAGTGTGTAAAACACAACATTGCAATCAGCAGGAAGACATAAATATCTCGCTTAGCCAACTGCCTGAAAATAAGGCTTCCACTTATACACCTGGGTGCGCCTACTAAGCCTACTAATAACATCTTTAAAAAAACTGAAAACGGAGAACTGACAAAATGAATCCTTGTACACAGATGCTGGGTTCAGTATTACAGAAGAAGAAAATTGAATAATTGTTTGCCTTTGGTCCAGTGGTATATTTAAATCAGTTGAATGATATTGTTCAATCTACAGAAGGAGTTTAAATAATAATTCAATGAAACGCATCCTTAAATGCATCTTAAGATGTTTTTTTATAAATATGTTTTGTATTTATGCCTGGTGTATTACTTATTGTTTCCTTAATGTAATTTTTTCACTTCAACTTTTTTGAAAGGAAATGCACCATTAACAGTACCATAACACTGCGAATACAACAAACTGTGAAAAAAACCAATGGGTGTACAACCTTTCATGCATGTCACATCTGTTTTAAAGTTAATATTAGTACAGGTAAGCACAAACCATTAGTAGTCTTATGCTTTTAAACATTATTTATGTGTAAATATACGTTCATGGGTACACATTCTTATAGTACATCTTTACTCTTTTTATGCTTTGTGTTACTGCATCTAAATTTGAAACCTTTGTATGAAATGTTTTTTAGGCAATCTCTGAAATATGTACTGTTCTTAACACTGAAATAATAGAAGTTTGTTATGTGATTTTAATGTTCCCAAGTTCCCCTAGTTCTTCAACAATACAGTCATCCTCCTCATAAACCCTGTCACCACCTAAATCATGACGTACCCCCTCATAAACAATCTTCTGAATTGTTGTTGCTTGCTGCATATCATGTACACCCACATTACAGAAGATATTCTTTTAGGTAAACAAACACAGGACAAGCATTTATCAACTTGTCAATAACAGCATGTGGAGTACTCTTATCCAATGATCTGCCATACATACACTTAGATCAATAATCACTTGCAACTGCCATTTTTGGTACAGCCTTACATCTCCCTTAGCAGTAGCTTCTGTTTACTGTCAACTTGTCTTTTCTTGTGAATAACACATTCATTGGCAATCTCTCTTCTCTACTGGGGTTGCCATCACATCCTTCTGTGCTGTTCCATTCTCTTGCACAGCAGTCACAACAATCATATTTTGGTCTAGTGGATTTTAGTTTCTCATTATTAAATAGTTTCAGTCAGCATTTACCTCCTGCAACATGCTACTGCAGACAGATATTGATGTATAATGCTTGAAACTTCCACCAGTTGTGTTTCGTGATATGTGAGATTATGAAGCTAAAATATCCCTTTCTGTTCTCCCAAATGCCTATATTTGATTCTAAATTGATTTGATTTTTGATTTACTATACTTCATCAATCCCCATGGAAATAATTGTCTTTTTGCATGACCTTTGGAGGTCAAAGAGCAGGGTAAGCCATTATACAGAACCCCAGAGCAATTTTCAGGTTTAGAACTTTGCTTTGGCAGTAATGGGATTTGAACCAGCACAGACTATTAGCCACAGAGCCATCACTCCACCTACGGTATGGGTGGTGGTCTATGCTGAACCATGTTATTGAAACCCTTTAATTCAACTCTCACTCCAAGAGCTGATATATTTATATTAGTACCCAGAGAACTGAAGACTCATCACTCAACAATTTGATAATGTGTTACCTGATATCCTCGGGTGTCTGTCATATATGTGCAACTGGGAGACAACTGAAAGGCCTTAAGAATAGTACTACCACGCCAGACCAGGGGGTGGCGAGCTGCACTAACTCAATCTTCTGCAGACCATCCATGGGAAATCTCGCTAGGTCCCAGCGTCAGTGATGACATCATTTACGATTCCGTCACAATGAATGACATCACTTTCAGATCTGGGCTTTAAAGCCGCTATCTTTTCATATTACATTCAGTTCGATTTTGGACTCAAACCTGTGAACATCTCAACTACTTTCAACCCTTTTTGCAGCCAAAGCACAACATACGGGTGCTGCCCCAAACCTTTTTATGTCTGTGGTCTGCTTTTGTGACATGCCCCAGTGTGAAACGTCAACAAATTCAAGCTTTGGTAGATTTCTTTCTCGTACTGGGTGTACCAATTTCTCCTAAGCAACAGTTTGAAGAAATTATTAAAGAGCAGTGTACAAACTGTGGTACTCTTACGGTACATTATAAAACATTGGGTATCAGGACCCTTTGACTCAGAACAATAAAAGCACTTAACATTTTAAACAGCCAAAATATGAACACACACTTCCACAAATATTTTAAATAAATTAAATTTTGCTCAGGCAGGACCATGACGTGTGACCCCAGCAGCAGGGTAGACACATGTTAAGGAAAGGCCTAGAAGACCTCATGTGTGCTCAGTCTCCTTAGCCACCTACCACTACAAAGTAAGAAGCATGGAGTGTTAATTTAATGAATGCATGTATTAGTTCGAAGGACAGAATCTGAGGATAACATTTCAAAAAACAACTTATTATAGTAAATCGGGAGAAGATATCTGCTTGTCTGGTTGAAGCACATAGTGGATGCACTTGCGCTCACATGCAAGACCACGAAATTAATTAAATAGTGCGTGTATGGAATGTGCCTGCAAAACCCACAATTGGATGAAGGCAGCGTTGTGATGCAGGACTGGTTCCAAATCCTGTTCCCCAGTCACTTTCTACCTGCAGAATTCATCTTTTGACTCGGTCGTGTTGGGGAGTGCATTTGGTGTAGCTAATCCTAGTAGTACATCAAGCACAGTGGTTTGTGCCTTATTTTGGATAAATTTTCTTTTGTACATAGATATAAATAAATCTTTTAATTATAGTATAGTTTTAGTGGAGGTATTTATATGATTTTGTTTGTGATGCACTTTTTGCCCTTTTGTATATACACTGTTTTTTCTCTTTGTATATATTTTTGGGGATCATTGAAAGGACTGTATTTTTGTGTAGAGTCTTCCTGACTACATTTTTTATTTAGGGAAAGTACCAACTTTTTAATTTTTTGATTGTTTTTCATTTGGGGATTTGTAATTAAATGTAAATTTAATTTCGCTTCAGTTTTTTTTTTTACTGGGGATATTGCTTTTGTGTTTTGTATGTCACAGGTGATGAGGACTATGTAAAAATCCCGCCTGATACTGTTTTTCTGTGCGCCTGTAAATAAAACCCACTTTTGTTTTTTTGCAATACTATCTTCTTATGTTTGTGTCTCTGTCTCACTGTTTAACACCTCTCAAGTCTGATCCAGATATGTCTTACTACAAGATGCCCAGTGTGTAGTCTGGTGGCATCCTTCCCACTAAACGAGGTGTTACTCTCATATAGTTTGTATTTCTAACATTCTGCTACATGGGATTAACAGTTTTGAGCACTTTCTTATTGCCAGCTCCAGCAAATGTGCTACACAGTGCTAAGTACCAGTTCAGAGCCCAAATTGGTGACCAGGATTTTGATGAACTAAACTTTGACTGGTTAGGCCCCTGTCTCCTTGTCACTGGATCACTATGTGGTTAAATATGAGTGATTATGCACTGATTACAGTTAGGACTCAGAGTCAAGGCAAATCAGGAATGGCCGATTTATCTAAACAGATTGAGTTGATTCAATTTACAGTTTTTCCTGTCAGTTTTCTAACATTTTCCACTAAAGAACTTATTCCTCCCCAATACCAAGGATGTATTTTTGACAAGTAATGCTATCTTTACTGTTGGCAGAAATAGCTAGACTGTGCCTAATGTATGGCACACATCATAGACAACACATAGAATGTATGTTTAACACTTAGTCCTTCTTTAATAACTTGCTATTTTACCAGTGAAGTTCAAAGACACTGATTCTTGCATTAGAGTACCATTGGTAGGCTATGAGTTGTTCACATTCGAACATTCACTTCTGGCCAATCGACTACATTCTGTTCATTTCTTACACATAGACAGGTTTCTGATGAACTCTGCTTCGCTGGATTATCTGCTTTTGGTATCTTATATTTGTAGTCTTGGTAAGTTACGTAAGTAGGTCATGCATCATTCCCTTATACCTTTACATATTATACTACAATTTCTAAACTACTTAGGATAAAATTGTCTGCAAAATAAATATATGTATACTCCATATTCCATGGACAATTGAAAGTGTTTGTATACCTAGAACTGACATACACACAGCTCCTGCATTTAGATGCAGATTAAGTCATTGAATCAGGTTCACAAAAAATACTCATATTTTAATTATGTTAAATAGAGAGCTGTATACCCAAGCAATTAAATTGTTTTCACGTGTTGGACAGTGTTTAAAAGTCCATATAAAACAATACATTGCTTTTTTAAACTCCTAGGTTTTACTATTTTTTATTGCTAACAATGTAAAAGTCACATTAGCCCTTTATATTCTTCTTAAATGATGC
Organism: Erpetoichthys calabaricus; assembly: GCF_900747795.2. NCBI lineage: Eukaryota > Metazoa > Chordata > Cladistia > Polypteriformes > Polypteridae > Erpetoichthys > Erpetoichthys calabaricus. The sequence goes on along the minus strand of NC_041397.2, from coordinate 73,501,600 downwards.
ATTTTATCAGACATCAGTTATGGCATATCTCTTCACGCTTTGTTCTCCCCTGGTCATGAAAATCACTCAGGATTAGGAAGACAATTAGAAATTAGTATGAAAAGATTATGAACATGGTTAACAGTATGTTACAACAATTGAACTTCCAATGTAGCATACAGTAGTTCTGCCAATTCATAAAGCTTGTTATAATAACATTATTTGGTCAAACAATAATGACAAGAACTATAACTGCAATAATATTTTAAATAGTTGCTATCAAGAATTAACATGTTTCAGAGTAGCGTCATACTTGAGTTATAAATGTAATAAACTGAATATAATGCAATTCATGTAAAGAATAGACTGCTTCAGATAGCATTTTTTCTGTTAGGTATGCATTTATTTGCATACTGCAGCTAAATCAGTGACAAATGTCTTTCAAAATACAAAAAAAAAAAATGTTGTTTTGTTCCTTCAATATGTGTTTGAAACAAAATTTAACAATATGTTAAAATGGCACAGTGATCAACATTGCTGTCTCCAAACTTGCCTATTAAGTTTATTGGGAAATAGCAAGAAAGGCAAACATTATGGCAAGCATATACTGTAGAGTACACTGTATATTTTTATTACTGTTCATATTACTGTGTATATATATATCAGTTTATTTTTTACATTTTATTTCAACTCATGTCTGTAGGGAACTAGTGGCTATTTCTGAAGCTCAAGACCTTCCTAAACTCTTAAATTGTATCACTATGTATTTGAGGTGTACAGGTAAGCTATATAAAGGCAAAACAAATCATGATCAAAATAAGAGATTCTAGATGGAGTATCCTTCACTTATGCAAACAACATTTAAGCGAGGAAATACCAGAACATAAGGGTAGAAAAACCAAGTGCCAAAATCATGAATGCAGGTGACACAGCAAAAGTAAATTTGGTTAGGTGGGAAACCAAAATCATCATTATGGATGCCAGTGTCAAGACACAGGTATGCAGAAAGTTGTTTTTTGCAGCAAATAGACCTACAGGAAATACAGATGAACAGCTGCTAGCCATGAGTGTAAACAGGCAGACATAGGCCAAACAATAAGGCAAGCAGCTTCACCCTAACAACATCCTGTGGTTTCTGCTTTTACTGTGGAGGCTTTGGCCATCTGGTGGCGAATTACCTAAATTGAAAGTATAGAAATCAAGGAAACTAAATTACCCATACCTAAAGGTTTGGGTGCCTAAATGGCAGGTTCTAAATTTCCAAGAACCAGGGAATCAAAAAGACATTTGAATTACGGTTCCACTTATCGATTCCTACACGTGCATTTTCAATAAACTATATAACTAATGCCATGAAGTCAAACCACGAAGCATCTCAGCTCAAAGATTTTCTCTGCGATAACTGTCGGCAATCAGTCACAAATCCCTGGCTTAAAAGCAGCTGTCTATAGCTTTTGCTAAATGAGAAACTTGCCTTGCGTGGGCTGCTCACGAACGCTTTCTGACCAGTGTGAGCAGATGGATTCCTGGTGATGTGATATGAACTTGCATTCTCGCTCTCTCTCTCTCACTCTTTTGCTCAGGACCCCACCTTTTCTGTGTAACACCACATAACATCATACATCAACGGCGTGTTGATTTGTTTTCCTAAGTACATGAACTATAGATCACAGTTAATGCTCATAAGTGTGGATATATTTCAATAGAGAAAATAGAGGCAACGCAAAATGCAGTAATTGTGGCAAAATCATTTCTGTAAGTGAGAGTCAAAACATTTACTATAGCATGGTATTAATTTAGAAAAATGTACTGCCTTCAATGTCTTATGGTCTCCCAGCTCATGTGCCTCAGTTAGCACTAGCACATCACACTCAGCTAACATTATATAACATAACTGGTAACAATATAAGCAACTCTTATTTTAATCTTCATTTAATAAACAATATGTTTTTTAGATGACTGTTTGTGAAGTTGTAGTTCTGCCACTTCTCCTTCAACTCCAGTGCAAGCAAGGGCCCAATGCTGTGACACTCCATTCAGTTTAGCGATGAAGGCAAAAATGACTACAGAGAGAACTGAAGAGTGTTGCATAGCATGTACGGCATCTGTGGTGAAAGGGCTACACTCTTTTTCAGTTGTTGAATCACTGTCATTTAGATAGGTAGGAAAAATAAGAAATAAAAAGTATAGTAAAGTATAATTTGATGATTGTACGTGTAGGCAATTTTAGTGTTATTTTGAAATTTTATTTGCAGGGAGATGACAAAGGCCCTAAATCCAAAGTACACTCCCCCTTCTAGACATATTTTGTCTAATTATTTTGTGCTTGCTTGGTATGGGGCAGTGAAGTCAAAACTAATATCAGAGCTCAGTGATGTTAGCAAAGTAGCTTTAACCAGCGACAGCTGAACAAGTGTTTCCCAAGGCCAAAATGAGTTGCATTGCATCGTTGTGGACCTAGAGAAAGCATATGACAGGGAGCCTAGAGAGGAGTTGTTGTAATGTATGAGGAAGTCGGGAGTGGCAGAGAAGTATGTAAGAATGGTACAGGATATGTAGAAGAGAAGTGTGACAGTGGTGAGGTCTGTGGTAGGAGTGACAGATGTGTTTAAGGTGGAGGTGGGATTACACCAGGGATCAACTCTCATCTCTTTATTATTTGCAATGGTGGTGGAAAGGTTGACAAACAAGATTAGACAGGAGTCCCCGTGAACTATGATGTTTGCTGGTGACATTGTGATCTGTAGTGAGAGTAGGGAGCAGGTTGAGGAGACCCTGGAGAGGAGGAGGTATGCTCTAGAGAGGAAAGCAATGAAGGTCAGTAGGACCAACACAGAATACATGTGTGTGAATGAGAGGGAGATCAGAGGAATGGTGAGCATGCAGTGAGCAGAATTGGACACGGAATTGTTACAGAGTAACAGGGAGTGTAGAATATTGGTGAAGAAGAGAGTACAGGCAGGGTGGAGCTGATGGAGAAGGAGTGATTTGTGACAGACAGATACCAGCAAGAATGAAAGGGAAGGTCCACAAGACAGTAGTGAGACCAGCTATGTTATATGGTTTGGAGACAGTGGCACAGACAAAAACACAGAAGACAGAGCTGGAGATGGCAGAGTTAAAGATGTTAAAATTTACATTGGGTGTGATAAGGATGAAGAGGATTAGGAACAAGTACATTAGAGGGTAAGCTCAGGTAGGACAGTTTGGAGACAAAGCCAGAGAGGTGAGATTGCATTGATTTGGATATGTGCAGAGGAGAGATGTTGGGTAAATTGGGAGAAGAATGCTAGGCATTTTGCTGCCCGGCAAGAATAAAACAGGCCTAAGAGGAGGTTTATGGATGTGGTGAGAGAGGACATGCAGGTGGTGACTGTGAGAGAGCAAGAAATAGAGGACAGGAAGACATGGAAGCCAATAATCCACTTTGGGGACCCCTAACAGGAGCTTCTGTTAAAAGATTAATTAAGAGTTGGTCTCTGGTTTCTTAATGTTATATTGAAAACATGATGCTATCATTGCAGGTGCAGACTCGATCAGTCGGCCTGTATCAGCTGCCTTTTGGATGAGCTGGGAAGTTAAAAGTTGTTACAGAGTGAATGAACAGTATCTGAACAATGTGATGGCTACAAATAGTACATCTATAACATCTGAGAATGTAAAAGATACCGAGAATGTAAAGTCAGATATATTAAATATTATCGTACTCAGATGGCAGCACTGTGATCATGGTTGCCTGTTGCACCTTATCACAGAAACAGCTTGTCCAAAGATAGAAAGAATATGGAGCAAGGATAAAGATAAAACAGAAAGTACTCAGAACTGACTTGCCCCATAAATGTAGAATACTTGACCACTTTTAAATAAATTGGATTAACATTTATATGTCATGGCTCATTCGGGTACTTTGACATTTTTTATGGTGGAAAACCAAATTAAATTTCTTATTTCAGATGCTACTTTAACAGTAGAATAACCAAAGCCTACGAAAAAACTCTTAATCCCAGCCAACCTTAAATCCCTTTGCACCTCTCTGTCAGCATCTTTTGTGTTGTAAATGTGTCGATCAGCAAAAGCAGCAAGCAACCTGCTATCTCATCCCCCCACCAACGCAGAAAGGGCAGAAAGTTCTCTCAGCTCAAGTCTGTTTACCTGCGTGTGAGTTGTCTGGAATTGTGTAGGGTAAATAATATATCATTATTTGAAATACATGCATTTCATGTGTGTTCCATGTCTACAACAATCTATGTAAACACATTGTTAAAACAGAAACGTTTTTCATGTTTTAGTAATAATTGACAAAAAGTAGTCCAAATATCAAATAAACACTTTCACAAAAGGTACAACTATAACAAAACAAGTGCGCTTTTATTCAAGAATGAAGTGTCAGCATCCACTTCTGAGCATGCCCGTGTCAATCAAACACAGGAAGCTCTGCAGTCTACTTGTGACTTTATGCTGTAGGAAGATAAGTACATAAATCAAGGTAAATAGGTAAATAACATCCAATCTGGCTTTTATATAAGTAACATGTAAATGTTTTTCATTTAAAGACCATCAGGAAACATAATCAAAAACAGGACTTTGCACGATACCATGGCAAGCTTTGTAAGTGCTGCTTTCTCTTTGAAGGACACGCATGTGGCACATTGACTGGCAGGATGATGCCTGACCTGTTGTTTCATCCAAATGGTGCCATCTTTCGCCATTACACCTGGTGCGGTTACGTTGTTCTTATGCGTGAGTGGACATGTCTTCTGTTCTCTTTCTCCGATGTAGAACCCTCATCCTCATCTGAGTTCACCTCTGTTATGGCATGTCTTTATGTGAATACAGCAGTGTCAGATTGGGGGGAGTGTGAAAGTTACTGGGAGAATAAATCTGAATAATAATAATAAAAAAAAAAGCTATCCTTTACAAGTACCATAAATTTACACCGGCTGTTACAGACTCAAATCAAATGTATGTTTTCATTGTATAATGGAAAGAATAAGAGCAGCTCACTTCTCAAAATGGAGGTGTCCAGGATGGAACCAGTGACCTTTTGATTACCAGTCAGCAGTTCTTACTGCTGCGCCACCAAAGCGGTCATGTTAAGTGTGTCAATATCGCACCTTAACACGAGTTCTTTTTCTAAGGTTACTGTATATTCGTGAATAAAAGCACACTTGTTTTGTTATACTTGTACCTTTTGTGAAAGTGTTTATTTGATATTTGGACTGCAGGCTTCACACATTATACACTTCATGTCTACATTTTGTCAATTATTACTAAATCATGAAAAACATTTCTGTTTTAACGATGTGTTTACATAGATTGTTGGAGACATGGAACACACATGAAATGCATGTATTCCAAATAACAATATATTATTTACCCAATACAACTCCAGACAACTCACACGCAGGTAAACAGACTTCAGCTGAGAGAACTTTCTGCCCTTTCTGCATTGGTGGGGGTATGGGATAGCAGGCTGCTTGCTGCTTGTGCTTATTGACACATTTACAACACAAAAGACGCTGACAGAGAGGTGCAAAGGGATGTAAGGTGGGCCGAGATTATGAGTATTTTCGTAGGCTTTGGTAATTCTAGTGTTAATTCTGGACAGTTTTAACCTGTATGATCAGATGGTGTGAAAAAGGAAGGAGGGAGACTGGAAATTTGTGAATGAATGATTGTAAAATAGCAATGACTCTACAGTTAAATCTAAACTGTTTTATCCAGTCATTGAAATACTGACTGAATTTGTCTGTGTTACTTCCTAGGAAGATAGGTTACATCATCTTGGTTGATGTTTATTGGCTCAGGAACAGATATGATTCACTAATAATCTAATGACTAAATCATTCTGTTCGTAGAATGCTATTGTCTTAACCAGGAGGACATTGGAATGAGCAAACTTCAAATAGAATTTTGAATTTGTGAACACAACAAGCTGGAGTTGCTCTATTTGAATGTCAGTGCCTTTAAATGTACACCTGCAGTACAACTGAGTAGATCTGACCACATCTTGCTCCCACCTACAAGCCTGTGACTGACAATGTGTTTATATTTATTTATTTATTTATTTACATATATTTTTTTTTCTGAGCTTATGTAAAGATTTTCATTTCTCCTTGGGGACAAGTAAAGTCTCTCTATCTATCTAAAAACATAGTGCGAATGGGCTTGTGGTGGCTCAATAACTGAACAGATTTCAATTCAAGACATGTAAATTTGGCATCACTTTGATGTCCTTTTCCTAGTTGTTGGTTGTGGGTGATCTGTGAATAACTGTACTGTAGTTCAAATGTGTTAAACATAACAATTTTAAAGAAATACCCGATGGAGAGTTAAAATCTCTGTCTCAAAGAAAAATTTTGGCTGCTTCAGATCTTGATGGAGAGAAGTTCAGTAGCTTTGTTGATAAATTGTTGATAAAGTCATAGAAATACTAAATCATCATAATGTGTAGAAAATGTAGCCATACAGTTATTTTTACTTTTACTTTTAACTTAACTCCAGCAGTAGAATAAATGAGCTGGTGTTCAAGCAGCTTAAACACACACACACCTCTTTAACTTTTGCTGGGAATCCATTTTACACCTGGAGCAGTTGCCAGAGTAAAATACATATACAAAGTATCCTTGTTGATATAATTCTCTTAAGTTAAATTTGAAATAGTAAACAAATTCATAATTAAACTTTCACAGAAAGTTGCTCTGCTTTTCTGAAACATGTTTGGATCTAAATTTACAGAATACTGTTTACATTACTTTTTCGGTATCCAGTTGTGGAAAGGTTGTTTCAGGGCACTCACAAAGTCATTCAGTTGTTTGATCCTCTCTAGTGATGATCCCTTATTAAATAATTGACCATTAACTAATCAGTGGATAATGTTATTCAATTAGACCTGCAAAATCAATATGCACACTGTAAATTTGAGTGATTATGAGTGACAAAGTTAATAAACAATGTAACCTTTAAATCAGAGCACAAAACTTATTTCTATAGTTAATTCTAAAAGAAATATAAATGAAACACAAATTGTTGATGGTTGATTTGATTAGAATACTAAAGTTTTATTCTGTAGGGACAGAAAGCCTGAGATGTCTGAAAATGCTTTCTAAAGATGTACCTCTTCAAGAGACACGTGAACATCAATAGATATGAAATAGGTGGGAAGGTCATGGAAAGCTCATTCCATATCTTGGAGTTCAGGACTGAGAACCATCAATTTTTTTAAAAGGTAGGCTGAAGAAGAATACACCAAGGAAATGTAAATATTTAACTTGCAAATAAAAAACTTGGATTTCAAGTTTTCATCCATCCATCCATTTTCCAACCCGCTGAATCCAAACACAGGGTCACGGGGGTCTGCTGGAGCCAATCCCAGCCAATACAGGGCACAAGGCAGGAACCAATCCCATGCAAGGTGTCAACCCACCTCAGGACACACACAAACACACACTAGGGACAATTTAGAATCACCAATCCACCTAACCTGCATGTCTTTGGACTGTGGGAGGAAACCCATGCAGACACGGGGAGAACATGCAAACTCCACGCAGGGAGGACCCGAGAAGCGAACCCGGGTCTCCTAACTGCGAGGCAGCAGCGCAACCACTGCGCCACCGTGCCACCTCAAGTTTTCATTTGAAATGAAATTAAGTGTCAAGCAATTCTTCTGATTTTCCTGTGACATGATCGATAAAATATAATTGAGAACTGTAAAACTTTGGTGGCTTTGAATGGTGTATTTGACTGATATTGTCTGGCTGGCAGTGGAGAATGGTGGGTATTTTGTGAATTGTTTCTTTCTCCTTTAAGGTATCCAGAAAAAGGGCAGATGAATCAATTTTTGTAAATTGCAATTGTAATTCCACCCATCAGTATTCTAAAGCCACTTAGCCTAAGCAGAAGCCTATCCTAGCAAGCACTGGGGGCAAAGCAGAAACAATCCCTGGACAACGGTGCCAGCTCATTGCAGTTTTCACACACATCTGGGGAAAATCAAACACTGCTTAGCATCCAAACCTGTATGTCTTTAGACTTTGGGAGAAAACCCATGGAGCCATGAAAAGAAAATGCAAACTCCATGTAGGGAGGCAGCAGCAATTCTGCTGTGCCCCTGTGCTGCCTGCCAAAGGAATTAAAACCTGCTAAATAAATCAAGCTTACCTATTAAAAATGAATTAAGTTTACCTGTTCCGTTAAAATATATTGTGCATCAATCAATTTATAGTTAGTTTGATTTGTATGTAGTCCAAACTGTGTAATATTTTGGCTTTTACAGCACATATTTATGACAACCTGACATGAAGACCCAGTGACTGGAGGCCAAGAGTTATGATATGTACAAAACGTAAATATTATTTTTATAGTTCTTTATATCTCATATCACAGTACCAAACTTTACTCAGTTTGAGTTAAATGCAGCCCTTTAACTTAAAAGCGACATTAAAATTGTTTTTGCACATTAGTGGTATCGTCAAAATTTTCAATACTCATTTTCCTACATTAAACAAATTCACTCAATCACTAGTTTTTTGTAATCAGTTTAGTTTTAGCTTTAAACTCCATTTTCTCTCACATGTCAAGATGTCCATAAAAGATGACATGAATGTTGTCTAGAATGATGAGTGTGAGTGTGGACTATGCTGCATCAAAGACTTGCCAGGTGCTACCGAATAGGCCATCTGAAACATGTAACATTAAAACCAAGTTCGGAAAATGGATGGATATATACATTTAGATATATTGTCAAAGACATTAATTTAACATATCTGAATAATCGTGTTGTCTTCACAAAATGTAAGAGGAAGGGCTTTGTATTTATTATTATTTACTAAACCTTCCACCTAGTGTGCCTCCACCTTATTCTCTTTTGTGTTTGTCAGTGGCCACCCGTAGCAATTTCTTTATATCATAGGCTAAACCAGTTTCTTTCCAAGTCAGGGCATTAGAGTGTTGTATTAAACATTCATATTAAAATAGTGTACACTTTGCTTAAAGATGGGTCAGGTTAATAAAATTGACACTGAGGAATCTGTCTGTTTTTAAAAATTAACATTCCAAAACCTACATAATGCATTTTAGAATTTTGTGGCCGCCACCCTATCCAGACAGCAACGGTGCAAGGCGGGAAACAGCCCTGAAGAGAGTTCTAAGCCCATTTCAAGGCCTACTAAACATTATACCCACAACAGACCAATTTGGAATCACCAGTTAACCTAACCTGCATATCTTTGGGGATGTAGGAGGAAACCTGTGCATACTTGGGGAGAACAACCAAAGCCTCTATGAACAATGAACAGCTGTGAGACTTAAGCCCAGAATGTTGGATCCATGAAGAAGCACTACTAAGCACTGCACCACCATTCCCCTCCAGACCATTTTTATGTGACTTCAAAACCCACCACATGTAAACTAAGAACAAAAACATACATTTTACAGCTTTAGTTTTCAAATTATGTTTTTTTAATCATGTACTTGAGATATTAGAAAGCCAAAATTTAATAAGAGAATGCGCACAATATAAAACAGTGACAAAAGAAGATCCATGTGAGGTATTCAGAATAGGTAAAATCATCTTTCTGGGAAACTGTTTAATTAATCTCTGAATAAAAGAAAAATTCTATCATGTCATTTAATAAATTAAGATTCTTAACATATCAATACCTAGGTTCACATTTTCCAGTTTAGCACACTTAATTAACAAGTACAGTTTTTGATTTTAGCCCCTTCCTTAAAACCAATACCTTGTTCTATATACAGTACTTTCTTTGCAAAAGCAGAGTCTTGCAGGACTTTACCTGGATTACGATCTTTTATCTTTTAACCAATTTATACAATCTGTCATTTCAGAGTTAAAAGATCTTAGGTTTAAATGTTGAAAGGAAAGCTGATGTTTTTTTTCAGAAATCAAAGTGCCACCTTTAATCAATGATTATTTTTCAATACCTAGCAAGGACAGATAATTAGCCTGACAAATCACTAAATGCTCTACGTTTACATATACAACTCAATAGGACAGCTATTTGTGCTCTCAGTGGCACTGATCTGAATTATTTAAGATGGCACTGATTTGAATTATTTAAGACAGCACTGTCAAAGATGTCTCTTTCTATCCTTTCCATTTATTTAAGCTTCTATAGAAAGTTTATTAAAGTTTATCTGTTGGTATAATAAACACATTATTCCCTCAAGGCTAAGTGGCACTGTGATAACCTTCAAAATAAACTATTTCACCTAAGACGAGGCTAATGATATGGGTGATTTTTTTTTCATTAGTAGTCCCCCACTGACAGTCTGACCTTATACAAAAAGTCACATTTCCTACAACATAATCTTACTCGTTTCATTAATATTTTTTTCTGTCATGCAAAACAGCATTCATTATTTTGCTAATGGTGAACACTTAAATAGGTGATTCCATACATTTATATTATTTATTTAAATATACATGGACAAAAAGGCTGCTTCACTATTATCCCTCCAGCATGTTCCCTTTTCTTCCTAATGTGACAGACACAGAACATATCCAACAGAAATTTTCCTAGGGAAATTCTCAGAAGACACCCAAACAACCTCAAACTACTCCTCTCAGTTTGGAGGTTCTCTGGGATGGTCTAACTTTTCGTCTTATAAAACAAGAAAACTTGGTCTGCTGTGTGTACCTAAGATCATATTCATTCAGTAACTGCCCACAATCCATTGTCATAGATGTGGAAGGAAATATACTTTAGGTTCATCCAAAAATCCAGAATTTTGTCCAAGACCTTAGCTTTTGCCTTTACAATATCATCTCATACAACTTTTGCAGTAGTGTGCAGCTATACTAATGAACCAATCAATCTCACAATACCCTCTACTATCATTTAGAGGGAACACATCAAAGTACATTTGGGACACCTGTGTTCCCATACCCTAGTGAATAGGCCACTGCTTGTTAGCAAAGAACCATGATTTCATATTTAGAAGTGATGGTGCTGATCCCAGCCATTTTACATTCACCTTTAGATCTCTCCAGTGCATACCAAGGGTCACATAGACAGATAAAAGTTTTGACAAGACTAGGCCATCCAGCCCAAGAATGGTAGTCAATCACTATTTAACTATGTGTTTCAAGATACCATTAAGCTGAGATTTGAATGACTGCCAATGAACTTCTATTTACTGTGCTTGGTACATTATTTCATGGCTCTTCTGTTCTCTTTGTGAAGGAATACTATCTAACTAGGCTCATCACCTTGCATAAGAGAGCAAAGCAACAATTTAGGGGTGAGAAATGATGGGTGAGGTCCCTAAAATAAGTACAATGCTCAGGGCCCCATAAGGACTAGAGATAGCCCTGCCTCAAACATTAGCATGAAATTTAACCTCATCCAACCCCCATCTGTGCCCAGAGCTCTTGAAGAATTAATTATAAAGTAATAGGCTACTGCCCTAATAATTTTCTTTAAAACTGTAAATACTTCTATCATGTCACATCTTAAGGTTTGCTTGATTAAACTGAAAAGATTCAATATATAGAAACATTCCTCTTTGCTCACGCTCTTCTCTTCCCTGGACATTTTCTAATGCTGAGTTTTTTTTAAAACATGCACACTACATCCTAGTTTAAAGTGCGGGTCCTTTCTCACATTTGTTATGGACACACACAGTGCCTGAGGATTACTTCATGTGTAACGCTGTGCATAGAATTCACACTAAAAAATGGTGTACGGACAAAATTGCAAATGTGGATATTCACAAAATACAGATGTATAACACTGTGCATACATCAAGTGCAACAATTATTTCCCCTTTATAAATCCTAATGAACGTGAAATTTAATGCACATGCATGCATCTACAGCTCCACCCCAAATCCTCCCCAAATTTTGCATATTTAAATATGTAAATCAACATAGATAGCCCCTTCCATTCAGTGTTTTGTTAAAAGACAATGGCAAAAGCAATTGGAAAGTGGAGGCAAGGAAAAATGTACTTGTATTATTTGTTGGCTTAAGGTATAAGCAACAAAAGGAAGTTATGGAGTGGTACAGTGTGGCAGAGACACTCGAAAGTTCAAGTTCAGAAAGTCCCCCAGTGCCCAAAATAAAAAAGAATTGGCCAGATATCAAAGTCGTCATGAAAAAGGTGAGTCACAGCCTACTGTTTATTCTGCTTCAGACAATATTACAAAAGCTGACCTCCATGCCGTGGACACAATGATGGTGCTGCTGTGCCCAACACATCTTCGGGCACAGGCTGCACACACACCTCTGCCTTGGAAACCTCTGGGTGACCAACTGACCGTGTGCTGGCGGATACCGTGCTGGAGTCACAAAATGCAATACTTGATGCTGTAGGAGATGTGGCCAATGAACTAAGGAATATTAGGACTGTACTATGCAATATTGATCACAAATTAAATGAAATGATCAAAAAATAAATGTCATATCACATTAACTGTTTTTACATTCTGCTAATTACATTCAAATGATGTAAAGCTGTCTGATTTGGCTGATCATTTAGTGGGTCATGATCATGTTCATCATACCACATCTCTTCAGGTACGGGCAAGCCACAATTGTGTGCCACATTATGTAGCAATACACTTTGTGTGGGCTACAGAGCAGCACATTAATATATTGGAAATGCTTTCTATTTACATAAGCAAGTTCATTCTCTGAAAGCACCTTTATAGTGAAGCTTCAGCAAAGAACACCACAAGGGATAGATTCTCTGCTATTTACATGGCTCTTTGAGGAGACTTGCTATGCTTAAAAGGACTGCTTGCTTTTTGCCACACTAGTTGGAAAAGACACCTGTGACTGTGCGGAGTTGCCCTTTTTATAAACTCTCCTGCTATAGATGGTGCATTGTCAGCTCATTCTTTTGGTGATTCATCACCAATGTAACTTGTCCAGCACCATTGCAATAGAAATGTGTATGCAGTTGACAACTCTGATTATGTTTGGAAAAAGGGACGCTGCTGCAAATTGTGCTTCGATGTGAGTGTAAGGAAATCTTATCCATCTGGGTAACAAGTGAATAATACCATCCTATATGGTTGGCATGGCGCAACTCAGTGATGTTTATGAAATACCAGATTGGTCAGCAAATTCACATTGAAAAGCTCCTGTGGCTAAAAACCAGAAGGTGGACAGAACTTGGAAAGTACCAGATAGAACACAATTCCTCAAAGCCTGCCTTTGTAAAGCCGGCACCAGTTCAGCACACAACTCCAAGAGGATAGTTCTTGGAAAAAAACATTGACTTAGAAGCCAGTCATCATTATCTATAAATATGCACTATTTTCTAATTCTTCCACTTCTAACAATGCTAAAGTAGCCATTATATTGTTACAGAATAATTTCAATCAAGTGAAATTAAATTTGTAAATGATAACCAGTTAATTTCAGTGTATTTGATAAATCCTGTGTCATTGATACAAATCTAATAAGGAGACCACAGAGTAACAGTAGCACTGCTTTGATGGTGGGAGCCGCCAGTATGGATGCTGGGTGCAGCCAGTTGACAAAACTGAATAGAAACCTGCGTACGTATGGTGTGAGGCTGCTGTAAAAATATGTTAGGCTTTATGTCGTTTAGTTTTCATACATGTCAATGTGTGTGTGGAAACGGGTGTACACAAAAGTTTAAACATGAGGCCCCAGGAGATTAAAAGAAGACATTAATTGAAGTCATAGGTAATAGTAAGTGTCAAAAAATATCAGGCCAAAACAAGACTGAGCAACCAGAGTCAAGGGGCAAAAAAAAGTCTTAGATCAAAGTCACAAATGCTCAAAACAAAAGAAACAAACATAGCACTAGGGCCTTTTTCAATTTGAATTAGAAATTAACTATCAATAAAAACAAAAAGTACTTTTTTATCAACTGAGGGATAACCTAATATTCAAGTGCCGTGCTTGTCATAGAAACTTCCTGTTACATTACAAGCATGACGAACATGGTCACATAAAGCAGACAGCATCACATAAATACAGTAAACGACATAATAAAAATTTATTACACAAAACTAGTAACAGATTCAGAATCTAGAGACATCAAAACCTAAAATAATTTTAAAATATATACAAATATTTGCATGTAAATTTCAATGCCTAATGGTACCTATCCTAATTCCTAGGATTCATACAGGTCTCTTTTGCTACCCTGAAATGTATGTGTTGCTATACAGTGATCCCTCGCTATATCGTGCTTCGTCTTTCGCGGCTTCACTCCATCGCGGATTTTAAATGTAAGCATATGTGAATATATATCGCGGATTTTTCACTGCTTCGCGGATGTCTGCGGTCTACAGTACGTGTGCTTCCTCAGTTGATTTGTCCATTTGAATTGAAACAAGGGACGCATTTGAATTGAAACAAGGGACGCTATTGGTGGATGGCTGAGAAGCTACCCAATCAGAGCATGCGGTTAAGTTCCTGTGTGCTGCTGTTTGGCTCAGCGACAGAGTGCTGCATTAACCAGGAAGTACTAATCTCACTCATTCAGAATTAACATGCACAAGCGCCAACAGAAGATGCAAATGATTGCAAAAAAGGTAAAAGTTTTGGATATGTTGAAGGAAGGAAACAGCTACACCGCTGCAGGACACCATTACAGCATAAATGAGTCCACGATTCTTTTAATTTAAAAAGGAGGAAAAGCATATAAGATCTACGGCCGCAGTGTCTTTTAAACAGGGCGCAAAATGAGTTGCAAGTGGACGTTGTAAGGCAGTAGTCTGGATGGAACCTGCTTTAGGGATTTGGATTGAAGAGTGATGGAAGAAGAACAACGGCGGTGCTAAACAGTCGCCTGAAGAGGCTTATTTAGAAGAGCTGTAACGCTATCCTTTGTTGTGCAGTAAAATTAAACTTATCGTTATCGGACAAATCGTCATGTCATTGTTGGTGAGTAACCATAATTAATTATTTACGTACAATACTTATTACATGTACATAGTTTAGTGTCACTGTACACACATTTTATTGTATACAATTTTTATTGCATTGTACGTATTTATTGATAGTGGCCTGTCTGTCGTAATGGCTGTAACATATGTGATATCGGAGACGCTCGATATCTTTAAAATAATATTTAGGTTTTACTGTATGTAAACTGTGTTTACATACATAATTTCAATGAATCTTACCTAATATCTAAGAGAATACAAAGGGTTTATGCTGTATAATTGTGCGTGAAATGTTTATAATAGTGTGGGAGAGTTTATAAGGGCTTAAAATATATAAAAATAACCACATGAACATATGGTTTCTACTTCGCGGATTTTCTTATTTCACGGGTGGCTCTGGAACGCAACCCCCGCGATGGAGGAGGGATTATTGTATATAATTCCACTGCAGTGAGCTGGTACAGTGTCATACTTTACATTTCTACCAATCTTACAGTTGGATAACTTACATGAACCTATAAACCTAGATAGCCACAAATTGCCTGTCCCCCCCCTTCACCAAATTTGATAGATTCATTTCCCACCGATCTAAAACTGAAAACTCTACTGGGTCCCATGACCATGGTCAGCAATCAATGCCACATACTAAATATATTTTCTAGAGGAAACAACGAAAGGGATTTTTATTCAATTAGAATCTGGTGTCTGGAGATGACCTATATGAGGTTGAAGTTGCAGGATACCCCTACAGTCCAAAATGTAAGATCAAGAACGTGAAATCTATAGCTATGTGTATGGAGATATGGTTAACTAGCAAAGTAAATATGATGATCAAACAATAACAAAAATGAAGGAGAAGAGTTAGGACCTGACCAGTTATAAATACGAGTCAAGAAATATAACAGATAGTGGAGTGAAAAAAGTGTGAAGAAACTTTGCAGCTGTCATAAACATGTGAATTTACCAAAGTTAAAAATACGTAAATGATTTCAATTACAACACTTAAACAACCTCGGGTGGCAGCAGACATAATTGGTATTGCCTGCAGGAGACATGGCCAGAGGCAGATAGGGGGTGGCAGCCACCAACTGATTGTTCTCTTTATCAGTGTGTTTAAATTGAGATGCTTTGCAAGCTCAGTTTAAATGCACAGCAGTGCCACAAGAGGGATAGGATACATCTGTTAACTAGGGAAGAGCATAATGTGCGCAATATGGATTAGTGAATTGAGGGCAAAATTGGTGAATAACTCAAACCAAGACAACAACAAAGACATACAAATAAAAAAATATATAAATTTTTATAAATTTCAAAAATTTAGTATCTCTGATGGCACCTGGAAATATTTTGTTTGCTATTTTTGCAATTGCTAATTTTTCAATTTTCAGTACCAGTGAGTATCATGATACTAAGGTGTCCCTTCACCCCTGAAATGAGACCAAACAAATATAAAATGGTTTGACATTTTAACACACAGCAGAGAAATACACCTGGGAGAACACAAAGCACAATTAAACAGAATATTAATAAAACATTTGTTGCCTCACTAGACTTTTCTAGAAGGGACATAATCTCCTGTTTAGCCACTAGACTGCTGCACCCACTTGCCCACTTCCAATGTACCACCTCTCTATCCTTAATCTTTCTGTTTCCATACCGTAACCATCCTTCCTTCTGTCAGAAAACCCTTGCCTCAGTTCTCTTTTGAATTCCCCACTGATTGAAGGTTTAATCTTCTGGAGGAAACCCACGCAGACACGGGGAGAACATGCGAACTCCACGCAGGGAGGACCCAGGAAGTGAACCCGGGTCTCCTAAATGCAAGGCAGCAGTGCTACCACTGCGCCACCGTGCTGCTGTTTAAGGTTTATGGTGATGCTATATTCTAATTATTTTATGAATTTGTATTTTTTCAGTTTGACTTTTCAGTAATGTATATTTATCTTCAGTGTACTATTTGCATGCTATTAATTCAGAAGTACCTGTATGTTTGTGCAGACTTCTGTGGTGGGGGCACTGGTAACTGACTGGGGTCAATCACCCATTAGCTGAAACTGTTTATCTAAATACACTGCCATGAAGAATCAAGAACCTACCCTGGCAGGGTTTGGTTGGAATGCCAGAGCTCATTCATTCACATAGGGTGAACAGGCAATAATAAAAAGGGTAGGCAGTGTGGTGTAGTGGCCAAGACTTTGGACTGCAAACCCTAAGGTTGTGGGTTCAAATCCTGCTACTGATGTTGTGTGACCACAAGCCTGTACTCCACTTGGAAAACCAAAAGAAATATAACCAATTGTATCATAAGTGTTGTAAGTTGCTTTGGATAAAGGCGTCAGCTGAATAAGTAAGTGTAAATGTGATCTATATACTTCTTTGATATTCGAGAGAAAACAGACATACCTGGAAAAATCATGCAATCACAGGGAGAATGCACAGTATTTGGAAACAGTCATCTGAAATCAAAATCAAATATCTGGAACTGTGGCCACCTTAGACTCAACTAGTGCATATTATACTTTGTTCAACTTTCATCTATTAGCATTGTAAATATAGTATAATTTCAAAGCCAACTAAACTACAGTATTAATTAATTCACAATAACAAGGTACAATGCAATAGAAAATAAACTGCTTGTAGTTGTTTCAGTATCAGACAGAAAAACAAAACAGAATACTGAATCTATAAAGGTGTCAGGTAAATAAAAGAATAGAGTAATAGCATAGAGAAGATAGGCATTATGGTGATAGTTACAATAACCTTTGTTATAAAATAATTAAATACATGGAAGTAGATCTAAGCAGGTTTTCAGCCGTAACCTGAATCTTTTGACAATATATAGCTATAATAATATGAAGTAAAGATATGAAAGTCTACTATGTGCTGCTTTCATTTACTCTGATAGGTTCATTAATCCATGTTACAGTTTTCTGAACCAAGAAAAGTATTGTAATTTTGCATTTAAATTTATTCTTAAACATACTATAGTCATGTTGCACCACTGTATCATTATTAACTTAAAAAAGTAAAAGCTGGTATCATATGTACTCATTTCATTCATATGTCCTAATATTTTTATCCTTTAATTTTATTTTCTGTTTAATTACACTGAAAAAAAAGAAAATCAGCTCTGCAACCTATCATACAAGCTCATCTTATGATATGCTGAAAAATTCTAGTAGCTCTTCTCTGGAGTTGGTCTAGTTCTACCCTGTGACAGTGCATGGGCCAAATAAGAAAGTTAATGTAATATTTGACTATGTGGAAACCAGGAGCGTTTCAGCCACCCCAACCCTGACACAGACAGGCAGAGACACGAGTTCCAGCAGAGCACACGTTTATTTAAAAGAGGGAAGCACTTTTTGCTCACTCCCCCACAACAGCTCAATATAAAGTACCTACTGTCTCCTTTTCCTCTCCCTTACACCTCCACTCCTCCACGATCGAGGTTTGTCCCTCTTTCTCCCAACTCTGGCTCTTCAAATGGAGTGACGCAGCTCCTTTTATGTTACACCTGGGAGTGTTCCAGGTGGCTCATCAGGATTAACTGGAACTACTCCCAGGAGTGATAGAAACTCAAAATATGGTTTTACAGCTCCATAGAACCCAACAGGGCTGTGTCAAACTCCAACTCCCAGTGTGCCCCGTGGGAATCCATGGTGTCACAGTCTCCCAGGAGGGCTGCCCTCCAGATGGAGTCCCGCCTGGGTAATGGCCGTGGCCACACATCACAACTATAAAAGCCCAATGTAAGGACAAGTACAAGTCAAGGAAGGTTATGCCCTAGCAATCTGGAGTGCTCTGCCTTCATATTACAAAAAACACATAGCAACACTAGAGAAAGTTACAGAGAAAAGGGACTAGACTGATCCCTGGATCACTGGATAAAAACTGTAAGGAGAGATTGAATGAGACAAATAATTTTCAGTTTAAGCAAACAGAGAACTTAAGATGTAATACGTTCCTTTAGTGTAGCAAATAGTTGTGCTTTGGGGATCTCAAAACTTGACTTCATGTAGTTTTTCAAAATTGAGGGGGTGACAATCTATGTTGGACTGTAAGGGGTGACCTCATCATAACTACTTTAATATTCCTAAAATCTACTATATCATAAAACACTAAGGTCTGTCTGTGTGTGTCCAGTCCCTCAGAGCAATATGATTGGCTAATTTGGCTTTGGTGACGTGATCAAAAGAAGAAGTGCAAATGTTAGACAGACATGACGGAGAAATGGTATAGGAGGCACGTTGAGAGAGTTATCTTCAGAGACAGGAGGTATAAAAGTGAGCAGGTGTCGAGCTAAGCGCCTCAAAATCACGGAGTCTGAGAAGCAGGCTTTACAGGAATGCGCTTGAGAAAGGAAATGAAGGTCAAGGGAGGTGCAGACTCATGCACATACAGAGGAAATGTGCTAAAGGTACACAGAGGAAAAGAGATATCAAATAATTTTCAATTATTCTATCACCTGTCTTTGACATGTAGTGCGGCTAATAAAGAATAAAAACAAAATTGCACTATATAATAACACAATGTATTTCAAGAACATTTCTCATAGTCAAACATCTTTACAAATACAGGTCCGTAATGCATTTTACAGCTGGAACTCAAGTCTCTTGTTCAGAGCCAGTACAGACTGAACCGGTTAGCTACCATGTTGATAAAGTTGCAATGCTCAGGCCTCACTTTTAAGTGCATAACATAAAGATTCCACTTGGTCTCTTTAGTCTTTTTTAGAGTGTATGCTTTCCAGTACCAAGGCAATATTTTAATATTTTTGATTTAATGATAATATTATTTACATTCAATTTGATTTACCACATATCTGGCCAAGTCTGAATTTTGTCCAGGTCAGGTCAATCTTTAATGATTTTGGTGGCTCTAGGGTACTTGTATCTAATTAAGTATAATCTATAATAAAGTTTAATAAATTCTCTTCTTATTATTTCATTTAAGTAAGGAATAAGAGCAATGGTGCTCTGTGGGACCCCACATATCATTCTTGCTAATTCAAATAAAGAACTTAGCACAATAACTAGATTTCTTTTTCCATGTTTAAGCCTATTGTGCACTCAGCTGTGCTAATGCCTCTTCAAGTTTGATGATCAATCTGTCAGAGTGTACTTGAACATAAGCTTTTAAAAATCAAGGAAGATAATATCTTAAGTTTTACTTTCTTTGAAAGTCTTATACACTTTCTCATAAAACTACAGTACACTGATAAAAATGATTTCCCAAGCTTAACTTATGCTTCCCTTCTGTTAAAACACCTGTATTAGATAAGTGATTTTTTTCTGTTAAAATCACCTTCTTTCATTTCCCTGGGGTTAAGCAGATGTTACTAGACTTTTAATAAACAGAGTACAACCTATTTTGGCCATTTCTCTACTTTGGTTTATGGGGTTCAATGTAGGCAAATTGTAATGTTGCTTTAATTGAATCCAAACGATTCCAACAATATATCATAACATACCTAATAACATTAATTATTTTGTTTATCCACCCATTCATTATCTGGGCTATAGTAGTCCACTATGGGGGTCACGGACACTCTGAACTATATCTTGGAAGCACTGAGTGCAAGACAGAAACTAAACTCTTGTAATCATTTTTAATACACAATTTTTATACCTGTACCATGCATTTACAATCACCAACTAATCTTACATACTAGTCTGCCCAGGCAGTGAGAGACTCAATATTCAAACATAGTTGCTCTGAGGCAGCTGCACTAACCATTGTATATCTGTGCCTCAACAGATCATTATCATCCTTTTCACTCTTTTTATTCTGATAAGGGTCACAACAGCAACAAGCTGGAATGAAGAGGCCACCCTTTCTTCAACAACTTACTTCCTAAAGAACTACTAGACATTCCCTGCTAGGTGATAAATATAATTCCTTCAGCATGTTCTTGGTATGCTCCTGTGCCTTTTCCATTGGGCCACTCCTTGTACATCTCTCATAGGACATAGTAAGAGGGGATGTTTACTGTCCTAAGAGTAGAAGGGAGCCCAACATTCCTGTGAAGCAACCTCATTTTGGCCACTTATATGGTTGATGTCATTCTTCAATCATTTCCTAACCAAAAGTGGGTCTTGGGTTGCCATCACTGGGTGTGCGAGTGGGTAGTGTTAGGCTTGCCTCAGCAATTGACAGCATTGCACAGTACATATCCATGTCTGTATCTATTGACGTTTCATGAATGGGGACCACCCCAACTGTTCCATTCACATTCAATTCATCGCCCCTGATTGCATCATTGCTAAACTTAAAAAGGTAAAACCTGAGCAACACTGAACTAGACCTTACTACCATAATAAGGATGGAGATGTAAACTCACAAGTGCACTGAAAACTTCATCTTCACAACTTCTCACTTCACAACCATGTCCAGTACACTACATCAATTTGTTGATCAACTCACAATCTCTTCAACTAATCCACTTGGTGCAGCTGCTCAACCCTTACTTGAAGAAAACAAGCCAGTTGTTTCCTTGACAGTACCATGACCTCAGATAGGTAAGTGATTATTCTCATTTCAGCCATATCACATTCTGCTTTAGGCTATTTCAGCAAATGCTGAAAGATCATAGCCTGAGCCAAAAGGAAATCATCATCTGCAAACAGCAGGAATGCAACATTTAGGTTTTATTTTCCAATCCTTGACTGCGTACTAGGTTTATTTTACCGACTGTTGGGGCGACTGTGTTGTTTAGACAATTGTAAATGATATGTAAAGATTTTCCAACATTGACTAGTATGTTGTATTTTCAGTAGAACTGACAAAAGTGTAACAGTGTTATGCTTGAGCAGTGGCACTGTGCTTTGGCTATGTGTGTTTTTGTTTCATTTAAATCATAAACAGTAATTTTGCAAGTGTTGTAACAATTATTCTTTGGCAGGAATCAACTTACATCCAGATTTTATCATTCTGTCTTCTATTGCTAACTACTGGAACTAAGCCTAGAATCCAGCAAATTGACAGTATGTTAATGGAATATGCAGAGGGTGACTGACTGGAGGCATGGAGAATGCACTTTTATGTTATCTGATTTGGAACTCGTTTTTTAAAAATATTTTGCAACAAAACAAATTGGAAAACCATACAAATGTCAGTCTATAGTAGATTTGCCTAGTGATGTAAATTTTGGCTGAATATATAAAGTTTATCTTTTTCTTTTATTTTTTTAAGGGACTATCCTAAAGCATTAAAGTGGCAGTGGATTTTGTTACAGGATACTTGAATATGAGTAATTGAGGATTTTGTGTGATTTATGTCATTTTTATGATTTATTTATTTATTTGCTTTGTCAGCATCATGTGCAGAGGTATGCACGACTGAGCATTTAGGCATAGAACAATTGGAGGGGTTAAATTT
The DNA here is from genome assembly GCF_900747795.2 of Erpetoichthys calabaricus. Classification (NCBI taxonomy): domain Eukaryota; kingdom Metazoa; phylum Chordata; class Cladistia; order Polypteriformes; family Polypteridae; genus Erpetoichthys; species Erpetoichthys calabaricus. The sequence goes on along the minus strand of NC_041397.2, from coordinate 73,479,355 downwards.
ATATGATATATAACTGCATGAGGACAATTTTGTGACTGTCAAGGACACGGTGCAATTCTACACAATGGATTTTCTGTACCTATTTTGTAATGGGAATTTGTGCTCAATTTTACTTTTTTCCATTTTAAGGATTTTCTTGCAATTTTAGTGGAAGAGTGTGGAAATTTATAGGCAGTTACATTTTTTTCACATGTGTTTATTAACTTTTCTCTGTTTTTGATAGACATGTTTAAACATTTTTGGGTAAATGCTTCAGGCATTGCGTTCTCCTATATCCACCTTTAAAATGGTCCATACAGTTCTAAATTAAATCTCCAATTGAGATAAATATTTCCCTACAATGTCTTATCCTTAATTACCTGGTCAATTTCCTGCCTACCATTTATGACTTATGACATTAATCACCAGAACCTCTTTGAGGACATCTAAAAGTAGTCTTTCATGGCCTCAGCAAACTCCACCCACAAAGTAATTTTCTTTGGCTACTACTACAGTTGCCACCTCTTTGATCTTCCGGTACCTCTAGGTCCAAATCTCGAGACCCTCCTGCTAACATTGCATGTCTGTTCAACTTGACAACTTCCTTTACCACTGTTTTCCACAAAGAGATGTTAGTGTTGCCTAAAGGATGGGTACCAACAACTCTTTGGTGAAAACTCTTCAGCTGCCTCTACTGCTGAAGTCTTAACAGGATCCATTCAGAGGTTCTACGTCTTGGGCTTGTCCCAAGATGCACGAAAAGCTGTTTTAGAGGTAGGAGGTGAACCCACATTGAATACAGGCATCCATTAGTCACTCTCAGCACACATTCAATGTTGCTTTGGGTCTTCCATATGTGTTCATTTAGTGGTTCATCCATTTGAGCTAGCTTACCACCATGAGACAGCTCAGTACCAATCTATTTCTGAATGTCCAAATCATACCCACTCAAACAAAGTCAGGGCCTTTCAAATGGAGCATTGTTAGAGTGGAAATATGACCAACCTTGACTGAGAAGTTTGGTTAAAGAAGCAAATGCTGGGTGTAGATGTGAGACAACTACATCTAGACAGTACTTGTCAATGCCCTGTGTGAGTTATAGCTCTTTCCTCCTCACCATTGCAGTAACATTCTGTGCCCCAACAGCCAGACTAGATGAATATGTTTTAGTAAGTCTGAGTTTATTCCATTCTTGCATGTCACCAAACTGGCAATGCACCTGACCTTCGAATTTCAACTGTGGATGGTGAGCCTACATGACAGCACCACATAGTTTTTTTGTTTTTTTTTAACCAGACACTTGTCAAAAAAAAAAACATTTCCAAGCCTGGATTCAGGAGAAGTCCCAGTACAGTTGTTCTGAGTAAGGTTCACTGAATTTTAATTATTACATTCATGGAGGTCAAATTAATGATTGTTCTTTGTCTGGGCTTCCCCTGTCAGACACACATCTTCTCTAGACAGCATAGCTCTAAGAATCAGATACTCCCTAGCATATTAAGGTCATAATGCAACAAGGGGTTGTTATAATTATTAATAATAAATAAATAAATATAATTTCATGAAACAATGTTAACTTAAAAATTAATTTAATCATTTCCAATGATTTGAAATTAATATATCACAGGGAACACAAATTTTGCATAGGCATTGTTATCTGTAAAATTAGAGAACTGATCAAGGTTGTGAATACTTTTGTATGGCACTATACTGTATAGTGTATGTTTTATTGGAATAACAGGTTTGAGAATGGCTTAAGCTGCTCTTTCATACTATATTTGCTGCACTCCTAGAGAATAAGAATAAACTGAATTAGAAAAAAAAACCCTTTTCTTCTTACTGACCTAGAAACACAAAGATGAAAGCTGACTCTCTGTCATTTACACAAATTTAATGAAAATTTCAAAACTGATCTGGAGATTATTATCCCTTTTGCAAAAAATGTAACCTTGATATTTACAGAGGCTGAGTTCATTTTTGTAAAAAGAAAAATGTATAGATTAATTTGAATGCTTATTTCCTGATAGCAACTTTCTTCCTTTTTTTGTCTCTATGAATGTATGGATGTAGAGAAAAGCCAAGCAAAATGACACCTTTTATTGGCTAACTAGAAAGATTACAATATGCAAGCTTTCGAGGCAACTCAGGCCCCTTCTTCAGGCAAGATGTAATCATGAATGAATGTATGGAAAAAGTGTTCTCTTTGGGCCATGGTTCATTAACATGTAGTCAGCCAGGGATCCTGAAGAGTAGAGAATTGATTTTGAGACATCTTTGATAGCCCTCTTGGCTTAATGATATTGAACAGTGTATTAAATTTAATTGAGCTAAACCTGTTAGTTGTAGCCAATCTGATTTTCTTCTTTTGCCAAATGGACTGTCCATGCACTCATTTGTTTGTTTATTTTATTACTGATTAACATCCTTCTAAGGAATACAACAGAGAAAGATGTACATTTTTTTAAAAAAAGATTAATTTTCCAATTCCCCTTAATGCTGAATTACCTTAAGTGGTTTTATTAATTAATTTTGCTTCTCTGAAAAAGGTCACAACAGCAAAAAGAATTAGTGACAAACATTTGTAATATTGTAATAATACAGGCACTGGGTGGCAGTGAAGAGTTACCAGACAGCTGGGCAACTACAGTAGAAGTAGTTAGGGTGACAGCAAAAAAGGTGCTTGGCGTGACATCTGGACAGAGGAAGGAAGAAAAGGAAACCTGGTGGTGGAATGGGGAAGTCCAGGAGAGTATTCAGAGGTTGGGGATGGCAAAGAAGAAGTGGGATAGTCAGAGAGATGCAGAAGGCAGACAAGAGTACAAGGAGATGAGTCACAAGGTGAAGAGAGAGGTGGCAAAGGCTAAAGCAAAGGCATATGATGAGTTTTATGAGAGACTGGAGGGAGAAAAGGACCTGTATCGATTGGCTAGACAGAGAGACCAAGCTGGGAAAGCTGTGCAGCAGGTTAGGGTGATAAAGGATAAAGATGGAACATACTCACAAGCAAGGAGGGTGTGTGTGGTGTTATGGGTCCACAGCTCTTCCATCAAAGGCCGTTTTTATTTTAAATAAATAATCGCCGCGCTCGCGGCTGAGGAGGGGGGCGTGGTGGTTGTAGCAAGCCGCAGGGCGATCTGCGGTGTGGGCGGTTCTCACCTAAGTGCACAGGTGAGAGACTGCCCACATCCGTGATTGCTCCTGTGGCTAATATGCTACAGCTGCTATGTCCCTCGGTATAAAGGGAAGCACGAGCCGGTTAAGGGGGGAGAAATAGAAGTAAGAGAAGGAAAGAGAAAGAAACGGAGGTCGCAGGAAGTAGCAGGAGGAGAAAGTCGGTGCAGGAGAGCGAGCGAGTGCAGGCTCGTCAGCAGCTGTACTAGTAGCTTGGGTGTATGGCCGACACCCGAAGTGTAGCAGCAGTGGTCAGCTCCCGCAGAGTTGTTTCTGCAGGGCGGGAGTGACCAGAAGATGGATGACTCTCCGCGGAAGGCAGCGGGAGTTGGACTTGGGGCGAGTATTCCACAGCATGAGCGCCGTGGTTGCTGTGGAACCCAAGTCGCTGGCTGGAAGAGCCTACCGGAGCCAGGGATCGGTGAGGCAATCCAAATAGCGGAAGCAGGCAGAGAGAAAGTCAGCTGCAAGGAGGGCGATTCTCCTGTAGAACGCCCATACGGGTATAGCAGGGGAGTTGCCAGAGGACAGAAGACACCGGGCTTTTTGATTTTAACATTGTTACTTCCTGTACTGTTTTACCTCGTGGTTTTTAGAAGAGTTTATTGATTTTAACCTCCACTTTTCATTTAATGGATTATTTATTTATTTATTGAAGGAACTGCACTATTGCACTTTGATTTTATTTTAATAAAAGCACTTTGTACTTGTTAACCATCCTCTTGCTCAATTGTTTATTGCCCCACTGACTAGCTCATCGGTGACATTACCGACGGTGTTGGGTTCAAGGGCTCCTAAGCAGAAGATGGGAGCATGGAGCCAAACCCGCATCGTCACAGTGTGTTGAGCAGATGTAAAAAGTACTTTGAAAGGCTGATGAATGAAGAGAATGGGGGGGGGGGGGGGTTGGATGAGGTGGCGATAGTGAAGTACAACGGATTAGCAAACAGGAAGTAATGAGGAGGAAGAAGAATGGAAAGGTTGTTGGTCCAGATGACATACCATTGGAACGTTGAGGATGCAGGGAGTAGAGTTAGTGAAGGTGGATAAGTTTACATATTTGGGACCCCCAGTACAGAGTAATGGGGATTGTGGAAGAGAGGTGAAAAAGAGAGTGCAGACAGGGTGGAATGGGTGGAGAAGATTGTCAGGAGTAATTTGTGACAGACAGGTACAGTATCAGTAAGAGTGAAAGGGAAGGTCTACAGGACGGTAGTTAGACCAGCTATGTTATATGGGCTGGATACGGTGGCAGTGACCAGAAAGCAGGAGACAGAGATGGAGGTGGCATAGTTAAACATGTTAAGATTTGTATTGGGTCTGACAAGGATGGACAAGATAGAAATCAGTACATTAAAGGACCAGCTCAGGTTGAACAGTTTGGAGACAAAGTCAGAGAGGTGAGATTGAGATGGTTTGGACATGTGCAGAGGAGAGATGCTGGGTATATTGGGAGAAGGATGTTAAGGATAGAGCTGCCAGGCAAGAGGAAAAGAGGAAGGCCTAAGAGAAGGTTTATGGATGTGGAGGACATGAAGATATGGAAAAAGATGATCCACTGTGGCAAACCCTAACGGAAGCAGCCTGAAAAAGAAGAAGAAGAAGCAAGAATATTATAAAATTTCACTGTGTAAATATTCAAGAAATATTATTAAATATTAAAATATTATTATTATTAAATATTATTAAATAAGATGACTGCTGTTTTTCTCTCTATGAATGTGAGAATGGTTTCAAGCTACCCAGTTTGCCTTTGCCACACACTGCCTGTTTCAAAGGTAAGACAGTTTATATCATAATCATAGTGCTAGAGAAAAAAAATTACTTTTAGCCTATATCTTTTATATGCATCTTCAACTTTGAGTTATTTACAGAGTGTGGCTTTATAGAAAGTTTTAACTACCATTGAGTACTTTGACGATCATTTCAAGTTTACCGGATCTTCATGTAAGTTTGTTGTCCCTTTTTTACCATTTTTATATCTTGTTACCAATCACCCATGGGGCTCGGCCGGGCACAGCCCGAAGAGGCAACGTGGGTCCCCCTTCCCATGGGCTCACCACCTATGGGAGGGGCCAAGGAGGTCGGGTGCAGTGTGAGTTGGGTAGTGGCCGAAGGCAGGGACCTTGGTGGTCCAATCCTCGGCTAAAGAAGCTGTCTCTTGGGACGTGGAATGTCACCTCTCTGAAGGGGAAGGAGCCTGAGCTAGTGTGTGAGGTTGAGAGGTTCCGGCTAGATATAGTTGGACTCACCTCGACGCACAGCTTGGACTCTGGAACCAATCTCCTTGAGAGGGGCTGGACTCTCTACCACTCTGGAGTTGCCCCCGGTGAGAGGCGCCGAGTGGGTGTGGGTATACTTATTGCCCCCCGACTTGAAGCCTGTTCATTGGGGTTTACCCCAGTGGACGAGAGGGTAGCCTCCCTCCGCCTTCGGGAGGGGGGACGGGTCCTAAGTGTTGTTTGTGCATATGCACCGAACAGCAGTTCGGAGTACCCACCCTTTTTGGAGTCCCTGGAGGGGGTGCTAGAGGGCATACCTTCTGGGGACTCCCTCGTTCTGCAGGGAGACTTCAATGCTCATGTGGGCAATGACAGTGAGACCTGGAAGGGCGTGACTGGGAGGAATGGCCCCCCCGATCTGAACCCGAGCGGTGTTTTGTTATTGGACTTCTGTGCTCGTCACGGATTGTCCATAACGAACACCATGTTCAAGCATAGGGGTGTTCATGACTTTGTGGTCATGTCATCGGACTTGTGGCCATATGTCTTGGACACTCGGGTGAAGAGAGGGGTGGAGCTGATCACCACCTGATGGTGAGTTGGCTTCGATGGTGGAGGAGGATGCCGGTCAGGCCTGGTAGGCCCAAATGTGTTGTGAGGGTCTGCTGGGAACGTCTGGCAGAGCCCCCTGTCAGAAGTAGCTTCAACTCCCACCTCCGGCAGAACTTCGACCACATCCCGAGGGAGGTGAGGGACATTGAGTCCGAATGGGCCATGTTCCATGCCTCTATTGTTGAGGCAGCTGACCGGAGCTGTGGCCGTAAGGTGGTCGGTGCCTGTCGTGGCGGCAATCCCCGAACCCGTTGGTGGACACCGGCGGCAGTAAGTTGAACCCATTTCCAGTGAGAGTTGGACTCCACCAGGGCTGCCCTTTGTCACCGATTCTGTTCATAGCTTTTATGAACAGAATTTCTAGGCGCAGCCAGGGCGTTGAGGGGGTCCGGTTTGGTGGACTCAGGATTGGGGTCACTGCTTTTTGCAGATGATGTTGTCCTGTTTGCTTCATCAGGCCGTGATCTTCAGCTCTCTCTGGATCGGTTCTCAGCCGAGTGTGAAGCGGCTGGGATGGGAATCAGCACCTCCAAATCCGAGACCATGGTCCTCAGCCGGAAAAGGGTGGAGTGCCCTCTCAGGGTTGGTAGTGAGATCCTGCCCTAAGTGGAGGAGTTCAAGTATTTAGGGGTCTTGTTCATGAGTGAGGGAAGAATGGAGCGTGAGATCGACAGGCGGATCGGTGCGGCATCCGCAGTAATGCGGGCTCTGCATCGGTCTGTCATGGTGAAAAAGGAGCTGAGCCACAAGGCGAAGCTCTCAATTTACCAGTCGATCTATGTTCCTACCCTCACCTATGGTCATGAGCTATGGGTAGTGACCGAAAGAACGAGATCGCGAATACAAGCGGCTGAAATGAGTTTCCTCCGCAGGGTGTCTGGGCTTTCCCTTAAAGATAGGGTGAGAAGCTCAATCATCCGGGAGAGGCTCAGAGTAGAGCCGCTGCTCCTCCGCATCGAGAGGAGTCAGATGAGATGGCTTGGGCATCTGATCAGGATGTCTCCTGGACGCCTCCCTGGTGAGGTGTTCCGGGCACGTCTAACCGGGAGGAGGCCCCGGGGAAGACCCAGGACACGCTGGAGGGACTATGTCTCTCGGCTGGCCTGGGAACACCTTGGGATTCTCCCGGTAGAGCTAGAAGTGGCCGGGGAGAGGGAAGTCTGGGCATCTCTGCTCAAGCTGCTGCCCCCGCGACCCAACCTCGGATAAGTGGAAGAGGATGGATGGATGTTACCAATTACTGGTAACCTTGCACCAAAAGTCTTGTTCAAAAGAGAAAAATGTTTAACACTAGTGTCTATGTTTTTTTAGCACTGATTGCTACTTCTGTTTGTACTGTATAACTATCCTTCTACCTTCTTGATAATTAACATCACTCCTTGCAAAAAATAATATTTATTTGGAATTTTGAGAGTTACAGTATGGGCATATTCTTGGACTCCTAACAGTTCAACCCTTTTTTATTCTTTCATAGTGTAGAGTAAAATGATTAGTGCTGAATTAGGGTTAGGGGGTAGGGTTACAATTTAAGATTAGGGTAGAGGAGACTTAAAGTCTTTTTAAAATGTATTTGTCTTTAATCCAACCATTTATTTTACACCATAAAAATCTTAAAAGTTAAAATTTTGCTGTACAAATATCCATTGAAAACGGTTAAAAACCTTCTTAAATACAGAAGTATATACAGTATTTAAATTCTGTGTAAATAAAACTATTAAAAATTGCAGTCAGTTAACTTAAAATTTATATGTGGGTTCAAAACTATTGGTTGTTAAAACTACATGTAAAAAATTTAATTATACTTTTAAAATTATTTCTAATTTTTTTTTTAATTATAACTTTTATAAAAATAATAACCTTAATGGAATAATCCAATAGCATTTACAAATCCCTATATAATTTCAACAAAGGTATTTTAAATAGTTTAAAAAACAGTCAGGTTTAATCACCCCCTAGGGTATTTTTAATCATAGGACCCCAAGGGATGTTTTTAATTTAAGGGCACCCCAGGGGGATTTTTTTTTTAAGATTAGGGATATAAAACAAATTATTTTAAAAAAGGAGTTGGAGATGGGATAGGACATATTATAGTAGAACTAGACTAAAAAACAAATTACATTAAAAGACCCAAAACATTCATCCAATACCTAAGCAATGCATTGGCAGACTCCTGTGTCAAATATTCATTATGCTCCTTATGCTCTATTCACCAGAAAGGTGGGATTAAAAATTCTATTAGGTAGGGTTAAGATAAAGTCATTAAATTGCATGACATTCTGTAGTAGATTTTTATTTTTACTAGTCTGATATGGAGGGATCTGCATCAGATAAATAGGTGCTAAATGAAACAGTTTATGTAAAGAAATCAGAATATCCGAAATGTTATCCCTAGGTGGCTCTTTTACACAGTCCAATATACCCATTGAAAGGATAAATTGTTTAACATTAATTTGGACTGGTAATCTTGAAAGATAACTGAGAAATTTGGATGTTTTTAATAACCTCTCCCTGCAGAAAATGAATGTCTTTAGGGTTCAATAAATTAAAATTACAATCTGCCAACACCACCAATTTTATAAATATTGGTTGCCAATCGGCTATTGTGTCATATCTATTGACTTTTAAGAAGAGTTTAGGATTTTGAGGGGTATCATATTTGGCAGAATCTAATTTTTCATTCTTATTATTCATGCCAATCATCACTTTATCCCCTTTATTTTGTTAAGTAACAATAACCTTTCTCATAATGTCCTGTGATGAATCCGTATCTGTAGAAGGAAAAGATGGAATTACCTTCTTTGATCTCATAATTGTTTTAGTTGTTATGTGTTTATCAGTATGGGGTTGGGGAACTACAATTGGATTTAAATCAGGGGTCTGCAAATTCACAGGTGAGGGCAGAGGGATGAATACCTGTACTTTGTCGGACAATAGAGGATGAATCTCTGTAGGATCAGGCAAATCTTGTTGTGTTGAACCTGTTGTCACACAAGCAGGTTGAGCATCATCACCCTAACTAGAAGACTGAGAAGAAGGTCATGGAATAGATCTATCGTCTGGACGGTAATCTAAAAGTTGTTTAAAGGAATCAAGAGATGTATTAGTTAACTTTTTGTTGTACCTTTTCCATGCAAAAAGAATACCTTTTTGCATGGCAAGTTCATCAAGTGGAAGTAATTCTTTAAGAGTATTATTTATAACTTCTCTATAATGTTCCCTGATTATGGCCATAATGCTTTCCATCAATTATCTGTATTCACCTTAATCCTGTTAAACACCTGAGGATTAGGTGATGAAGGTTTAATGAAAGATACCATACCTTTTGGTAGTTCTTGTTTTTGGGCCACCTCCAAGTGATAAACTGCCTGCAGGAGTTTAAAATAAGAGTTTTTCCAGATGACTGGTGGATGTCATCCTAAACAGCATTTGCTTCACAAAAAATTCAAAATATGTGCCATTAGCAGATTATATTTTCATTTAATCTGCAACTTTCTTACCCATGTAAAAAAGCATAGGAAAATGTATTCTGGTGCAAACCATGTTAAGGGATGTATGATTAGAAAGCACTTGACTGAGAGCTCTTTGGAGACACTTCCCCATTCCTAAAATCCTTTAGCTTGGTTGTGTGGGAACCAGCAAGTGTTTTTAAGAATCCTGGCTTGGATCATCTTAAGGAGTTGAGGAAAGTGAGCACAAAAAGGTGCTACCTCTGACTCTAAAGGAATGGTGCAGGATGGAAATAGTATTGTGAGTGTGCAGGGCGGACAGTACAGGAAGCTGAGATAAGATTGAGTGAAAGGATCAGGTTAGGTTAGCAACATTAGAGCAACCCTTAGGAAGCAGTACTCCTTGCTTTCTACTCCAAAAAAACTAAATTCTGTGAATTTTGTATTTCACAATTGTGAATATGCATACAAAATGTGTATTTTTGCCACAATTTTCACACTGTTTATAAAAAAAAAAACTTGGCTGTTATGCTCATCACTATTCTTTATGTTTTGAGTTTTTAGTACTTATAATGATACTTTTTGATTTTGTCAGGCAGATGACACATAGCAATCAATGTACTTGCCAAATGTAGAATAGATTATATCACTGGCAACTTACAAAAGGACATAGGAAACAGAGCATGTTATTGGAACTTTGTCCCAGATTAGGGGTAAAAGATGCAACTCATTAGAGCAATTCTTTGTTTTGAAAAACAAAGAAAGAAAAAAAATCAATGAACAGTGTATTAGTTAGAAATAATTTTCTTTAGAAACGTCAAAGTCAGAAATAAAATACATGAAAACCAATGTTTGTTTAGTTATTGAATATGTTTATAAGAATGGATATGACATTTTTGGAGAACTTTTGAGGTTAATGTCTCTCCAGTGATTTTTATGAGCTAGAGTTTATAGTGTGGGAAAAATGTTATGTTAGGTCTACAAAATATTTATAAGGTTTCATATACTGTTTGTCAACTTTTCACAATGACAAATTCATCTCAAACAGCCTACTTGTAATCAAGATTACTGATGATGCTTCAGTGTTTTACTCTAGGCTATTCCATATGTGGATGAGAGAGAAAGAGAGAGGAAAACTCAGACATTAATGTCAACTTTACGAGCTTACAAAAAAGAAAGGGCATATAAGCATCATAACAAGCACATCCATACCATTAAAGATGAAAGTGGAGCCTTGTAGATGGATCCAGAAAAAACAATATAATTGTCTTGTCTAAAGGAGCATAAGGTAATACTTCAAACATTTTTTGGGAAGGCAGCATGGTTAAGTGGTTTCCTTCTCTGCATCGTAATGGCATCCAAATTATGCCAACACATCCTTATCTGCCAGATTGTGTGTTATTAACTACACTGTCAGGAATAGTATACTCAAAGCAGCTCATCATGGTCTTTACCCCTACCATAGCACAAACCAAGTAATTCAGAGGATGAAGTCAAAAAACAAGCAAACAACCTTGCTCTCTCTATTACATTTGGAAATTTAATTAAGCTTTCCAGATTTTTAACACAACAGAAGTATCATTAAACGAAATGACAGAGGGCTGCATATGACTAATTTTTTAATACCATCTGCTTTGTTTTTGAAAACATAAATCTTACATTTGAAAATACAAACAAAATCAAGTCATTTTATAAATCAATCAGTCAAATGTAATTTCTATAAGTGAAAGCAGAAATGCTGATTTAGTTATTGTAGAACACAAAATTAAGCCAAACGCAGATCAGCTTAAAATTAGTGTAATAAAGCCTAAAATAAACTAAAACGAAACAAGTAAAATGTGCTTGACACAGCTGTGAAGGAGGTTTAATTGTCTTGCTTTATTCAGTAGAGTTTGCAAAAAGCACTGTAGACCTAAGCTCATAGGTATCATTGGTGTAATGGATAGCAACAGCAAAAAAGAATGTTTCATGTCAGCTATCGGTCCAAATGCCAGCCGTCACAGCATCCCAATACTTCATGATAGGTGCAATTTCATCCTTGATTGCCTCATTTTAGATTCTACATCTTCTCGCTCAAGTGTTATGATATTTTTGCAGAATAGGGATATAGAGACACTAGCTAATTTGACTTCTGTTCGAACCAAGTAATAAGGTTTTTTTTCTAGAGAAAGCTTCATATAATTAAATATCCTGACAAAAAATTCTCATATTTTTGGCTGGCATATTTTACACTTTACTATTATGTTTCTTGCAAATATTAACTTAGTCAGTGATGTGATGGTTTGGAACTAATGTTCCTAACTTTTGCGATATTGCATTTTGGAACTTTAAAACATTTACAATAGCATGTAAACAGCAACTGGTTTCAGTATTTTTTTAACAAAAATGAAAAATTACTTCCATTTGCCTGATTTTTCTTTTGCCTTTTGAATAGCTTTAAAATCACCATTTCTGAAAGCTTTTCTACTTCAGAGATACTAATTTTATCTGTCTCAACCGACACGCAGTCTTGCACTAGTCTAGGCACAGCTTCTCACATGTCAAGAGTATTTATGGCTGAATGCATCCAAACTACCTTCTGTGTTGTCACACCTTTCCTAAAACATTGAGGTCAATCTTAAAAGCAATGCTTCAGGTCACCTCTATTACATATTTACAGCAACTTAAAAAATGCTTTTAGAGACTCAAAGTATTTCATTCTTACATCTCATTCCTTGACTGCATTCTACTATTTGCAGCACAAAAATTACAACCCATGGAAATGCAGGCCTTTTTCTGAAGATGTCTTATTGATCTGTGTCTTTTCTCATTCTTATGATACTACAAATCTTAAGTAGCTAAGAAGGTGTCTGATTCGGTCAGTTTGCCTTGATTACTTTTAAAGAATTTCACAGAATATTGCTGTTTTTCTTTTTGCAAAAGCTATTTGTGTAGTAATTAAAATAGTTGTTTCATTTTATTTTCCTGTAACCTTTTGCTTGGTGGTTGCTGGGTAAAATCCTAGGTATGTGCAGCCATATTTTCAAGATGTGAAGTTCATTTGCTTTTTTTTTAATTTTTTCTTTCTTTTTTATATGCAGCATTTTATATTGTCAGTTAGGGAAAGGGTGGGTTTAGAGGAGGGACTGACTGTGTTTTAGAATTTAGGATGGGCGGACTAAATCTGTGGATAATTATGTAGTGACACATTGTATTTAGACATAGCCTGGCTAGACTTTTTTCATATTACAATGTATGACACACTGGATAATTGTCTTTCATTTGTTGAAATATATATATGTGATCAGTAAGTCATCTCTCATGTTGCCTTGATTTGTTACATTTTTAGAAAATTGATGTGGTACTCCTACAAGAAATACATCAACAGAAGGCATTATCTTTTTTGCCTGATTTTTTTATTTGCTATTGCCTTTGTGAATTAGATAACTGTGCTTTGTTTAAATGATTTTTGCATTCTGACTAGCTGCTTTCTTTTTGATAATTCTGTTTTAGTTTATGAATATTTGTAATAGCTTATTATGGTATGTCTCTTTACTCCTGCTCATACTGATTTGTGCTTTTAATTTGAGTCTGGAGCATAATTCTATTCTCTTTAGTGCTAAACTTCAAAAACTGCTCAGCAATGGTTAGACTCAGCAACTCATGCTATATTATGCTAGGTAAACATTTCCTCTGATTTAGCACAAATCTATTACAAATTTTCTTACACATCTGATAATTTCCGCCTTGTCTTTTCTTTTCTGTTTGCCCTTTTATAAAAACGTTTGCAGCATTATTTAATTCAGAATTTAATTGTCACCACCGTATTTATGGGTTTTTACTAATCTTTCTACCTCTTTACCTTTCTACCACTAAGGTCCTGCCTCTCCACCATTATGAAAATCCTCCACTAAGCATCTTTCCTTTTTGCTAAAATTTGTTCACATCTTTAATCAGGTTGTCTCCCTTGTAGCGTGCGGTCGGGGCTGTTACCCAGCTGGGACGCCTCCACGCTGGGAGGCCAGAGCATTACCTCCCCCAGGACACTAGATGGCAACCCCTCTGGGTTGCAGTGGTGCCTCAGTCTCCCGCAGGGCTTCATGGGTGTTGTGGTGTGGCGCAGCCCTGTTGGGATCCGCAGGCTGCGCCAGGGGGTGCTGCAGCAGGATTTGCTGAGCCCTTATGTGCAGTTCTTCCGCCACACCTGGAAGTGCTGCCGGAAACGAATAATCAAGCACCTGGAGCACTTCCGGGTGCCTTATAAAAGGAGCCAGCAGCCACTTCTCGGGGAGCCAGAGTTGGGAGGAGCAGCAACGAAGCTTGACCGGAGCAGTGGACAGGAGAAAAGATAAAGAGAAGGAAGAGACTTGTGGTATTGTGCTGTGCTTGTGCATGAACTGTGTTATACTTGTGGGGAACAGGGAAGGCGTATCCCACAAGGGAAAAAGAAAAAAATAAACCTTGTCTGCCTTGAACTTGTGTCCCACACTTGTCTGTGTCGGGTTCAGCTGGCGGTGCCAGCCTGGTGGGCCACACCCTTCATATTCAGAAATCACCTTTAGGAATACAGGAAGGTAGGGTTTCAGAGGTCTTGACTTAACAGCAATTCCACAGATAGTAAAAAGCATGTAAAACCCAAAATATTTATTTTTCGATTCATTTTCTTCTACTAATGTCCATTTCTTCACTTACAGTATATATGAAGAAACTTTTGATACCGATGAACACATAGTAGCCACCAGTAATACTGAGATATAGTTCAGTACAGAAAATAATTTGTCACTTTTTTCAACCATTTTGTACTTTCGTTCGAACATGCCACAGAAATGTAACCATTGGTACGTACAGCTGTACAATATGCTCCATCACATGTAAGCAACCAGATCCACAGCTGTCAATTTAGCAGAGCTGTATAACCCACAGCTTGTAATTCCAAGCATTCTAAGCATGCATCTCAGATGGGCCACTTCAGGGACAATCAAAGGTACAATCCAGTGCCTAGAGCAGGAAATAACCGACAAAAACTTTGATGCTTTACTGGGTGAAAACAATGATAGCAGAGACCCATGAGGGTGTACAACCAGGAGGATGTGCAGTATATATTATCGGCCAAAGTGGGTGAAGCACACACAGGCACCTGGTATGATACAGTATGTCTTTATTTCTTCATTTTGGAACCCAGAGAGAAAACGTAGTTCAAGTTGAGAGGCTCAATTGAGCAACTATGAGACTTTGACTTTGTATATTTGGGTTTCTTACTGGCCAACATTTTTCAGGATTTCTGAGTTTGCCGTCTCGCACACTATTTTAAAAATATTTTGAAGGCTTTAACCTCAGTATTCACCCAATCATGATTTCTGTTTTGTTTACTGACCACAGTTTTGATTAGAGTCTAGGAACATATTCCCTGATCCATATTTAATAGAGACAATTTGATACTTGTCGTATACATTTTGTCACACACTTTCCACTTTTGAAGATGAATACTTTTTTGAGTTTATGTAAACATTTAATTAATTCTCACCCTTAAGGAATTAAAAGAACTCCCTAAATTTGTGAAATCCGTATGCCAACTTTTAATGATAGAAAATTCCCACCCATAATGACAAAGTGATAAACCTCTGTCAAAATGAAACAATTCTGAGCTTAATGAGATTTCTTCTATACCTTTTGTTTAATGACATAAACAAGCTGAAGTTCATACACTTCTGTTTAAAAAGGCAATTTTATTAAATTTTAGTATTCATCATTTATTTTTTGAGGCATCATATAAAAACATTTTTTTTTCTGAACATCTTAATTAATGATGTGTTTTTCCAAATAAAGAGCATTCTTGTATTTTCAAGATAAAATAGCACATTTTACCTATCAGGGCTGGCTTCAACCTAAGTAGTAAATATCCTGAGGCTTGTCTGAATTAATACTAATTAACTATGGATTCATTAAGTAGAGAATTAGTAGCATTCACAGTGCTCAGTCTGTGAACGTAATGGGTCATGTCAGGAAATTGGATTTAAATAGATGCACATTTATTTATAACCTTTGTGATCATTGCTTATTAATTTTGTATGTTGGCATTTTAAATTGTGAGATTTAAGGTTTTGCCTTGTAAATCCTTTTTAAAAAGATTAGGTTTAGATTATTTTACCATCTTGACCACATATTCACTTGGTACTATATAACAATTGAATGATAATTCTTGTTTATGAAATATTAAATATTTAGATTTATTTTATGTATTAAACTGAACATTTTGTGAACTGACATTTTCTTTACTATATTGTGAGTAGTCAACTCATCTAAAAGTAAAAGAGCAGTGCAAGAATTAACCTAGAATTGAAAGCCAGTTGATCCAGTATTAAGGTTATAATATGTTGCCAGAGTACCATCTCATACCAAGCCCAATATCACATCTTAGCTGCCTTTATTTTAAAGGGTTTCTGTGTATCATTGGATAATTTCCATAAATTTGCTACTCAGTTGCAAAGTTTTTAATTTCAGTATTCTCAGAACTTTTTTTAAACTTACAGTATAAGTTAGACACCTGAGCTCAAATGCCACTATTTACATGCTTACAAACATTCAGTAAAGGAAGAAAATAGAGTAGATGTTTTGTCAGATTTTGTGTGGTGGTGTAGTGTTTAGATGATCAATGATGCAGTTATGTGTAGGTCCAGCTTGTTGCCAGTCTTATGTGATAGAGGAGTGAGAGAATATGCAAATTTCCAAACTAGTCATTGTCATATGTTTTTATTCTAGGCTAAAGGTGAATGTGTTCTGCTTTTGTTAAAAGCAAAAGGTAGTATGCCATCATATACAGAATCTTTTAAATAGTCTAAAAACATATAAAAAAGATTATTTAAAATGAACATGAACAATCTCACCTGCTGCTCTACTAAGAGCAATCCATGGTGAAGTAATGGTCTTCACTGCCAGTGTAAAAGTTAAGACTGATTAAAATTCAATGTTGATGTTCCATCCAAAATTTTGCTCAGTCTACTTTTTGTATCTAGAAACAGATACATAAACAAAGCAAAGCTTCTAACAAGACTGCCTTTAAAAACTGAAAATTAAAATCAAATAGTCTTTATAAATTTTTAAAATTAATGTGACATTAAGAAATTATTCTACTGAGTAATGAAATCCACAAAAGCCCTACTAAGGTATCTGCTAGTGTATATAACAAAACAAATTAAGCAATGAAAAATTTTGATACAGGAATGCTAAAAGTTAACATATAAATAGGCATACAGTATATAATTCTAATACCTTAATTTATATAGTATACATCCATTCGTCTTTTTACTGAACCAGCATAATCCAATTTAAAGGTCACATGGAGCAACAGCCTGTCTTAGCATCCTAGAATGCCATGCAGGAGAAGCTCAGGCACACAGCCACAATCATTCATACTGGGCTAATGCAAAGCTGCCGGCTAACCTAATACATGCATCTTTGGGATGTGTGAAGATACCAGAGCACCAATAGAAGTTAAAATGCACACAGAGGGTGAGCGTGCAGACTTCATACAAACACCAATCAGCTCATATTATTTAATGTTTAAAAGTGATTGTTAATATGCCTTTTACTTTAAAGACATGGTGTGATCAGAGATTACATTTTCGTATACAGTTTTTTTTTTCACTGTACTATCACTAACTTTATCATTTTCAGTCAAACTAAAACGTTTTGCGTTCAAAACAAGCAACATGATAACGACATGTAATTTACTATCATTAAATTATTCAAGATTTTGATTTCAAAAGTTCTTTGTAAGAGATTTTTTTTTCCACACAGCATCATTTTCTGCTATTGTGTTTTGTAAATTTGTTTGCTTTGGTGCAATATGTTGCTGATAGCAATAAATAGAATAAGGTTAGATTTAACTTCCCCTAGATCATAGACTAAACACTATGAAATAAATGACAACAATAACAAAGCATGTGATAAAATAGTGTAATTATACATAATTCTATAGTAATTGGCAAAAGTATGTCTCAAATCGTCAAGCTTTTGTTGTTCTTGGAACCAAATCAAGGATGTCATTCTAGGACAGCCATTCATCTTCAACTGTTCAGTTATAAGCAGGGACTGTATGCACAATTATGGTGTAAAAATATGCTTAACTTAGGAGTTTTAATGATAGATTTTTTTATTCCAAGCTGAGAGGATTTTTCATGCATTTTCATTAATAAGCAAAGGGATTTTATGTGCCTTTTCATGCAGTCCCTGCTTTAGAATGGCATTCTAATTGGTTGAAGATAAATGATTATCCTGTACTAACAACTTTTATATGGTTTCAAGAACAAGAGAATACCAAGGAAATCCAATCCATTGTTAGGAGAAAGGCACATCGCTAACTAACATAACAAAACTTGAAGTAATCAGAGATAGAGGTAACCTAGGTGAAACCACAAAGCTGTGTTCAAAGTAAACCCGTCTCTACTGATTTACTATTTCATTAAAAAAATAGAAAAATAAGAAATGAATGGACAGATATGTAATAAAAATGATGGGCCGAGGGCAGTTTTTAAGCTATGCACCCAAGCGTTGCTTTCTTTGACACAGTAACTGAGTTAAGTAAATTTAGTGAATAGGTAGGGAGGATAGGTGCTGTGAGATGCAGATTTCGAATCTTTCAGTTAATTCCAAAATACAGCTCGATAAGGAGTCCCAAAGATACTAGCATCAAATTAACTTTGATCTGTTTTTCAGAGAAATATCAAACTGCTAAAGCTATTGCATTTTAGTATGAATAGTTTATCATGTAAACACAAAATCAACAACTACACATTTTTATATTAAAATGTCAAAGTCCTAGAGATTGAAAGAGATTGTCTTAGTAGCACTGAACATTAGCATGAATGTCCAGAAATTGGATGTCATAAGAAATATTTTCCAATCATGATTATAAAAGAAGATTCATAGAATTTATCACAGCTGTTTCATAACATTCCTCATAGTAGTTTAAAGTAGGGGTTAGATAGGTATTTTTAACACATTATTGAAAAAACAACATTCTAGTCTATGAACATCCCAGTTGTAAGGGCCTGTCTTAGAAAGTGAATGCTTAAAGTTAAATTCATATAGCGTTTGCTTGATTCCTATAGAAGAATAGCTATTAGAATATGGTTTAGTCTTATACTCCATGTAAGTTAATATGAGATAGACCTTTCCTGCTATAATCAGTAATACAGTGTGTTAATTGAGTCAGTTGTTGTTTAGAATAGGTACCATTGCTAGCAGGGACTGAAAGATCCATTTACAGCAAGAAAATGGGATAAACATACAGTTTTCTGACCATTTAGAAATGGTTTGACTGTATAAGCTAACTTAAAGAATGCAACAAGATATATAATCTTTATACAGAACTTTTCTTTTTTGCTACAGTATATCAAATTTTTTTCTCTTTTGGTGTGAACTGTTTTACTTTGAATTTTGACTAAAGCTTTTAAAAACTTAGATATTTTGTCTGTGGAATCATTTCAACGTGGCAAGCTATTGCTGAATCCCATGAAGCAAACTAAAGCTGCAGAACTTTGGTAATCTTTGGTAACACCCAGTGAAAATAAACTTCTGAAGCTCATGATTTTATAATAAGAAAATTCACTGTCTACTGCCAGTGCAATCTAGCATTGCTGACTTTGGTGGAAACCTGGAGTCATTAGGTTTTTTGGATCTTTAAAAATCAGACCCCCTCACCCAGACAACCCTACCAGGGTTGACCAGGCCCTACTGTGTGTTACAGTAGCACTCACACATTGTTTATTTATCTTGATCCATTGCCATGTAGAGAAATGTTTTGCTGCCTCTATTACACAACTGAGACCATGCTGTTTTTCAACCCTGTCACTCCAAGTAAACTGTAACTTTACCAAAGGACTATAAAACTCCAGCAGCCCACCTCTACTGGCTTGAACCAAGCCACTTACGTCTGGCTACAGCATTGCTCCACAAAGTCCTTGTACTTAGCCATTTTGCTCTTGGTAGCCTGCTCAATTCTATTTTCATAAAGTGCAGCAAGTTCCAATGTAGCCAAGTGTCTTCTCAAATTAGATAGCAGAACAATGTCATGTCTTAAGGTGGTCATGCAGATGGACTCAAGGAATCCTAACTGCGTACATGAACAAACTTAAATGCTAAGATGGATAGAGTCTTTATGCTTGTGCCCTCTACAGTAGTTATCTGTACCCTCAGGGTTGAAAGAATGGTTTGCATCCTGTCATTGTAGCGTTTCATCAGGATTACAGATTCAGAATTAGAAGCCTTTATTGTCATTATACTTTGGACATTGAAATTACAGAGCAGCTGCTCCTTGCAACGAAAAAAAGAAAACAATCAATCATTTATGCAGTTACTATAAAGTACTACATATAAAACTGCTAAAATAAAAAGAATATATAAAAAGTTCTAATTAATAGGTAATAATGTGGGACTGTTAAGCAACAAATGTGATATTACTAAAGAAATATTACGGATCATGCAGGTATTGCACAATGAATTACTAATGATATGAATATTACACAAAGAATACTGATAACATAAAATATTGCAAATAAACAAATAGAGTAATGTTGCACTAGACTGCGATTATTACACAGAGGATGATTGCATATCCAAACAAAAGATGAGCTGGGGAAGGAGAAGAAAAGAGAGAGGAACAGAGGGAGAGACACAGAGAAAGATCCTTAGTGCATGTTGAAATTCAATGTAGTTATAGCTCTGGGAAAGAAACTGTCCCTTAGGCTGTTCAACCTTGATTTGATGGACCTGTAGCGCCTACCAGAGGGCAACAGTTCAAACAGATGAAAATGTGCCATTAGTATGCTGCATAACTCAACTTGCCATTTTGACATCTGAGCCATTGTTCAGAATATGCAAATATACTGTGTAAGCAAATGAAGTATGGCAACTATCAGTATTGAGCTCTTATTTAAATCACCATTCTTAGTTTCAAGGATCCTCCCACATGTAATAAAGATCTGGGTAGAATAGTAAAACAAACTCTCAGAAGTGGAAACAGAAGCAAATACTTTGTGCATTTTAGAGCGGAGAGAATGAATATTTGGATGATGAATCCCCACCACTGAATGTAACACTTTTTCTTGATTTTTCCCCCTATCCTTCTTCTGGCTCCTTGACTCTGAGTGACTAATTAATGAACAGCAAAGAAAACAGTGCCTCTAGCAGCAATGATGGTTATCACTAAGTCATCAGTTATGGAACAGATTAGCACTCTTAAATCAGACTTGCTCATTTAATAGATATGGTTGAAATTTTCTTGTGTCGAGAGAAGGTTGATCAGGTGTTAAAAATGCATGTATAGCTTTAGGACAAGAGTTTCTTTACAAGGTCACAGCAAACTGAAATGTTTTCTTCTAAGATTAAAAAAAAAAGTCAGGGATTATTAAGAATTCATCTTTTTTAATTATGTCCTGCAACAGCGGTGTACAGCTCACAACACTCCACCACAAGAATGCATCTTCAGTTAAAAGCTTAAAGTTTAAGACAGAAGAGTAATCATAGATAAGAGTCTGAAACCACTTTAGCTCTTAAATGTAACACCAGCAAAAGGATTTAACTGATATCTTAACAAAAATGAATATAAAAATATTGTAATTTAGAGGCAATCACACAAGAAGTATAATGATTAAAAAAGAAAAAAAAATAATTTACTTTGTACTGCTTAACATCTACCAAATGAACTGCATGCAGTCCAAATAACCTTCAAAATGTCCAGTAGCCCGCCATGCTTATTTTTTAAAACAGTATATGTACACTGAAGATTCCATTCCGCACCTTCATGCTTATTTGGCAATTACCTCATTACATAACTTGTACATAAAGTTTTAAAAGTCTGTCTACTGGATAAAGGTTAAATGGTTTGTGTTTCCCACTAACAGACTCCACACATAACTTAAAAGACTCGCAGTCTGACATTTTAAAAGTAAAATCTGAAGGCTGAAACATGAACTTTGTGTGTCTAATTGAATGTTTATTTGACAAAAAAGAAATATAATATGAATGGAGTCATATATCGAAAGCAAGAATCTAAACCTGAGAGTCACTAACTAAAATAAGTTCAAAAGGCTTGGTATCACTAGCCAGGGCCACTGAGCATTGTTCTCACAAAGTGAAGATACCACAAATGCTGCAACATTAGTATGAAAAATGAGTTACATTATGAATGCCTTATGGTTAAATACATAAGGATGGGCTTCTCAACACTAGGTACCATTATGGTATAAGGGTCATTACTAGCTGTAAAGTGAGCTTGAAAAATTTCCTTCTGATCAATAACCCAGATTATCTGTCAACAATTGGGATCATCCAGTGGCGTCTCACAATTCTACACAACAATTTTGCAACTCTTTGTGAATGCTTATGCAGCTTTGCAGTTTTTTAGGTTCACCGCACCAAAGAGCCTCTATGTCTGATCAATATTCAAGGAGTAGATGTAGAGGTGGTGCTTGGAGGTCCACATTAATGACAGGTTGTATTGTTCTCTGAACACAGAGGAACTATATAAGAAAGAGAAGAGCACAATGTTTTTTTTCTTAAGAGATTGTGCTCCTTTAATGTGGGAGGTGACATCCTTTACATATTCTACAACTTTGTGATAGCCAGTGCAATTTTCTACACTCTGGGGTGCTGGGCTGGTAACATCACATCAAGAGAGGCCCACCGAATCAACAAACTAATTAAAAGGGCAAGCTCAGTAATAGGATACACACTGCACCCCCGGGAGATAGCAACAAAGGTGAGAATTAAAACATAACTGTGTGCCATTATGAACAATGCTGCACATCTTTCTGAAACACTAAAACTGAGTACTTTCAGCCAATTAATTAATCAGCAAAAGTGTATCAAGAAATGCTGCTCCAGCTTCTTTATGACAACAGCAATACACCTGCATAATGCCTCACAATGACTGGGACTGCCAAGTTTTCTTTCTTTTTAGTTTTCTTGCTTTATAGCCATTGTGGTGTATGTTCAGACCAAATGTGTTTTTTTATTTATTTATGTATATATGTACAGTATGTATGTATGTATTTATTTATTTATTTTCCTAATTATTTAAAGGGCTTCTGTAAATGCCGAATTTCCTCCTGGGGACAAATATCTGTCTGTCTATCTGTTTACTCTCTGAAACACTCATCCAAGGTCTGTTCATTGATGGACTCATTCAAATTTAACTAAAAACTCACTTCACATTTGCTTGACTGTAACTGTATTCTAATTTCATTTTTCTGTATGAATCAACTATATGAATGCATTATGTATTAATGTAAAACTGTATAAGTCGTAATTCTATTACTATTATCTGTATTTATGCAGCACATACCAAAAAACAAAATTTCAAAACAAAATTTTCAAAAATAAAAAATGTAAAAAATTGGCACATAAATAGATGAACCATCACAAATATTTAATCTAAAGAGTAATTAAAAACAGTACATAAATAAATATGAATACAAAAATATCATAATAAAACTCCGGTTAAGGAAACATAAGTACAAAAGAATACATGGTAAAAGAGAAGGTTACAATAATAAAAAAAAAACTTATCATTTACAATATTATTAATATTTAAAGTAAACTACACATTCCACAAGTGAGTTCCTTCCTGCAGTTCATTCCAAAGTTGAGTTGCTCTTACTACAAAAACACAGTCCCTTTTGTCCTTAACCCAACTCCCAGCACAGTCAACAGGTTCATGCCAGAAGACTTTGTTAGGGAAAATACTTCGTAAATAATAGTCACATGTCACTGTTACAAATAAATTCAGTGATGTAAGTGTGCTTTTGCTCAGTGCAACATGACGGACTGACTAAATATACATAACAAAGTGCGCAGATTCATTTACATATCATACTCAGATCATTTCAGTTTACCCCAGTCAGCACACAGATAAACATACAATCCCAAATGGGATGGTATGGAAAATGCAAATTAAAAAAAACAGAGTGATTCTTAAATTTACTTTGACTTTTATTTCATCGCAGACATTATGAACCCAAGATATTTCCTATTTTGTCATATCTACTTTGTTTCATTTGTTAAAATACAGCCACTCCTGCATTTCAGGTCTGCAACACATTCCAAAAAAGTTGGGATGGGGGCAGAATAGGGCCAATAATGAAGTAAAATAATTAAATAATGATGTGATTTCAAACAAGTGATGTCAACTGGTGATTGTCATTATGATTTGTTACAAAAACAGGATCCAAGTAAGCCTGTCTTTGAGGAGCAAAGATGGACATTGGATCTCCAGTTTATCAACAAATGTATGAGAAAATTTTTGAAATTTTTAAAAACAATGTTCCTCAAAGAAAGATTGGAAGTGAATGGCATATTTCTATCTCTGCAGTGCATAATATCATTAAATAATTCAAGAAATCTGGAGGAATTTCAGTGTGTAAAGGGTTAGGGAACAGTCTAAGCTGAAAACTGGTGATCTCTGATACATCAGACAGACATCAAGAACCGTTGCTCATCAATAGCTGGTATAGCTACATAGGCATGGGATTACTTTGGCAAACCTTTTTTAAGCGCTACAATACAGAGTTATATTCACAAATGCCACTTAAAACTTTACTGTGCAAAAAAGAAGTTTATATTAACCATGTTCAGAAGTGGTGTTGACTTCTCTGGGCTTGGAGGAATATGGGATGGACCATCACACAGTGGGAATGTGCATTGTGGTAAGATAAATCAGTATTCCAGTTCTTTTTTGGAACTAATGGATGCCGTGTGCTCTGGAGCAAAGATGAAAAGGACCATCCAGACTGTTATCAGCAACAAGTCCAGAAGCCATGGTATGGGGTTATGTCAGTGCCTTTGGCAAAGGTAATTTATACTTCTGTGATGGCAGCATTAATGCAGAAAAGTACATTAAGATTTTAGAGCAATATATGATGCCGTCAAGACAACATCTTTTCCAGGGACATCCATGCATTTTTCAACATGACAATGCAAAACCACATTCTGCACACATTAGAAAGACATGGCTATGGAAGAAGAGGGTACAGGTACTGGACTGGCCTCCGTACAGTCCTGACCTCTCCCCAATAGAGAATGTGTAGAGAATTTTCAATCAAAAAATATGACAACAACCCCGTAATGTTGCACACCTTAAGACGTGCTTGCAGGAAGAATGGGAAACAATTACACCTAAAACACTTGGTACCCTGAGTGCCAGAACATCTTTTAAGTATTGTGAGAAGATTACAATGTGGCAAATGCTTCACTGTCCCAACTTTTTTTGGAATGTGTTGTGGGCTTATATGTGATAAAAAAATATCTGCTTCACTGAAACAATGACAGACTAGGTGACTTGGCATTAGCATTCACAAATTAGATGTGCAACAACTAAGTGCCATTGTGGGTGCAACAAAGTATAGGGTACAACATAGATAGTTCAGTTCATGGGCCTAAATATAATTTTTATTTTTATAGTTTTTGGGACTACATAATTTAATTGTAATGTACTATCGCCATCCATATCAGCTATCTTTTAGGATAGTGGTTTAAATAGTGAGCTATCCCTGTTTTGCTTATTTATATTACTTTTCAATTATCTTTTTTTATTTATTTCAAACAAATTGTCTTACTAGTTATAATGTGAAATGCAAAAAAAACAAACAATTAAAACAGCATAATTGCTACATGTTTTCTGCAATGTCTTCCCTATTTTTGCTTTGTGCTCTCGCCCACAATAATCTATGATCTCTGGGGTTAGTGAAAGCTTTAGCTTTGTCAAAACTTTTGATATCTTGTTTTTGACGGATCTCAACGTTTTAGGGTCCCCTGATACTGAAAACATTGATATCTCAGTGATGGGTGTGTCAAACTAATAATAATAATAATACCTAACACAGGGTTTGAAATGGACCAATTTTAGCAGTTGTGTATCTGTAGTGTTCTCTTTGTAACAGCAGTGTGTCAGATCGTGTGTTAGACACTTTTTGCATTTCTACGGACCCCTCCAATAATCAGTTAATCAATCATTTGCTATTGTATTGCATTACTTGAAACACCAAGGGGAACAACAACCCATCCTTCCACAATGAAGGGAAATGGGGCGCTCTAAATTCCAAGCTGTTTCTTTGCTTGACTAAATCAGTCTTAAAGTGTTCCAGCACAAATGTTTATACCACCTCAGGCAATTACCTAAGACATTGAAGGCAAGCAGGTCTTGCACTTTCTGTGTCAATCGTTCATTTGCTGTTGGACTTTCCAGGACCAGCTTTGCCATTTAGACAAACTAGGCGGTTGCCTGAGGTGGCTACATTTTGGGAGGCAGCATTTGGTTAACTCTAACAGACAGCCAGTGACATCTGGTGGCCAGGAAAATCACAGGCTGGATATAAAAGCCACCCCCTCAGGTGATCTTTGCCACCCAACCCTTGATTGGTTTTCTCATCCCACATTCACATTACCAGGTGACTTAAATCTGATTTTTTATCTTAATGTGACATAAATCTGATGTTTTCAGGGCTGTTTGGACACCGATATCCGATATTTTCAAAAACAACAATGGAGAAGAGTTACAACTGTGACAACAGTCATGCTGGCTCATTTCACATATCCACATATCTCTTGGTTCAGAAGTACCAGCAATAGCCTTCTTGACCTAGTCATGTACAGCAGACAAACTGTTTGCTGCCTTTCAGAGCAAAATGTGATGCATGCACTAGCTACTAGTGCATTCATTTTGTTGGTTTTAATACCACAAATATGACGTTTTTTGTTGGTGGTGATGCAGGTGACTTGTGTACAAAAGTATCAATGTGGCATGTGTGCTGTTTCAGAGGACAGATGCACTTTACTGTTAGATACAGGTCACTTGTGCTTATGAATGTGAACCCTCAAGATAGGCAAATCAAATCTGTATTGAGCAATGAGGCTTAACATAACCTAGGTCTAGCTGATTTTAATGACTCTGAAATGACCCTGCATGAATGTTCCATGCCATCTTTTCCAAGGCTGGTTTAAGCCTTTTTCAAATTCTGCTGGGAAAAATTGCTTGCTCCACTTCTTCTTGGCAAAAGACTAATGGAGTAAGAGGAACTGGAGAATGGATTTTCTCTAGGGATTCTCAGCAATATGCTATTTACCTTATTTAGAGTACAATTAATATAACTGCATTATTCTGAAAAGCTTTTTATTTCATGTTTTAAGGTTACACTTTTGTTCAAAAAGACTACTGTATGCTTAATTACACAATTAAAAACCAGACAGACATTGAATTTTAATTTCTTGTTTGAATAATTAATTTTTTATGTATGAATTTGTGAGGGACGGAGGACACCTTCTTCTTCACTTTCTCAATGAACTTATGATCACATTAGTCATAATTGGAATCCGCAGATGTATCCTACTATTCATTATTTCTTTAGCTTGAATGTCAGAATTCAATTTCACTGATAATCTTCTGTAATTTATACTTCAGCAAGTGCTAATTAACCAGCTATTAATTATATGACAAATGTCCTTCAATTTTTAAATAACCAATAAATGCAAAAAAGGAGATGTACTCATTGGGGACATAATCTAGGTTCTTTTTTTTGTCAAGTATTTATCCATGCTCTTTAATGAGACACTTAGTATGCTGTTATAGGCTCTAGTGTGTCACTCTGGCATCCCAGGTGATACAAAAATAATGCAATTATACACGCTAAATTGATGTTCTAATAAATCTGTAGTAGGCCTTTGGAGCACTATGGTGAGATTATTAAATAATGCTAAACAATGCTAATATAATATGCCATTTTGACTCACTTCTTCTATCCAATTACGATCATTAATTGTGTGGTTTCAAACAAGGTCGAGGCATGGGAAACCCAAACTCAGAAGACTCATCTAAATAGTAGATCTGGTAATAATTTGGTTCATGAAGTGGATTTTGAAGTTTCATCATAACATCATGGAGGGCAATGAAAAATACAATGTAAAAATCCATAGTAAACACATGCTATTAATGAAAACAAGGCAAAACTTTTAATTAGCAAGAAAAATAAAAGGCATCATGCTCTTATCAAACAGTTACCACAACAATGGCACATTGAAGCTAGCCACTTTATGTAAGTACTGAGCACAATCTATTTAAACATAAGTATAAAAAGTTGAGCATAGCACCTTTTAATGAACTACACGGTGTAACATGAACATTCATTCAAATCTTATATTTACTGTATCAACATGGTGGCATGGTTGCTAGTACTTTTGCTTCAAAGCTCCAGAAGACTGGGTTTGATTTTCAGTCTGGTAACTGCCTGATACTGTACAGATACTGTAGTTTTCTTTGCAAAAGTACACATTTCATGTAAATTATCAATCATAATTTATGAGTGAATGTGGATTTGAGCATATACATGATATGTAATAAAATGCCATTACATCAAGATCCAGTTACTGCATTGTTGCCAGAATAAGTTCTGACTTCACATTATTGAAAAATATAAGTAATATTTTACTTTAACTAAATTTCAAAAATGCATCTGTTAGTCCCATACTGTTATGTAACAAGATGTTAGTTAACAAAGGCTTGTTTTGCTCTTAATAAATCTTACAATGCATCAGCAAAGAGAGTGTTCATCTCTGAAATGTGGCCTGCTCAAATAACTTCATTTTGGAGTGGTTTAAGGTGGGTCAAGTGAGACAAATTTCTCTTGATATTGTATACATGTGAATCCTGTGAATCCACACATTCACAAGTATTTTATACCAGCATAGCCAGGGCCCGCTTTAGGATTTTTGCTGTCCTAGGTGAAGATGAAAATGTTACCTCCAAACCAGAGAATCTTGATGTTACACACTGATTTTTGGATTGAAGAGTGAGGGAGTGGGTCCACCTTTGAGTCTAGACCGTAATATTTTATCAAGGTGTCTGCAAAATGAGTTACACTTATATAGTAGCGAATAATTTGCAAAATGAGTTACACTTATATAGTAGCGAATAAGCAAATCTGCGGGATTTAAATGAGAGATCACTTGGAAACAAAACCTAAGAAAATAACAAAAATAAAAAAAAATTGCTAATAACAGCTGTGGAAGTTGATAGTCACAAAATATTTAATACATATTTTAAAGAACTCTTCACTAACCAAATACTGTGTTACTAAATTTTGAACATGATGAGAATTAGCAGGCAACCTCAAATACCAAAAGCTAATGCCACTTGTATCATTTACCTACCACGGTTTGCTGCAGCTACTACTGCTTCTTAATAAGTTGACCTAATACAAGTATTATTTTTGCATTTTCTATTGCAGCTTCTTGTATATACTCTGTTCAACACTGTACTATATTTGTGTTTGTATCTAAATATGCTTATGTGTTGTTTTTATTCCTAGTGTGTGTATATACAGTATATATATATATATATATATATATATATATATATATATATATATATATATATATATATAAAGCAACCTAAGAATTTAATTATATAGCGTAACTGTAACTGTTATCTGTGGATATGACAAAAATTAGTAAGATAGTAAGATAGTAATCAGTAAGATCTGCACAAGAAATACACTTTATTTTTGAAAGTTTTTTGAATAAAGACAGTGGCAACTTCTTCTCTCTTGCATACTGTATACAGGAGTTCAATGTGTGGCCTACATGAAAACCATTTAGACCTAATCTAATAAGGATGCTCATTCAGTTCCCATCTCTGTGCGTGACCTAAAATGAATCACTTAACCTACTGGACCTGTGCCTTTTGTAGTGCCTAGAGTTTTGATATGTTGTCACTGAAGCAGCATTCTTTCCCCTGTTTGAGTATCTGTCATGACCTGATGAACTTAAACAAGCAAGCAGTTTGTTCATCCCAGCAATATTTCTATAGGATTTGCTCAGTCATTTCTCTCCTCTAATAATAATGTAAATATATGATGGCAGTAAGGTAACACCAGCTTTATTTTGTCTAAAGTGCTGACCCAGCATGATGATCACCAAGCACAGTGATTTTGTTTTTATTTCAGTCTGGCTGTTTCCCCAGACAAATCACTACAACAGCCTTTATTCTATTAAGGTTTGATCTAGAAAATACTACAGTTGCTATGCTTTATATTTAAATTAACCATAGCATTTATGGTTTCATGCCCCGTTCTCAAGCAGAATGATTAATATTTATCAAATCATTGTCAAAATGTGTAGAAATGTGGTAACAATTCTCAATCAGACATGTCTGAGTCCTGATTTCCTCTTCTGAAACAAATACGTCTTTCTCATTATATGCTAAGATTAAGAGATATTATATGAATACAAAAAAAAATACCTTTTACTTGTATTTTTAGTGATTATATCAAATAACCAAACTCTTTCATTTAACACTAGAATTACCAAAGCCTGCGAAAAAACTTGTAATCCAGACCCACCTTAAATCCCTTCGGACCTCACCTTTAGTGTCTTTTGAGTTGTAAATGTGTTGATCAACACAAGCAGCAAGCAGCCTGCTATCCCATCCCCCCACAGCAGTAACAACACAAGAGAGCTTAAGTATTAGTTCTTACGAGTCTTCTTATAATTTATCTCTGACACGGACCCATGGTTTAGCACTCAAATTATTTCATACATTTATCTCTGGTATAATTGTGTTGTGAAAAGCTTTACTCAAAGGTTGTTCAAAATGTCAATTTCAAAATCCACCATTTAACGTATGTAACTAACAGTGGCTTCAGCTCAGTTTACCTAACAAAATTTATCAACACTTTCACCCAGAATAGACATTAACTGCAAAATGTAGACTTTCTTACAGTACTTAAAATAAATAAGTTTATTGATATTTTATGGTCATTGCTGTCATGTGTACAGAGTGCAATGAAATTTTTACTTGTATGTGGCACCATAAACTAGTTTATTGATTATAGTACTACCTTAACTTGAAACTTTTGTCTTTCTTACTTGAAATGCCCCCAAAAATATTTGTTTTAATCAAAGAATCTTCATCATTTAGTTATCTATCTATCTATCTATCTATCTATCTATCTATCTATCTATCTATCTATCTATCTATCTATCTATCTATCTATCTATCTATCTATCTATCTATCTATCGAGTTTCTGTGAAAAGCCAAATTTCTTCCTAATTTTCTTATTAGGTTTTTATGACAAATACCACCATATAAAGTATTTGCAGTGTTTCTTTAATTCTACATATATACAGGTATGTGTGGGCACCTTCTGTGTTTGTAACTGTCTGTAGTGTGGCAGCCTGGCACAACACTTGCAGTGATATGCCTATGTAATAAAGATTGACACTTTTCTGCTTTTAGGTTCTCTTTAAGATACTTAATATGATGGAATACACAGTACACACTATACTAGGATATGTAAACTAAAGATCAAATGTTACTTTTAATTTTGATAATTATAACTAATTACTTTTATATCTAAAATTAAAAAAATGTAAACGCTAACATTTTTGAAGTGATAATAGACCTGATTGCTTGAGATGTGATTTCAATGTACTGCTTCACAGAGTCAAGGCCAACCTTTCTGTCACTTTAACTAATAATCGTATGTGTCACAGTTTAATCTGCAGCCCTTTCCTCAAGTACTATAAGTGTTGTCATGCTCAGTTGGTAATTGCTTTAACTTTTCTCAAAGAATTAAATTTACTGTAATACTCCCATGATCAATATGTCTACCTGAACTGTTAAATTTTATTTTTTATATCTGATTTTTACAGAAGTACAGGATAACATTAGTTATTAGAAATTACGCAGCAGGATATAAAATAATGACAGCAAAAAAAAACAATAGGAAAAGAAAGAGTAACACATTTTTTCTGAACATTTAATATAAAAATTGGGCAGTAATATAATGGAGGAGAAGAAAAATGTTTTAATAAGGCATCTTTATTAGGTAACATAGAAATTTTGCATTCTTGTAATCTGCTTTTATACCCTTACTGGTAAAGATGTTGGATGGCAGTTTCTCTTCACATGTTTAAAGTAAAGTGTTTTGCTGTTGGAATAATCTTCTTTTTAAATACTCTGGAGTGATATATTTCTATAATGGTCTCTGTACTGTGCTTTTTTTTACTGCATTGCAGTATTTGTGTTAAGTGTATAGAATGTTGCATTTTTAAACTTATTTTATAACTACAATTTCTTACCAAAGTATGAATATGACAAAAAAAAGTATAATTTAATATTTCACCTTATTAAATACAGAAAACTTAGTCCAGTTTCATTATCAGTCATCTATCTATACTTTCCTTTACAGTATGTTCTGTAATAACTAAATGCTTATTTTAATGTTGCCACAGTGTTATATGTACCATGGCCTTAAACAGGTGTTTGTTTTAATTTATGCATATTATAATATTCAAAAAACTGCTGACCAGGTAATGTAATCTTTTTTCACTCTTTTTACATCGTGTGCATTGTAGTTGTTTTCAGAAGAAGACATAAGACCATAACAGACCAAACAAATATACATACAGTATATACATACTACTTATCAAAAGTTTTAGAACACCTCAGTTTATCCAGTTTTTCTTCAAAATTAATCATTTAAAAAAGGCAAGGAATAACCTAAAATGGTGAAAAGGTAAGCAGTAAACTGCCAGAGGTTTAAACTTAAAGTTTAGGTTAGCAAAAACTGAAAAAAGGGAAATA
Organism: Erpetoichthys calabaricus; assembly: GCF_900747795.2. Classification (NCBI taxonomy): domain Eukaryota; kingdom Metazoa; phylum Chordata; class Cladistia; order Polypteriformes; family Polypteridae; genus Erpetoichthys; species Erpetoichthys calabaricus. Next base: position 73,447,309 of record NC_041397.2, on the reverse strand, counting down.
TCAAAATATTACACATGGGCCTTCTTCAAGGAGCCACTCATAGGTTACAACCTGCAGATACTCTGCAATAAGTAAAGTAAATTAAGCCTTGCAAGTTGAAGCAAACAATTTGAACATGTGTCCCTTCTGTTGATTACTTACAAACCCTTTCTGTCTTAGTGCAGATTTGGAACAGACTGTGTTATGACACTCAACGAAGTGCAACAGCAATTAACAAATGAAATGAGAGACAGCATTATTGCCCTTAGAAGTGTATGCCTTTTATTTAAAGAAATTGCAAAAAGTGTCAGTGACTACAGTGTCCTACACAATCCAAAGGCAAATGGAAACTGGAAGAAGCCCTGATATGAAGAAATCTGACAGACCCAAAGTCACAACCCTATCAGAAGACAAGTTCCTGAGGGTCACCAGCTTGCATGATAGGGGCCTCACAGCACAACCATTTCAAGCACAGCTTAACAATGGTCCAAAAAAGTAAGTTTCAGTTTCTGCTGTGAAGAAGAGACTTTGTCCAGTTTGCAGTAGTTCACAACTGCTGTTTCAAGGCCATATTTTGCTCTTTAAGGAATGTTTTTCCTACTGCCACTCACCCTGTCAAACCTGCAGTCTAAAGTCTGTTCTTCACAGTAGAAGGACAGGGAACCAGTTCATCACAAGGCCACACACACACCAAATACACACTAGGGCCAATTTAGCATCACCAATTCACCTAACATGCATGTCTTTGGACAGTGGGAGGAAGCTGGAGCACACAGGGGAAACCCACTCAGACATGAGAAGAACATTCAAACTCCACGTAGGAATAACCCGAAATGTGATCCCTGGTCTCCTTATTGTGAGGCAGCAGCACTACCACCTCGCCACTATGTCGCCGCCATAATGATAGTGGCAGTCTTTTTATGGACTGACCCAAGTTGTTGATGTTTTTTTTTTCTTCAATATATAAAATACAAGTATAAAATATTGCCTATTACTAAATAACAATTTGTTTCTGTTTTTAGTGTGCCAATATGCCATTGTTTGAGATGCAGCATTTACTAGTGTTTATTTTAATGGACAAAACTGGTTTTGCCTAAAATCAGAAACATTTATTTTTGCACTGCTCCAATTCTAAAGTTTTACAACTAAAGAAATAGTTTATGATATTTAATTTTTAGCAGGCTAAATTACCACTAAGCTGAAAACAGAGTTTAAAATCAGTGGTCTTACTGTATCTCATAAGGTCTTATTCAGGCTTGCCAGATGTCCCAATTTGAGCGGGACTGTGTTGCCTCTGAAAATCCAGACTGAACAAAAATTGTATGTAGAAAAAAATTCTTAATTTAATTTTTATATTGAATATATAGTTAAAGAGGCTCAGTAAATTTTTGTAGCCAGCCTGGCGCACCACCTATTGCTGATAAAATTTATAACTGTCAACTGAATTGGAGTGTTTAAATCATGTGTGTTCATGTATGTCATGTGCTCTTGTCGTATGTTTCTTGTGCTCATCATGGCTGCTCATGCTCGTGTGTAATTCGTTTTGAAAATGAAGCGATGATTATTCTGTGACAACTTTATATATGTATCTCTTCTGTGTAAGATGGCAGCACGGTCGGACGCAACAGCTTTTTGCTCTCCAGTCTGGTACTTTGTTTGTTTGAGTTTTTTTTTTGATTGTCAATTTGTGTCACGCAAGCCATGTATATAGCCATCAGGATTTAATCGATATTGGGTTACACTATAAACCACTTTCAGCAGATATATAACATACGGAAGATATAGCGAGAACACCAGGGACTCCGTGAATTATTATCAGTCCCAGTAAGCGGTGGAGACATTGGAGGCAGAGCAAACAGAAGCGGGGATGCCAATCATGTCTAAGGACTGGGCTAAGAAAACAACCCCACAAACCTTCATTACCTAGCATCATTCTCACCAACGCAAAATCGATTAATTGATGAATGGAGCTACAGATTGCTGCTAATGGTTTCCATCTAGAATCGTTGCATGATGATCATAATGGAGACTTGGCAAGCCAAATCCCCAATGCTGCAATACAACTACCAGACCATACAATACACTGGCAGGACAAGAATAAAAACTCTGGTAAGAACAGAGAGGGTGACTTATGTGTGTATGTGAACAATGACTGGTGTATCCATAGTGGAGTTAAAGACAGACATTGTTCCCCTGACTGAGAAGTTCTGCCAATATTGGCAGACCATTCTTTTTACCAAGAGAGATAATTGGGGTAATTTTGACTGCTGTTTAAATTCCATTGGATGCAAACATTAGTATGGCTCTTAACATCCTTTATATTAAAGTAAATAAACAGCAGCAGGCTTATCCTGATGGAGCATGTATCATTGCTGGTGACTTTAAACAAGCGTGTTTTAAGACTGTACTTCCTAATTGCACTCTGTATGTGAAGTATTCCACCAAAGGGGAAAACACACTTGATCAGGCATATTCAAATATAAAACCACACCCCTCCCCCACATAGGTCAGTCAGATCATCTTTCATTGCTCCTCGTTCCATCATACATACCCCTCAGGAGAAGGACAAAATCAGTTGAAAAAAACAAAAAAAAAAAAAACTGTCCTGAGAGTGCTCTCTCAGCTTCAGGGCTGTTTTGCATAGATACTGTAGATTGGGATGTGTTTGAACAACAAGACTTAGGGAAATATACAGAAACTATTTTATTCTACATTAAAAGCTGTGCTGATAATGTCACTGTCACAAAGAGGATCTGGGAGTTTCCAAATCAGAAACCCTGGATGACGAAAGAAGTACAGACACACCTCCAAAAACTCAACACTGCCTTAACATCAGGTGACAGGGTGCAAACCTGTATATACAATACAGCTGGAGATGACCTGAGGAGAGGTATCAAAGAAGCCAAAGATGCCTATAAGAGAAAAATACAAGACCACCTCACAGAGGTGTGGCAAAGAATTCAACACATTACAAATTACAAGGGCAACAACCGCAGGTCTTTTGGTTCATATGACATGCAGGCAGAGGACTTGAACCATTTCTTTGCCAGGTTTGAGGTGAGGAGGTCCAACATGACCACACTGACAACATCAGCCCCCAGCACCCACACACTCACTCTGCAAGAACATGAGATGAAATGAATACTCAGGACGGTGAACCCAAGGAAGGCCACTGGCCCTGATGGAGTATCTGGGCTGGCTAGAGGTCTTCACAAAGATTTTTAATACAGTGATCCCTCGCTATATCGCGCTTCGCCTTTCGCGGCTTCACTCCATCGCGGATTTTATATGTAAGCATATTTAAATATATATCGCGGATTTTTCGCTGCTTCGTGGGTTTCTGCGGACAATGGGTCTTTTAATTTCTGGCACATGCTTCCTCAGTTGGTTTGCCCAGTTGATTTCATACAAGGGACGCTATTGGCAGATGGCTGAGAAACTACCCAACTTACTTTCTCTCTCTCTCTCTCTCTCTTGCGCTGACGTAGGGGGGTGTGAGCAGGGGGGCTGTGTGCAGCTGCTTCCTGAAGGACATGCTGCACAGTGCTTCGCATACTTAAAAGCTCAAAGGGCACGTATTGATTTTTGACTTTGTTTTTCTGTGGCTCTCTCTCTGTCTCTTCCTGCTCCTGACAGAGGGGGTGTGAGCTGCCGCCTTCAACAGCTTTGTACCGGCGGTGCTTCGCATACTTAAAAGCCAAAAAGCCCTATTGATTTTTTTTTGACTGCTTGCTTTGCACTCCTTTGAAAAGGAAGATATGTTTGCATTCTTTTAATTGTGAGACAGAACTGTCATCTCTGTCTTGTCATGGAGCACAGTTTAAACTTTTGAAAAAGAGACAAATGTTTGTTTGCAGTGTTTGAATAACGTTCCTGTCTCTCTACAATCTCCTGTGTTTCTGCGCAAATCTGTGACCCAAGCATGACATTCTAAAAATAACCATATAAACATATGGTTTCTACTTCGCGGATTTTCCTATTTCGCGGGTGGCTCTGGAATGCAACCCCCGCGATGGAGGAGGGATTACTGTATTTCAATATTGCCTGCCTAAAATTGTCAGTCATCATCCCTGTCCCTAAAAAATAGCAGCAGAGAGCTTAAATTATTATAGACCAATTGCTCTTATGCCAGTAGTAATGAAGTGCTTCAAAAGATTGGTCATATAACACATCCTGCCTCCCACCCACTTTCAACCAGCATCAGTTTGCTTACAGATAAAACAGGTCCATAGAAGATGCCATTGCTACTGCACAACATACTGCACTGAGCCATTCAGATCAAAGAGGGAGCTATGTAAGGCTATGCTTCATAGATTGCAGTTCAATATTCAACACAATAATCCCTGATATTTTGGTAAGCAAGCTGACAGACTTAGGCCTCCCCCTATCCACCTGCACCTGGATAAAGGACTTTCTGACAAAATGCCAACAAAGAGTTAAATTCTGCCCTCATCTCTCCTCTTCCCTTCTGTTCATCTTAGGATCTCCAGAAGGTTGTGTGTTGCGTCCACTATTTTACTCTTTGCACACATATGACTGCACCCCTATCCATCCCACAAACACTATCAATAAGTTTGCACACAACTCCACTGTAATGGGGCTCATATCAGAAGAAGGTGAGTCGGCCTACAGAGATGAGGTCCAGAGACTGACAGAATGGTATTGAGTGAATAACACTGAACTCCACAAAAACCAAGGAACTCATTCTGGACTTCAGAAAGCAAAGCACAGAACCATTTTCAGTGGAGACCACGTGGCAACCCACATTTCAGAGTACCTTTCTTGGCATGGCAAAAGACAAGAAAGCTCTCCAGAAAGTCATAAACTCAGCACACAAAATCACAGGCTGCTGCCTGCCCACAGTGGAAGACATTGCCTGCTCTCACTATCTCAACAGAGCCACAAATATCATTAAGGATCTTTCACACCCTGGTCACCACCAGTTTGAACTGTTACCCTCTGTTCGGTGATATAGATGATTGAAAGCACGGACCAACAGATTCAGAAACAGTTTCTTTCCAATGGCTATAAATACATTGAACAAAAATTAGCAAATTAAGGCAGGTTAAACAATTTTTGGATCGTGCTGGGAAATTGACTCATACATACTGCTCCTGCCCTTGTACAGCTACTCCCCAGTGAAGTGGTATTATGTATTATTTATTGTATCACTACTGGTTTCATTTTTGATCTCATTTCTTAAGTTTATATTTTACATATAATATACTGCTGCGGTGGGCTGGCACCCTGCCCAGGGTTTGTTTCCTGCCTTGCGCCCTGTGTTGGCTGGGATTGGCTCCAGCAGACCCCCGTGACCCTGTAGTTAGGATATAGCAGGTTGGATAATGGATGGATGGATGGATATAATATACTGTTATTAATAAACTGGGTTAAATGTGCAATATCTTTTAGTGCAATAACATTTTTTTTTATATTTGTTATTTTTATGTTGTTCTTCCTGTGTGTATTCAATGTCAAAGTGAACTTTATTGTCATCTCAACCATATACAAGTATACGTGCAAATAATAAATTAAAAATAGAATTAAAATGTAAATTTAAAATTAAAACACAAACAAGACAAAACATAATGCAAAGACAAGACAAAGAAGTAACAGCAATATTGATGTGCAAGATATGTAATATAATAAAATAAATAATATAATAATAATAATATAATATATTATGTGTTGTTTGCATTTTTGTACCCAGCTGGAGTGACACTCGTAATTTCATTGTAATTTTTTTGCAATGACAATAAAGGCTTTCCATTCTCTATTCTTTACGTATACTTATATATATATATATTATACATGTTTATATACCTATAATTATAATTTAATTAAAATGATCTACCTTAGTTTCTTAAAAATCATTCTTTTTTGGTCGTTTGAAGGGTTGTCCTGATCTCTGATTTTGGAAATCTAGCAACCCTGGTCTTATTACAGTCATCTGACGCTACATGACCAGAGATGAACACCTTTTTGCAACTCTTGTTGAAAAAAAAGGTTATGTAGAGCACAGAAAAAATTATATAGTGAAGGAAAATAAGCATCAACCTGATGGTATCTGACTGTCTAAAAAAATCTGCATAGTTTGAGATTTGAATTTTTTGTTGTGTTTTAATTTTATTGAAAATGGTTTCCATGATGTCTTATGCATAGACTTTGCAATGTGTGCATGGACTATCAGCTCGAATAAGCAGTTAAACACATTTCATATGGTAGCTGTGCTTTATATCCTTTTTTTTTTTAAATATTAACATACTTTGGCCAGTGGTCTTACATTGTTGCCAGAATCCAAGATGGTAATGACTCACACTGGACCAACAACAAAATACTGTGAGCAAAAGCATGCTAGTCAGAATGTGAACTCTTAGCAGTGATTTCCTTTTACAGTAAAAGCAGGCCTACAGAAATAGTGAAATAATCAGATTACTTGAAAAAGCAGTCGACATGCATCTTCAGTCTCAATTTACATGTCACACATTTTTTGAGAAATTCCAATCTGGCTTCTGCCCCAGTAACAGTACATAAACAGCACTAATCCTTGTTGTTAACAACATTCTAATATCCCCTAATGAACGAAATTCAACTGTATTTATGTTGCTATATTTATGTTAGATTAAGTGTAGCACTTGACACCATTAACCGTTCTATTCTGTAACAATGGATGTAAAATTACATTGGACTGTCATTCACTGTCTTGGGTTTAATTTATGATTAGCAAATCTATTTCAGTACAGAAATTTGCTAACAGTACTCCATCATTATATTCAGAAGTTAAATATGATGTCCTGCAGGACTCGGTAATCAGTCTTCTTACTGTTTTCACTTCGTATGCTTCCATTGGGGACTATCATCCATCCATCCATTCTCCAACCCGCTGAATCCGAACACAGAGTCACGGGAGCCAATCCCAGCCAACACAGGGCACAAGGCAGGAACCAATCCCGGGCAGGGTGCCAACCCACTGCAGGACACACACAAACACACCCAATTTAGAATCGCCAATCCACCTAACCTGCATGTCTTTGGACTGTGGGAGGAAACCAGAGCGCCCGGAGGAAACCCACGCAGACACGGGGAGAACATGCAAACTCCACGCAGGGAGGACCCAGGAAGCGAACCCGAGTCTCCTAACTGCGAGGCAGCAGCGCTACCACTGCGCCACCGTGCTGCCTGGGACTATCATTGGAAAACATAAAATTCATTTTCACTCCCATGCACACAATACCCAGTACTTTTCTTTAGACCAAATGATGCTTCTCCTATAATGTCCCTAATCAATTAAATCAGTAAATTTAAAAAGTGGATGGATGAATACAACTTGCCTCTAAATACAGAAAAAACAGAAATGGTAATTATTGGGGTTGTAAAAAGGCGCTATATAAGTTCCCGACCTGACACAGATTCACACTGGAGGCACATATAAAATAAAAAGACTTTTATTTTTCTTCACGTGTGGGGCATGTCTTCCCCGTAATCCACACGGGCACAACACAGTCCCAAGTGTGCAAGCACCACCAAACACAGCGCACACTTCCTTCTTCTTTCTCTTCGACCACCACTCCTCCAAGCTTTGTCCTCCTCCTCCCAACTCTGGCCACTGAGTGGTGGTTGCTGGCTTCTTTTATTGGACACCCAGAAGTACTCCAGGTGCATGATTGCCGACATCCAGCAGCACTTCCGGGTGTGGCGAAACCAGTACCCAGAAGGGTCCAGAAGCTCCTGCTGCAGCACCCCCTGGTGGCACCTGCAGAACCAAACAGGGCTGCACAACACTCCAACAATCATGAAGCCCTGGGGGAGTCCGAGGCACCACTGCAACCCAGGGAGGCTGCCATCTAGCATCCAGGGGGAGGTATTGAGTTTTCCAAGCCTGCTTCCTGAAACATATGCGGCAGGGGCATCGCAGTCGGGCATGGGCCCCAGTCGCCTGCCACAGGGGGTACAACAATATTCTATAACTTTTTAACTCAGTTGGCACCATTATGACTTTTACCTCTCTAAAACCTGTTTTCTCCATCTTAAAAATGCAAAATAAAAAAAAAAGTTTTTTTAATATATGGAAGATACTGAGAAATGAATTAATGCATTTATTTTTAGTGGGATTGACTACTGCAAAGTATTGTTTACAGGCTGTTTAAATCATTATCTATGTAGGTTCAAAATGCTGCAGCAAGAGTTATTACAAGAACTAGAAAGTATGACCACATAACACCTGTTCTTAAGTCTACACACTGATTTCCACTTAAGCTTAAGGCTGATTTTAAAATCCTTCTTTCATGTAAAGCAAAAGCCCTGCTTACTTATCTAAATCTACCATTACTTTCCATTAATTAGGAGGCTGAGCTTTTAGCTGTGAAATGATCTGCCTACTTATATAAGAAATGCTATTTTAGTCTCAGCTTTTAAATCCAGCCTGAAGTCTCACTACTTTAGTCTAACACAAGACTAAGTCAGTGCATGTGTTTTTGGGGAAATAGGTTTTTTAAACAGTCAACCAGTTAAAATAGAACTGAAGCCCAATGTACAACCATACAGCTTAGCCACACCACACAGAGTGCATTGCCCTTTGATGCAAAAGGTGGACGAGGAATTGAAATGTATGCAGTATAGAATTTTAATCAAATATTTTTAATCAATACATGATAATTTTTACAGTTTAATACAAGCAAATACTTAAATGAAGTTTAACAATGAATTAATAAAAGTATAAACAAAAGGACTGAAAGATTATTAAAAATATAAGGAAAAGGACTAAAGGTAACTAAAGGGTTAATCAAATTTGGCTTAAAGCTTGAGCATGTGAGGATTGCCTCATCTTAAGAGGAACCATCAAGGAAGGTAATAAGGTTAAAATGAAGTAAATGAGTAATAAACACCCCTTTAAAAAGCAAGAACAAACTAGTGAGGATGCCCAAACACCCCTATTATAAAGCAGTTATAAGATCAGTAGGAAAACCCATGTTTAGAATAATGGAAGAATCAACATTTTCGAGGTTACTGGTGGCTATAGTCAATTGGCTAATATGATAAAAAATTCTGCATGCTAAGTTTCAGATGACGTCATGTATTAGATAAGGTAATGATAAAAAAAAAGTATAAAAGGGGATGAATTGTTTTATTGATTGCTTACTCCATGGACTGAGACATATGGGTATATCTATGTGCAAATAAAGAATCATTCTGAATTTTCATCTGGTCTCCATGAATGACCTCTTTGAGAACAGAGGAAAGTTTTTTTTCCACAACATTAGTCAATGGGGATAATATTTGAAGTAAATGAGCCCACTGAATGGTGTGCTTCCATGGTTCCAGTAACAAAAAAAATGATAAGATGAGGATTTGTGTGTATCTCAAGTTCCTAAATTAAGCCGTTATTAGAGAGATGTTCATCTTACCAACACTAGAGGATATAGCACCAAGACCTGCAAAGGCTAGTGTCATTTCCTGTTGGATCCCTCAACAGTACAATGTTGACTACATTTATAACTCCCATAGGCAGGTTCTATTTCAGTCATTTACCATTCTGAATCTCCTTGGAATCGAAAATATTTCAAAGAGAAATTAGCAAATTATTGCGAGATCACACAGACACAGAGGTTGTTATGGATGATGTTTTAGTATATGGTAAAGACCAAGCAGATAATGAGAAAAATCTAGAGGCAGTCTTGAGAACAATACAGGGGTCAGAACTGAAGCTTAACAGAGACAAATGCCAGTTCAGTAAGAGTGAACTACAATTCTTTGGGCACGTTATCAACAAAGAGAGGGTATAGCCTGGTTCTGGAAAAATAAAAGCAATCACTGATATGCCAAAGTCAGAAGACGTTTCTCAGCTTAGACAAATTCTAGGCATGGTAAACTATCTGGGTAAGTTTGTGTCGGGCCTTTCAGCAGAGATTTGTCCCCTAACAGAATAACTGAAGAAAGACACAATATGAGCGCAGGACACATCACAACAGCAAGCATTTGAACAGGTCAAAGAAATGTTTTCATCAACACCTGTATTAGCCTATTATGATATGCACAGGCCCACAATTGTGCCGGCTGATGATAGCAGTAACAGCTAAGGAACTGTGTTGCTCCAAAGACATGGTGACAGAGCACTACCTGTGGCCTTTTGCCCTTGATCATTGACAAAAGCAGAGCAGCAGTACTCACAAATTGAAATGGAGAGCCTGGTGGTGGCATGGGCATACAAGAGGTTTGCCCACTACCTCCATGAGTTAAGCGAGTTCACTCTGTAGACAGATCACAAACCTTTAGTCCCATTAATCAATACGTGTGATTTGGATTAAACACCCTACGCCTCCTAATGCATTTGATGAGATTTAATGTAAAAGCCAAGCATTGTTCCAGGCAAGATGCTTGTGCTGGCTGACACACTGTCACATAATCCAGTTTGTGATAAGGAATACACCAATACAGGGGCAAAGGTTCAAACCTATGTTGAGTAGGTGATCAGGTCTAGGCCAGTGTCAGAACCAAAGCTAAAAACAATTAAGGATGCCACAGAGAATGACTCAGAAATATACAAGGTAAGAGAAAGAGTTTCTCAATAATGGTTGGTCGTGTCATGTGCCTTGTGAGCTGCAAAGGTTTCATGTGGTAAGGGGAGCAAAAGGTTTATTTTTTTATGAGGACAGGATTGTCATTCCAGTCGCTCTTAGAGGGCAAATTCTAGTTCATTTACATTTACATGACTGACATCTTGGATTAACAGAGTGTAGACAAAGAGCCAAAATGTCTGTATGGTGGCCAGGAACTGGAGAAGAGATTCGCAGAAAGGTGTCAGGCTGTAACTTTTGCTGTGTACTTAGAGGAAAGAGACACTTATGCCTAGTACCTTACCACCATTTACATTGTATAAGATAGGGGCAAACCTGTATGAACTCTCAGTAAAAGGACTGTTTAGTGGTGGTGGTGGACTATTACTCTTGGGATATAGAGATAGCACAGCTACAATCGATTACAAGTCAGAACATCATTGCCAGACACATTTTTGCAAGATGGGGAATTCCACTAGAACTCTTTACAGACAATGGTACTCATTTAAGTTCATTGAAATTTGCTCAGTTTTGTATATTTTGGGGTATCAAACATACCATGTGTAACCCTCATTTTTCACAGGCAAATGGTCTAGTTGAGAGAGGTGTTGGTACTGCCAAACATATTTTGAAACAACCGGATGCCTATTTGGCCCTTTTAAACTACAGAGCTGCCCCTATTACAACTACAGGGGCAAGTCCTGCCCAGTTGGTGCTGGGAAAGTAAATATGTATAAGGGTCCCAGTAAGGACAGTAAGGCTAAAGCTGCCTATAAGTTCTATTTTGATAAAAAGACATTCTGCATGTGTGCTCTCAGCTTTGCAACTAGGGGAGAAGATACTTTCTAAATTGGATGGAGAACTGGGTTGGCAAACACTAGGATTTTCATAAGCCCAACTGATGAGCCACATTCATATTTGGTACGAACAGGTAATGGCTCATTACTATCCCATAAGCAACATCACATTCATTCAGTACATATGGTAGCAACAGACAACAGACAGGATGAAGGTAGCCTATTTCAACTACACAAGGATCTTGGCTCATCTGCTACACTATCAACAGAAAGCTCTTTGCCTTCCCCGAGTGTTGGGAACATTCCACATGGACCTATGAAAGTGTTCAAAGTCATTTCCGGGGCAGGGTAATCAAACCCAGTGCACAATATTGTGAATAGTTGTTTTCTGTTCAATGCTTATGTCTCCACAAAAGAAAGGAGATCTTGTTATGTCCTAAACTTTTAGAAATTGTTTGCAAGTATATTAAGTTACAAGGATATTTCTCAAAAGGGGGGAGATGTGGTGAGATGTGTATATGTATATATGTAAACACATTGTATATAGTTAGCTGATAAGCACTACAACTCCCATGATGCTTTAAGACAGGGAATACTTGGACTGTTGGAGTTACAGGGATTGGGCAGTAGGGATGTAGTAAAAAAAGAAGGATGTGTTAATGATATTGCAGGGTTGTTGCCAGTTGTTGAATGAGTAATAAATGTTTGTTACTTCAAAAAACCCAGTGGAGTCTGGTTTTTATTAATCAAGTTGGAACTAGGTAGCATGACATGGAGTTATTTTAAATATCAATATATTTACTTTTTTATTTTGTACCATTTTAATCATGTTGTTATTGCTCTCCTTTCACTATGTGAAATGGACAGTTTTGTGGAGGAAGTGTTTGATTTCAGTGTCTGCCCTGAAATTAAAAATACAGTGCAATATTAAAGTCTATTAAACAAATTGTGGTATGCTGCATGGAGTTTTCTTTGGGTCCACAACAGATTTTGGAACATTGCATGGGGCTCAAGGTTGTATTACCATTACCACTTGTTAATTATTACTTGTTATGTTTACCTAGAACTTAATGCAGTCAGATACTTATATTGTATTTCAGGGATGAGCCTTGCAGTCCAATTTGGCCAAGACATAGAAAATGTTTCAAATCTGCTCGATAATTTCTATGTTGTGGATGTGGAGAGCTCCTCTGCACAGGAAGAGCATATCATTATATCTACTTATGCCAGATCACAGTAGAGCGGTTTATTAATGTGGATTGGTCTCTGCTTCAAAAAATGAATCAGCTCTGGGACGAAAAGCATCCAGTAGTACATAGAAAGGTGCAGTCATTTTGTTGAGTATGGGAATGGACTAATGGAGTTGTATCCCTTAAATGAAAGCAAAAAGATTTGATTCTGAAGGTTGCCTAGTTATGTCCATCATATAGTTGGTAACTGGCAAAAAAGGAGGGTGTTCACAGCCCAACATTTTTTTGCAATGCTTTTTTGGAGACTTTTGTTTCACCAGACCACCAGCCTGAAGTAAAGAAAGAGCCAGCCAATTCAAGAGTTTGCTCATGAATATATGCTCTACCTAAGATGAAACTTCAATACGTCAGTGGAAAAAAATTGCAACTTGCAATCTGTAACTTGCATTGACACTGAGGGGAGCTGTGAAATCAATAGATTCTCTCTTGCAGATAGGGTCCATGATGGAAAAAGACTGACTGGCTATAAAAGGTGTGAAAGAAATCAACATTTTAATTAAAAGGAAGAAACATATCCTCTACTAGAACAAATTTGATAAAGCCTCTTTGAATCAGTGATCAGGCAGGAGGAAACTTCTCCATTGTGACTTTAATTTACTCTTCAGCAAATGCTGATGAGGAAGCATTCATCACAGTACTCTGTTACAGAATGTTCAAAAAAGTAAGGGCAGAGGTCCATTCTATAAACAGCTGAAATTACATAATAGTGCTGACTAATGCATATATGTACTCTAATTGATTCGTTGGCTTACACCCAAATAACTTATTGAAATAAAAGTCTATTCTATTACACTCTTGTTCTTCTTATATCTTTAGGTTTTAGCTATCATCCTTGAAATCTCTGTATACATGTGACAGCTGTCCACTCTTGTTGTTTACAGGACATCTACTGATATCTTAATTATCTCTTAGTAATTTGTGTGCATTACATCAACCTTTTTCCTAGCACATTCTTGCCTTTTATTGCCTTTTATTCACTTATCCATTTCAGTACAACAACAAAATATTTATTTTCATACAAATGATGTAGCTCAAAATGCTTCACAAGATGAAGAAAGAAATGTTTATAAAAAATAAATAACAAAGAATAAAGTAAGGTCCGATGGCGAGGAGTACAGAAAAAATAATAAAAAAACTCCAAAGTGCTGGAGAAAAAACAAAATCTGCAGGGGTTCCAAGGCCATGACACTGCCTAGCCCCCACTGGGAATTCTAGGTAACATAAATGATCTACTGTAAATCAGTCCTCATGGTTTTCTGGCTTCACATAAAAGAATTTGATGATGATGGTCATGTAGACATCTGGCCTTCAATCCATCAATGTAGGGACTGCATGGTGCCTTGAACAGGTGGTGGTGGCACAGATTGCCACCACAGAAAACAGGAAAAACAGCAGCAGAAAAAGGGGGTTAGTACAGATTGTGGAGCCAAGATAAAAATGATAATTCAATGAATATATAGCATATCAGGGTTACATTAAAATGTAAGGGGCAGCATGGTGGCGCAGTGGTAGTGCTGCTGCCTCACAGTAAGGAGACCTGGGTTCGCTTCCCGGGTCCTCTTTGCGTGGAGCTTGCATGTTCACCCCGTGTCTGGGTGGGTTTCTTCTGGGTGCTCTGGTTTCCTCCCACAGTCCAAAGACATGCAGGTTAGGTGTATTGGCGATCCAAAAATTGTCCATAATGTGTGCTTGGTGTGTGTGTGCCCTGTGGTGGGCTGGCACCCTGTCCAGGGTTTTTTCCTGCCTTGCGCCCTGTGCTGGCTGGGATTGGCTCCAGCAGACCGCCATGACCCTGTGTTAGGATATAGCAGGTTGGAGAATGACTGACTGACTGACTAAAATGTAGCTGCGAGAAAGCCATGTTAAAATAATGGGTTTTTAGCAGTTTTTTTAAAGTGCCCCACCATATTAGCCTGGTGAATGTCTATTGGTAAGCTATGTGATAGACAGCCTGGAACCCTGCTCCACCGGGATGCCTGGAGGAAGGAGGAACCGGGAGAGCAGCACTTCTTTTCCGTGGGTACCTGGCCGGTCCTTAATCCCTGGGGGACTGCACTTCCAGGACACCAGGAAGTGCTGACAAACCAGGGATGGTTTATGTCCGGAGTGTTTCCGGGTGCAAGGGCAGCACTTCTGTTACACTGGGGAGTGCTGCCGGAAGTCCGTCATCAGGCACCTGGAGCACATCCGGGGCTGAATAAAAGGGGCCGTCTCACTCCATTCGGGGAGCCGGTGTCGGGTGGAAGAAGGATGGAGCTTGCGGGACAGGAGTGGAGGCAGCCAAGGGAACCAAGGACTGTGCATTGTAAATAATATATGTAAATATAATTGTAAATAAACATGTGTGTTGTGGACACTGCTTTGTCGTGTCTGTCTGTGGCCGGGCTAGCTTTTACAGCTATTCCAGATCTCTTCATGTGATTTCTAAAACAAATGCTTATATATTTCAATATGTACTGCAGACCAAAATACTTTACTGTTGTTGCCTCCAAATTATTCTCTCTCAAAGGCTTTAAGTGACTTTAAAGGGAAATTAAAAAGCTCTCCACTAAAGATATCTTCCATAATATATACACCAAAAACTAGGATCCTTGTTTAGTCACTGAACTGACAATGATCCAAAAAGCCTTACCTTTTTTTGGTCGTTCCTGTAAATATAAAGGATGTATAGGGGACACTGTCATAGACACAGGAAGCTTTTTCTTCCGATGAAGCACAACACTTGGGAGCAGAAATCACACAATGACACACTTTGGCAGAGTGAAACAAGTAAAATTCTTCATGGCAGATGGCAGAATGCATATGACCGCCCTTTGTAACTGCCCTAGAAATCATAACTGAGTCCGGGATTGCCAGCTGTAGAGCACAACAGAAAGAATGAGCAGACGATGTAGTTATGACATTGTAGTGTCTGAGGGCAATTCAATTCACGTCATATTTTAGTTTGAAATATGTTGGTCCTTTTATTATTATTCATTAGATATTTATCATGTTCATCTCTTTATCACCTTCTCCATTACATTTTCAATTTTAATGTCAAATATAGTGGCCTGTACTTACAGTAGCTGGTCTTGTTTTCTCCTTATTTTTCCATACTCGAGTAGATCTGTCTATTTTCTGTCACTAGGGATCTTACCTGTTTCCAGTGATCTATTGTATATTCATGCATCTAGAACACATATAAATACTGCAGGTTTTTTTAAGAGCACTAGATAGTAACCGAGATGGCTCAGTTGATTTATACAGCTTAAGAATCCTAGTTCTCAAAAATCATGTTCTTTACTGAACAAGATGCACAGTGTTTTCATTTTTTTGACAGCTCAGGCAATAAGGTAGTATTTTTTTCTTATAAACTGTTCTGTGAAACCCTTGTTAAAAAGTTATGGAAATTCAGTATCCACTGCAAAAGCCGGACTGAATCTGTTCAATTTTTGCCTTGTCCCTGTATATTTGTGATATACTTTTTTTCATTAAAGATGGAATTTTTTAAGTATTTTAAGGTCTTTTTTTTCTTTTAGAGTTTTTTTTTTTTAAATCACTCTCCATCAGACTGTGACAATGACAATGATCTGTTGAATCTGCTTGTCACCCTGCTTTTACATTAATCTGTTGTTGATGAAATGTGCCACTTTATTACCAGGTAATGACTTTGCTGTTAAACTCGTGGAGATGTCAAGTTATGGCATGTCATTGCAGATTACAATTCTCTCATTTTACATCTTTGTATATTTGGCCACTTATACTGCTGCTTGAAATGAAGTATTTTTCTTTTTCTCGTTCTCCCTCATTCCTTCTTTCAACTCGAATGCTGCTTGGCTTGTTTGGGGACTGAGGAAGAATAGTGATCATATTGTGCAAATTATGTTATTTTATCTCTGCATTAGATGTTTTATATATCAAGCAGTTCTCCACAAGGAAATGGACTCTTTTGAATTTTCAACTACTTTATATCCTATGTTTTCAAAAGCTTATTAAAACGATGGCAGTTTTGCAGCTTGACATTTGTGTTATGGCTGAGGTTGACTCTGAACTGCAATTTACTAAATTTACACTTTTTCTGCAATTATAGGTAGCATTTCTAGAGGTCAGTTGTGTGGTCAACGTTCAAATGCAAAGAAGATAGAGTATGATAGAATATGTTTCATTGACCCTTTTCTTTGCAATTTGATGAGTTATATTTATAATTAGGGTGCAGTTAAATCTATGAATATGTATTTTTATAGCAAGTTAAACATCCTGTATATACATTTATTCTACATATCAATTACTAATTCTTACAGCATGCCTTCATGATTCTCTTTAACAATTTCCTTTAGCAAAATTTGCAATCATTATTCTGAGCAGCAATTTAGTAAATATGAACTTTTTCTACAATTATAGGTAGTATTTCTGGATGTCAGATGTTTGGTCACGGTTCAAATGTGTAGAATATAGAATATTATAGAATATACCACCTTCACCTTTTTTTGTGTAATTTGATGAGTTATATTTATAATTAGGGTGCAGCTGAAGTTATAAAAATGTGTTGTTACTGCAAGTTAAACATCCTGTATATACATTAATCCTAGATATCCATTACTTACTTCTAAACCATACTTTCATAATTCTTGTTAAGCAAAACCTGATAGCAATTTGGTAATATGAAACAATATTTTATTATGTTATCAAACTATCATTCCTATTTAAAGTGCTGATTTTATTTTACCAAAGTGTTAACGCAAGACATGGCTGTTTTTGTAACAGATAGTAGACATGAAGCTTAAGGTGGACCGCTAGGTCATGGGTGCAGGTGTGAGAGGTTGGGCAATGCCCACCCAAAAGAATAATCTCATCAGACATTTTAGCTTATTTTGGCATTTGGTGGGGACTGTTTCAAAAGTTTGGATTTGCATAGTGGACAAAGAAACACACATACATATTCAGCATTAAATATTGGATTATGACTTGAATATTCATTTTACAAATAAGTAAATGTTCAAAGCAATGTGAATGTAGGTAAAATGTTTGAACTCTTTATACTTGATATGCCTTCTTGTATTTCATTATTATTAATTTTTCTTGGTAAACCATGAAGTGCTTATAACTCATTCACAGCCATCAAATGAAGGTGATGCTTGAAAACACAACCTTTGATAAAAACAGGAATTCTGTGCATAGAGAGTGGTGTGGTCAAGGAGAAAACCGAAACCGGGACACTTCACATGCAATGCAATTGCTCATTATTATTTAAAAAATTGCTCGTGATTTTTTAAACACATTAAAAGCATATTATTGTTTTGGCTTTTTTTGCAGCTGTTTTTTTGGTTCCTTTGCTCCAAAAAATATACAATCATTGCTCATCTCTCTTATATAAATTGAGGCACTGTGTATCTAAGACTAACTGCCGTTATGGTGTATGGTCTTGAAACTGATTATGGGGAACAAAGTTGCATACTTAATTAGAACACATTGTGATCAGGTCTAACTGATTAGTGCAGTGGTAAATGTTAAAAAATGTTTAATTGCACACATAATACAGATTGTTACGGACATTAAAAAGCTTGAATATGCAAACACGTATATTGGATACATTTCAAAAGATTGTAAAGCATATTAATACAAATGTATAATTCCATGCTGCATTCCTTTTATCTACTACAGAAACATCTTTTTGGGAGTCTCATAATTAAGTGTCATATTAAATGTTTTATAATGTGGATTACAGGTATATGCAGCCTTTGCTATCATGTAATGCCGCCACTGTGATTAGACATTTTTTACAAAAATTGTTCAGTATCTGACAATGCATTATACACATTTTGGTGACAACTGGATTAGTAACGTCATTAAAATAAGATAAGCACATAAATAACAATCTTCTTCTTCTTCTTCTTCCTTTTCCAGCTCCCATTAGGGGTCACCACAGCAGATCATCTTTTTCCATATCTTCCTGTCCCCTGCATCTTGCTCCGTTACACCCACCACCTTCATATCCTCTTTTACCACATCCATACATCTTCTCTTAGGCATTCTTCTTTTTCTCATACCTAGCAGCTTCATCCTTAACACCCTTCTCTCAATAAACCCAGCATTTCTCCTCTGCATATGTCCAAAACAACGCAATCTTGTATCTCCGACTTTGTCTCCCAACTATCAAACCTTTGCTGACCCTCTAATGTACTCATTTCTAATCCTGTCTATCCTTATCACACCCAATGCAAATTGTAAAATCTTTAACTCTGTCACCTCCAGCTCCGTCTCCAACCCATATACCATGGTCTCACTACCGTATTGTATATCTTGCCTTTCACTCTTGATGGTGCCCGTCTATCACACATCACTCCTGACACTCTTCTCCACCCACGCCACCCTGCCCGCACTCTCTTCTTCACCTCACTTTCACACTCCCCATTACTCTGTAACTCTACTCCCAGCATCCTCACCATACTCTTCTCCCTGAATCCTCTACATTCCTCTGACCTCCCTCTCATTCACACACATGTATTCTCTCTGGTTCCTACTGACCTTCATTCCTTTCCTCTCTACAGCATATCTCCATCTCTCCAGGGTTTCCTTGACCTGATCCCTACCCTCGCTACAGATCACAGTGTCATCTGCAAGCATCATAGTCCATGGGGACTATTGTCAAATATCGTCAGTAAACCTATCCATCACCATTGCAAATAAGGAAGGGCTCAGAGCTGATCCCTGATGTAATTCCACCTCTACATTGAATACATCTATCACTCCTCACCACTGTCACACTTTTACATATTTCTATGCTACTCCCGACTTCCTCATACAGTACCACAACTCCTCTCAAGGCATCCTGTCATATGCTTTCTCTAAGTCCACAAAGACACAACACAACTCTTTCTGACCTTCTGTATACAGTACTTCCCCATCAACACCCTCAGAGCAAACATCGCATATGTAGTTGTCTTTCCCGGCATGAAACTATACTTCTGCTCACTAATCATTACCTCTATACTTAACCTGGCTTCCACTACTCTATTCTATAACGTCATGTTGTGGCTCATCAATTTTATCCCTCTATATTTACTATAGTTCTGTACATCTCCCTTATTCTTAAAAATCAATACCAGTACGCTTCTTCTGCACTCCTCAGCCATCCTCTCACTTTCCAAGATTCCATTAAACAATCTGGTTGAAAACTCCACCGCCATCTCTCCTAAACACCTCCATTCTTCCACAGGTATGTCATCTGGACCAACAGCCTTCCCTTTCTTCATCCTCTTCTTAGCTGTCCTTACTTCCTCCTTGCTAATCTGTTGCACTTCCTGATTCACTATCTCCATATCATCCAACCTCTTCTCTCTCTTGTTCTCTTTATTCATCAGCCTCTCAAAGTAGTCTTTCCAGCTGCAAAACACGCCCTCCTCGCTTGTGAATATGTCTCCATCTTTATCGTTTATCACCCTTACCTGCTGCACATCTTTCCCAGCTCGGTTCCTCTGTCTAGCCAATTGGTACAGGTCCTTTTCTCCCTCCTTAGTGTTCAACCTATCAGACAGCTCATCATACGCCTTTTCTTTAGCTTTCACCACTTCTCTCTTCACCTTATGCCTTATCTCATTGTACTCCTGTCTACTTTCTGCATCTCTCTGACTATGCCACTTCTACATTGACAACTTCTGCCTCTGTATACTCTGCTGTAATTCACCATTCCACCATTTCCTCTGTCTTGATGTCACACTAATCACCCTTCTAGCTGTCAAATTTACTATTTTTGCTGTAGTTGCCCAGCTATCTGGTAACTCTTGACTGCCACCCAGTGCCTGTCTTACCACCCTTGTCTACCCGTAGCTTCTACTAAAATGGTTACATGACACAATTAAAAGTAAAAAAAATTCTTTCAAATTAAACAAAAAAAAAATCAAACTCATACATGAAAATAAAGTTCAGAAATTAAATTTCAAAATATAAATTTCTGGTAAGCTAAAAAAAAATATTCAAAGCACAAAAAATTTCTAAGTAGTTTTACACCTGCACATTTGAGAGAGAATCTCAGGGCTTGTCTAATGATTGTTACACTCTGAACCATAGAGTGGTGCTGTTAACTAATGCCGTTTCTTTTCCTCTTTCTGCATGATTGAGAGTCACTCCCTGTTGAACATGGCCTTTTTGGATCGGCACATTAAAAACCCACCTCAATACCATATTTCGTTAGTCTGGAGAAGGCTACCATTTGAATAAGACATCATTAATTATTTTCCTTTTTTTCTTACAACTACTTTTACTATCATAATTTTTAGCCTTCACTTGGTGCCACAGACCATTTTGACGTGTCATCTTGACTCATTACAGTAGTCAAAATGGGCTTCCCAATTCTCAACAGCAACTGGTTATTTCATAAGTTTTCCTGTATTATCTAAGTTGAATAATAGTCAAACAAAAGATTCAATGATACTTAAGATGTGATTCTGCCAATGTTTAATGAAGGGTCTAAATTCTCACAAAGTTATTACTCACTGCATATTTCTTTTTGTTTTTTTTAAGTACAGACTTACAGAAGATAGCATTTTATCACAATAGCCCTTATTCAATGAAGCAACTGGTTAATGCTACTCAACGTAAAGAGTGATTCAGTATTTTGTAAGGGCTGTCCTTTTCTTAAATTGTTGCTCATCATTGTTCTTTTTTTGCAAGGAAGCCACGCCTCATTTCGAGCCCATTTACTGATCTTCAACTAATAGGTTAACTTGGTTTTTATTTTGTGTGCTTTTGCATGTTTTAATTACTTTTTTTAGACTTGCACACCTGATGTGACAATATAGCATGTTTTTTTTCACTTGAGATATGTGTGATTTATTTTACTGTTATCGACAAGCTGCACTTTTATGATGTGAATGCTGGGGAAGAGCCAACAAAGAAGTACTTTAAACCCATAAGTTAAATGTTAGATAAGAAAGCGCTTTGGGAAACATACACAAAGCTCTTTTTTTTTACCTACACCTTCTTTCATTATCTTGTTTGTTATTCAATAAGATCAATCATTTTTTGGAGATGCACCCCCTATTGATTAAAAGTCTGTAGTTACATAAGCTGTTTATATTAAACTGTACTTTTAGAATACTGTGTATGAAATGTTGAAATTGAAAACTCATTAATAAAACATATGGCATATTAAAATTTGTTGAACTACACTTTATTTGTAATAACACCACTGTAGACATCATTAGTTAATTATTTATACCTTTTCTCAACAATTAATTTTATTCAAAAACATTATAGCAAGAATTTGCTAGAAAAAAAAAATTTAAATATCCTTATTTGTTTTATAAACATCTTTGTGAAGAAATTTCTATGTTAAATTTATCTTCATAATTTTATCAGCAGAGAAAAATGTGCAGTGAAATTTATTGGTAAAAGCTGCAAGAAATTAGCTGAATTTGGGCATATAAGTATCATGGAAGACAAATATGTAAGAAACTCTGAAAGGGAAATGGAGTGTGTTTTTGTTAAAATGTTCATCAGACTATCCTACAGAAAAGCACAGCACAAGCAGATTTAAATTTGTTATACCCTGGCAACTCTATTTTTTTCTTTTCCCCATATGGTTACTTATTTCTAATATTAAGCTTCAATGTGACCTTTACAAGAATCTAAGTGATTTATCTATGTTTATTGCCAAATTTTAATTAATGCTATGAATGATATGCATTTGGTGCTAAAAGATGGAAATATGGAGAAAGGGAAAATGTGTGCACTAGAAGAGGTAACTCATGCTAGGTTTATTGATTTGCACAATACAGCATACAAGCTGCTGCTTCAAGTCATCAAGTATGAGATTAGGTGGTATGAATTAAAACCTCTGCAGTATGAATTTATTCAGCATGCCCAAAGTACTTGAAAATTCTTTGCCAAGTTCATTCTCTACTCATAGTCTTTATATATTTGGCAGCTGAAAGACTGAACTAGGAGGCAGTTGAAGTATTTTTCTTGAGTCTTGTATTATCCAAGTGAGCTGACATAATCTGGTGATTCATCTGAGAGCAGAAACATGTGTTAAATGACAAGTTGACATTTCCCAAGTGCTCCATTTATTTTTTGTGTTCTTTTGCAGACATTTTCCAGAAGCCAGGTTTTATGATCCTAAATAGGATGCAATTAATGCTACAAAAGTTTATGATGTAAAGTCAAATGTCAAAAATGACCTTATTGGTAGGAGCAAGGATAGCACTTTGGAAAGATTGGATAAACAGTAACTGAATTTTCTCCTTACAGAAAATTATTATGAAAACATTTTATTTTTAAATTTAAGAGTGAATTTTGGAGAGATACGTTAAACACCCTATTAAGTGTTAGTCTTGGTCATGCAATTAATTATATATACATGTATAACAAATGTCACAGTTTAATATTGATTTGTATACTGGTTTTAGTGATGGGTGCTGCTAGAAAGTACTTTATAATAAGCAAGTAAAACAAAAAACTATGGCTATTTGCTGATTAATTAGTGCACACTTGAATAAGAAAAATAATTCTGTATCATCAGTACTGAAAAATAAAAATAAAGCTTGAAATACATTATTTTACCTTTTATACATTTACCCTGCATCGTTGATGTGGAAATTCTGTCACAAGAAAGTTACCTCTTATTTAGGTATTTCATTGTTATTCTGAAAGGTCTTTCTACCTGAAATATTATCAAATGACAGCAACTGAGAAATACTGCTGCTGAGGAAATAATCCAGACCACATGTAATGTTCACAAGATCACTCAGCTGGCTCTGTTATACTGTCTTCCTGTGAAATATTCAATGACTGTGTTGTCCAATTTTTTTGTATGCTGTTTGTAGTGTTTATTGCCATTTATTTATAATTTGGTTGAATGATCTAGTATTGTACTTTATTAATCATGTTGGTTTGAATTATATTACATTTTGCTTTGTAAAGCACACAGCAGTGGTGTGCTGGCTCTGTAAAAAGTATTATATAAAATAATGTGTAATCAACAGATCTATTACATTTAGCCCAACTGTGGAGTTCATAGATGTAGCAGCAGTGTGAAAGGATGTTAAAGGCAAAAGAAACATTGACTTGAAAAATGGTTCTTTTTGTAGATGCTAAGCCTCAGTATTAAATAACTGCCTAATCTTTTCTTTCAGTCTTTCAAGTGGTCACATTCCACATTCAATCAGGCTTTATATGTTTTTATTTCTGTTTTTGCTTCCTTTTTCATCTCCCATTTTCAAGTCATATTTCCTCTTAGTGCAACATCTTGAACATTCCTGATAAAAAACCAAGGTGTCAACAGCCAAAGCTTTGTGTTTCTAACTTTTTAAATCAATAAGCTATTATAGCTTTAAAAAAAAAACATTATACTGTATTATTTTGAGTACTTTTTAGAAGAAAAGTGAAGATAAGTGTTTTCCAGTTAATTTCCACTGAAGTAACACAGTTATGTATTGTACTTGGAGCCACTTATTTACTATAATACGCAGAGTAAAGCCATCTTATGCTAAGTTTAAATTCACACAGGCAAGTTTATAACACTACCGGTCACTTTTACATAAGCAGAAGTTGACATATGTAAAGCTGTTTTAAAAGAAATATTACTTTAAATGCCTGTTACCAATGTTTCATTATTTACATTCTTTTGTATTGAATAGTGGCATTTTTATTTTTATTATGTGGGTAATGCCTTTAAGGCTGTCCATGAAAATCAATGTACTGTATTTTCAGGACATCTCAGTATTTGGAAAAAAGTAGAATAAAATAAAATAGTGTCTGGACTGAGGTCACATAAGATTGCTTTCATGTGTCATGGTTGCATATAGGCACATGGAGAACACAGTGTACTTTTCAAATTTTTATGAATACAAAAGGAGATTCTGTGTGTTTTCAGCAAACTTACAAAAAGAACAGGAAATTGAACTTAGAAAAATGTAATATTCAAATTAAAAATGAAAGTATTGTGTGATAAATATGAAAACATATCAACCCTGTAAAAAACTAAAAGACCATTGTCATGTGTGTGCATCAGGATCACCCGGATGGCTCTGGTAAATCAACAAATACCAACCTGAGGTGGGAGGGGTACAGTTGCTAATGGTATACAGTGGTACCTCTGCTCATGACTGTAATTCGTTCCAAAACTCTGCACGCAACCCAATTTGGTCACGACCCGAACGTAATTTCCCCATAAGATTGTATGTAAATACAATTAATACATTCCAGACCGTATAAACTGTATGTAAATATATATATTGTTTAGCACAAAAATAGTTAATTATACCATAGAATGCACAGTGTAATAGTAAACTAATGTAAAAACATTGAATAACACTGAGAAAACCTTGAACAACAGAGAAAACTAACATTGTAAGAGTTCGCGCTAGACCCTTACGAACCACTCGCTGTAAACTTTTTTTATGTGTTTTAAGAACAGGGAAAAAAGTTAAATGCCACTTCCCTTGCAAAATTTTTCAAACCATCCTCTACTGGCTTTAAATTCCTCACCTGCGCTGCTTGAAGAAGGATTTTTTTCAACAAATCGCCATGAATCTTCCTGGCTTTCATGCATATGATCGGCTTGCTTACGCTATCCCCTGCAAGTTGCTTCTCATTCAACCACACTAGCAACAGTTTTTCCACCTCTTCCAGCACTTGAGGCCTCTGCTTGGTTAACATTATAACTCCTTTTGCAACATCAGCTACTTTGTTAGGCCCTCTATACACAAACAAAAGAAAATGGGAAACGGAGAATGGGAAATTATTGGCACATACGAATGCGCGTAGGGAAACTGGCCGCCAGTGTTTTTGTTTGCCACCAGAGCGTGTGGTTGTGAACAGATGCAAAGTTTTGGCAAACTTTTTGATCGTAACTCGATTTGTACGTGTTCGGAAACGTTCGTGACCAGAGGTTCTACTGTACCTGGTTTCCCCACAGCTCCATGCACTCACCAGAGAAAAGACATAGCTTTGCCCAAAAAGGCAGCTTTGGTCCCAGTGACCTAGGGCTGGTATCCATATAGGCAGAGAAATAATGTCAGGAGGACTTCTTTTGACCCCAGAGCAGGCAAAGAGATAGAGTTATCAGCAGCCAAAAATTGTTATAAGTTTGATAAAACAGGCTGAGAAACCTTTGTTTCTTTTTGGACTATGTCTTTACAAAACTACTAGTTACATAGGATACTGTTGGCTTGGCAACCCCAACCATTGCACTTGTGTCTATCACATTGATATAGCATGATTTTGCCTGCAAGAAAATGGCAAACCTGGAGCACCACTGAGCACTGCTACACCAACTAACCGAGGAAGTGGCACAGCTAAGATAGCAGAAGTCAATGCAGTGGGATGAGTGTGCAGAGGTCCGGGCAGACCATGTCAACTGCACACAAGCTCCTTCTCAACTGCATATTACCTACTAAATGGGCTCCAACCTTTTTTATTAGGTGAAGCACAGTACACTTACTATGACTTAGAGTGCCCACTGCTGAAAATTATTCTGCATTAAAATGGAAGCTGCCTGGCTAAAAAAAGCCATGACTGGGTTTTGACCCAGACAAGCCCATCTAGACCCAGGCATTTGACCTATGGGATAAACCAATGGAAAATTCTGTGACACAGGCGATTGAGATGGTCATTTGTGACTACCTTGTACAAACCTTGCAGAGCCACCTAGCCAGGTTGGGGCTCCAACACTCTTGGGCTCATATGAGTGGCTAAATTGGGACTCTGGAGTGCCTCTGCACCATCCTCCAGAATGAGAGACCTGAGAAATGGAAGCAGGAAAAGGCCCTGAGTCCAACCAGGATGGAGCCGCCCAGAGAACCATAACCAGGGGGTGAGAAGCTGGAACCCTACACCATTCTAGCGTTACAAGTGCAGGGAGCTGGGCAACAAAGAAATTAATCTTTTTGGATCCAAGTTCATGCCGGAAAACAGAGCCTAGCCATGGACTATTCACCCTCATTACAGTTTATCCCACACCATGCAAAATATCAGGTAAAAGCATGGCCACATAATAACTCGAGATTCACCAAAGGAGACAAGGAGACATCAGAGACACCATACTCCTCCTCTCCAATCAGCCAGTTGGAGTGGCCAGAAGCCACAGCAAATCGACAATCATTTTTGCAACTTCAGTATCATTTGTTACCCACTTCCTTTAAATGGAAGCAAAGGATGGATGATTCTTTAAATTTTGCTCAGAATGCTGTGACCTTAGTTAATGGTCAGTTGACCACTGATTCAATAACCCGTGAGTGTTCACTTTGACATCGTCAATGACCTGTTATACCGGGTGCCACCACATCAACTTGAAGAAAGATGCCAACTTCTCATTCCTGGCCCCTTTCTGGAGGAGGTGTGTGTGATACTCATATCCACCTCTTATGGGGGCATTTGGTAACTGAGTGCTCTGTGAGACTCTAACTCCCTGGAACAAATGGGAACTGACAGCCTTCATAGACAAAGTACAAGGGATAGCCTAACCGAACCCCAGGCAGACCATAGTGGTGTCTCATGACATCATCATGGAGTGTGGAGTTGTGCTGAGAGAATGCCCCTACTGCCTCCCTGGGGTGAAGAGGGCCAAGGTAGAGATGGATGTCCAGCCCTATTGTTCTTGTCCCCAAGACGGACAAGAGTTGGTGCTTCTGCAATGACTTCTGCCAGATTACCTAGGTCTCTTGGTTCGACGCCTACCCGCTGCTCATGTTTAAAATCCTGCCTGAGTGTCTGGGGAATGCCCAGTATCTCTCAATCCTTGATATGACAAAAGGATATTTGTAAATTCCCTTGACAGACTTGGTTAAGTACTGTAAATAAACAAAAAATTATCAGCCCTATTGGGCACTGGCAATACTGTACTGCATCCTGCCTTTTGGGCTCCACCAAACATAGTGGTGTGGCCTATAGAAGCCGATGTGGCACTCACTGACCTAAAGCAAGGCCTGGACTTGGCTCCGGAGCTGATATCACCTAAATGTTCAGCCCCTTTCCCCTTCCAGTTCGACGCTTCTGACACCAGCCTAGGTGCCATGTTGAATCAGATTGGAGCTGAGTCATGTACCTCAGTTTACAAATTGCTGGACCAGAAGTGAGCAACTATGCAACTGCAATACTACCTTCTTGGAATGGACACAAACCTCTTCAGTGGCTGTTTCTTCATAAGGAATCAAACCCGTGTGTCACACATTTGTTCCTGGATCTCCAACCATACAAGTTCGGGGTCTGCCATTGGAAGGACACCCTCCACATCAATGCAGATGCACTTTTCTGGTTTCCACGACCTTACAGTTAGATCCACCCATCACCCAGTGAGTGACCATTTGGCATGTCTTTCATGTTTGCATCAGGATCACCTAATGGTAAGTCAACAAATACCACCCAGTCACCAGGAGAAGTGTATCCCTACCCCAAAGGGCAGCATCAGTACCACCCTTTCAGGGATGGTGCCCATAGAGGTAGAGGAACAAAGCCATTAGGTCATCTTTTTAACCCTATAGCAGGCAGAATTCTCAGCAGCCAATAATTGCTTAAGTTTGAAAAGGCATGTTGAGGCCATGGTGCACAATATTTTTTTTTTATTTTTCTTTACAAAACTACTGGGACAGAGGTGCACACAAGCTAAAGCTGCTGCAGCACCTACAATTCTGTCATCATTTTCCTGTTTTACTGTCAGCAGCAACTGTAAGTAAAAGTTGAAAGTCTACAAAATATACAAATTGGTGTAATCTCTCTCAAAGTAAATTTACAACAGTAAGTTAATCTACAATTGAAGTTGCTCAAAATGTTTTTAAAATTTTACAAAAGCTCCAATTGGAAACTGAGAACATGTACAGCGTGCTCTATTTGAGACATCTCAACAAAAATGTAACTTTCCTGACAACTTAAAAAATAAATGGGTAAAATTTAAACAATATCAATCAACTGGGAGCTGAATTGTCACTTTTGAACAGACAGACAAACATGATGACAACGGTAGATGCTATTTACATTATATGTAAATGCAACCAAAATTTCTTGATTTATGATATACTGGTTTTAACTTTGCAACATTTTTTGTTTCTCACATTTAGTTTTATTTAGATAAATTGATCTCATACGTTAATTGGTTTGCACCTAAACGGAAGAACTGAGTTTGAGACTGTCAAAAGGATCAGAAACTTAATAGTTCATTCCTTGAGTGGTAGAGGTTAGTGATCTAGTGACCATAAAAATACATATTTTTTATTTTTTACCTGAGTGTACAAGATCCTGATAACCAGTAAAAGAGAATAAAATACAAGGGGGTGCATAAATATCTTAATACCACAGTTAGTTTTAAGAATGATGAAAAACTAGTAATAAACATAAAAGCAGAATTTATTAGCAATTAGTATGTTGGAAAATGGATGGATGGATGGATGGATGTTCAAAATGTTTTACTGAAGAAACAGAAATAATCCATCCATCCATTTTCCAACCCGCTGAATCTGAACACAGGGTCACGGGGGTCTGCTGGAGCCAATCCCAGCCAACACAGGGCGCAAGGCTGGGAACCAATCCCGGGCAGGGTGCCAACCCACCGCAGGACACACACACCCACCCACACACCAAGCACACACTAGGGCCAATTTAGAATCGCCAATCAACCTAACCTGCACGTCTTTGGACTGTGGGAGGAAACCAGAGTACCCGGAGGAAACCCACGCAGACACGAGGAACAGAAATAATATTTTTTCCTTAACTTATTAGTGTTACTTTTTACATTTGGTCACAATACCTTGTCAATGACTGCTAGACAGAATTTTTGTCAAAAACGTAAAGTAGGATCACACCATGATTTTATATTTTTACGAATACTTTTTAAGGCAAAAAACAGAATTTAGTACCAAGGCAAACACAAATTAAATGAGAAAATGTAAAATGTTTTGCTGTCTTAAGACAGGTGAACAAGAAGAAACAGAAAAAGAAGAAACCTTTCACTAAACAAAGCGGCCACTTAAAGGCCAAATCAGAAAGCTGTGTAAACCAAATAGCCACTGGTGCAAAAGGAAGCAGACAGACTGTAGCTTTATTGATAACCTGGACATGGTGGCTGGGGGTTGAAGAAAAGTAGGTTAAGGAGTGGGTGGAATCCTGTGCTCAACCTCCTCTCAGACAGATATGAAAAATACAGCTGGCAAGGAGCTCAGTCTGACTAACACAAACAAAAATAATGTAGCAAAACTGATAAAGCTACTTGGCTGTTAGAACAAAACTCAGTTATTACTGTTCATACCTACAACCAATGAACAGCATCAGTGAAACTGGAAAGATCCTTCTTAACAACAACAACAGACCAAAAAACAAAAAAAAAAAGCTGTCAGTTAGGGTGAATACAAATGACAGATAGGTAGAAAAGAGCTGCCACTTAGTGAGACAAATTCTTAATTAGAAACAACATGGCTGCCATTTAGAAGAAACACACAGACAGGAATGGAAATCTAAATAAAAAACATAGAGCATTGAGGTGTTTAGGAGAGACAGCAGTGGAGTTTTTAACCAGATTGCTTAATGGAATCTTGGAAAGTGAGAGGATGCCTGAGGAGTGGAGAAGAAGTGTACTGGTGCCGATATTTAAGAATAAGGGGGATGTGCAGGACTACAGTAACTACAGGAGGATAAAATTGATGAGCCACAGAATGACGTTATGCAAAAGAATAGTGGAAGCTAAGTTAAGAAGTGAGGTGATGATTAGTGAGCAGCAGTATGGTTTCATGCCAAGTAAGAGCACCACAGATGCAATGTTTGCTCTGAGGATGTTGATGGAGAAGTATAGAGAAGGCCAGAAGGAGTTGCATTGCGTCTTTGTGGACCTGGAGAAAGCATATGACAGGGTGCGTTGAGAGGAGTTGTGGTATTGTATGAGGAAGTCGGGAGTGGAAGAGAAGTATGTAAGAGTTGTACAGGATATGTACAAGGGAAGTGTGACCGTGGTGAGGTCTGCGGTAGGAGTGACGGATGCATTCAAGGTGGAAGTGGGATTACATCAGAGATCGGTCCTGAGCTCTTTCTTATTTGCAATGGTGATGGACAGGTTGACAGACGAGATTAGACAGGAGTCCCCATGGACTATGATGTTTGCTGATGACATTGTGATCTGTAGCGATAGTAGAGAGCTGGTTGAGGAGACCCTGGAGAGGTGGAGATATGCTCTAGAGAGGAGAGGAATGAAGGTCAGTAGGAACAAGACAGAATACATGTGTGTAAATGAGAGGGAGGTCAGAGGAATGGTGAGGATGCAGGGAGTAGAGTTGGCGAAGGTGGATGAGTTTAAATACTTGGGATCAACAGTACAGAGTAATGGGGATTGTGGAAGAGAGGTGAAAAAGAGAGTGCAGGCAGGGTGGAATGGGTGGAGAAGAGTGTCAGGAGTGATTTGTAACAGACGGATATCAGCAAGAGTGAAAGGGAAGGTCTACAGGACGGTAGTGAGACCAGCTGTGTTATATGGGTTGGAGACGGTGGCACTGACCAGAAAGCAGGAGACAGAGCTGGAGGTGGCAGAGGTAAAGATGCTAAGATTTTCATTGGGTGTGACGAGGATGGATAGGATTAGAAATGAGTACATTAGAGGGTCAGCTCAAGTTGGACGGTTGGGAGATAAAGTCAGAGAGGCGAGATTGCGCTGGTTTGGACATGTGCAGAGGAGAAATGCTGAGAATATTGGGAGAAGGATGCTAAGGATAGAGCTACCAGGCAAGAGAAAAAGAGGAAGGCCTAAGAGGAGGTTTATGGATGTGGTAAGAGAGGACATACAGGTGATGGGTGTAACAAAACAAGATACAGAGGACAGAAAGATATGGAAGAATATGACCCGCTGTGGCGACCCCTAACGGGAGCAGCTGAAAGAAGAAGGAGAAGAACAGATTAGAAGGAATCATGAGTAATCATGAATAATCCATAAGTGTTTTGTAATGAAGAATCTGAAAATTAGAAGACCTTGACTGGGTCATATGGTTACAAGTAGCTTGTTTCACAATTTGGGAGTAATAGCTAAGAAACCACAGGTATTTTCAGCGCATTTAGCAATAAGTAGTTAAAAGTAGGCCAAAGCAAAATACACAAATGTAGGTAGTGTGCAGTGTGAATTGAACTAAAAGATAGAACAGGAGTTTCAACACGGATCCTGACCACAATATGATTGAGGCTGAGAAATCAAAGTAGTGTAGTAGTGTAGGAGTATCAAGTGCCCGAATACACCAATTGAGCAGTTAGCATAGGTAAGGGTACAGGGTACCAGATTGTAGGACACCTTCTAGTAGAGAACTGCATTAGTCAGTCCTACATAGAAGACAAGTAGAAGGAAAACGTTATGTGGCATAAGCAGTAAATACTGGCTGCAAAGTATGGAAATTGAGTAGAAAGAACAGACAATGCAGCCATCCAAGCTGATATTGAGGTTTCTAATAGCTGTTGATGGTGAAGGTGTTGTTAGTAAGTAGAAATGCTTAGAGAAAATACTGTGAAGACAGTAGTAAAATGTTTGGCACAGGATATCAGAATATGTTAACTTATTTACTATGAGGATTGAGGGAGAGAGTGGTAGATATGAGCCCAGACCTGGAGGTTGAAATAAGGAAATAAGAAAAGCTAGGTGTCTAGCATATATACACTATATTGGGGTGCTGCAGAGAGAGGATCAATCAGCAGATAACACAGTAGTTATCAACAATAGGAAAGGTTCATCCAATGTGTACGTATAATAGTAAAAAGAAAAAAAAAATCTTTGCAGCATGCACTGACTGGTCACTTTATTTAGTATACCTGACTTCTCTTGACAGCTTAATCAATGACATGCATTACATGAGCAGTGAATTCTGTTTTTCTGCCATTCTAACTAAACACAAAATAGACTGCTGTTATCACAGTGTGTGTGGTCACAGGAACCAAAGCAAATGTTGAAAAAAGGCAAACAAAAATAAAAGCCCAGAGCAATAGAAAAAAAACAAAATAAAAATATTGTACAACCCCAACATGGAGAATGTTGTGACAGTATGGAAAATGCAGATAAAAACAAACTTTGATTTAATCCATCAAAAACAGTATAAAGGCAAAATATTTAATGTTTAGTCTGGTTAACTTTGTTTTTCGTAATTATATGCAAATATACATCTGTTCTTGCCATTGAGGGCCTGCAATGAGTTAAAAAAAAGAAAATAATTATGTGACTAGAAACAGGTAATTTTCAACAAGTGATTGTAATCTTGCTTTGGTATTAAAGCAGCATGCAGGAAGGGCCTATGCCTTTGGAGTAAAGATGGGGCTGAGCATTGCCAATTTTCCCATAGATGTACGATAGAATCATTCAACCGTTTAAAAATAATGTTTATCAAAGATAAATTGGAACAGATTTGGGCATTCGACCCTCAACAGTGTGTAATATAATTAAAAAATTCAAAGAATCTGGACAAATTTCGGTGCATAAAAGGCAAGGGCACAAACCTAAACTGACTACCCATGATCTGCGAATCCCTCAGATGGCACTGCATGAAGAACTGCCATCAATAAATGATATAACCACATGGACTCAAAAGTACTTTGGCAAACCTTTATCAAGTAATACAACATTAAGTTACACCATAAATGCCAGTTACAACTGTACTGTTGAAAAAGGATGCCCTATGTTAACAGTGTCCAAGGAGCACCTTCAACTTCTCTGGTCTGTGAGGTATCTGGAATGGACCATCACACATTGGAAATGTGTATTGTTGTCAAACAAATCTATATTTCAGAACTTTTTTGGAAGATATGCATGTCTCATCCTCCAGACCAAAGAAGACAAGATTCCATCCAGACACTTACTGGCTACAAGTCCAGAAGCCAATGCCAGTGATGGTATGGGGTTGTGTCAGTGCCCTGGACGAGAGTAACTGTCACTTCTGTGAAAGCACCATTAACGCAGAAAATTAAAAAGATTTTGGAGCAATATATTCTGCCCTTTAAGATAACATCTCTTCCATAACACCCATACATAACAATGACAATGCAAAAACACATTCTGCATACATTACAAAGTTATGGCTGCAAAGGAAGAGGGTGCTGGTTCTCGACTAGCCTGGCTACAATCCTGACCTGTCCTCAATTGAGAATGTGTGGCGCATTTTGCAAAGCAAAATATGACAACAATGACCCCGTACAGTACTATTGCACACCTTAAGATAGAACTTTATTTGTCTTCAGGAGAAATTTGTCTTTTAACAGAAGCTCTTTAAATAAATAGATATATACACACACTATGGTCTGAAAACACCAGAATGACTAGAAAGGAAGAAAATGAAGACTTGTTTGCAAGAAGAATGGAACACAATTATCCCTGAAACACTCAGTAAGTTGTTGGTGTCTTCACTGCCGAAACATGTAAGTGTTGCAAGCAGGAAAGGCAATTTTTTACCATCCAAACTTTTTTTGCAATACGTTGCAAGCATCAAAATAAAAATAAGTGTTTATTTTTGAGAAAAGTATAAAATTCATTAGTTGTAACATCAAATAATAGGCTGTTTTCAGGTCAAACGTGATTTATTAATCACTGCTTTCTGTTTTTATTTGGAACTTCCATACCATATCAATTTTTTCCAAGTTGAGGTTATAAAAAAGTATAAAATAAATACTGACACCTTCTTATGAAATGACCAGGATTTAATGTCAACCTTTTTTTCATTGTGAATGTTGGAAACAGCAGTGTAGCAGAGATTTGTTTAAGCATCATGATACAAGAAGAGCTACATTTAAATGCTGGTATATATCTTGAACATTATTGCTAATCAAACGCATCCCTTTTTACCAGAAATGCACGTGTTTACCGTTCCACCAGTGTAATTCTCCAAGTCACCAGGAAATGTCTATGGAGGTTTCAGAAAAATAAAAAGTGAATTCAGCCTAATTAAAGGACCTTAACAAATATAGGATTTCAATTCATTCAGGCATCTTTGAGATAAGGAATAACAAACTATTTAGAGTAGAAAACCCTTTCCAAATTATATGCAGCAACAACTGAGTACATGTAAGTAGGTTTAGGCCAGCATTCTAGTATTGTACTTTAAGCACCTGTCAGGGATTTTCTCTCTATAAATAATCAGTTGAAGCTCTGGATGAATCAAAGGTTTCTTTATTTATACCAAGATGTTTCCTTAAGCAGATTTCAGGAGGAACTGAGACAGCTTAAATGCATGAAGAATGATCATTCTTGGACATCCTACAGCACTCAGGTTATTCAGTATATAACTGTTAGTTAAAGGTGTTTTTTATTCTATCAGTCTTTCTTGGGTAAATAATTTGCATAATTTTGTTAAATTCCAGATTATGAACTTTGTACTGAGTAGTGTACACTTTATCTTAAAGTAAAACCTTTACTGTAACTGTAAAACATTTTTCCATCAATAAACTATCTATTAGATGATTGTATGTAAGTACGTTGCCTCTTAACTGCGATATTATGTTGGTGGTTTGATACAGCATTTTCTCCCTACTACAAAGACGCAACTATCACTTTCTGTATGTTTCTCAGTGATAACTCCATTAAAGGTATATTTTCTAGTGCTCAACAATGAACAGTTCATGTTGTTGATTGCTTTAATTATGGCTGTGAAAATTTTTTATTTCCAGATATTACAGAAACATAAATGAATGGATAGGCTGGAGCTCTCATACTCATTTCAAAGTGGCTGCAAACTCTTTTGGCACCAAACTTTTCATACAAAGACAGTTCTTTTAGATAAGAATATTTTAGTTTCTGAGAAAATCAACACAGTGTCAACTGAAATTATTCAGTACCCTTCCAACTATTTCCTGCTTTTCTACCATTATAAATTAGCTAATGAAAAAAGAAGCGCAGAGAAGAATATAAAAAAGAAAAAAAAATTAGTTTAATATAAACTGGGCATAGGAATCTTCATAGAGGTTCATAGAGAAGTAAAACCCTCACAAATTATTACTTCTGAGACTGAGGTGGTCCATCGTTAACTGAAAATGTTCCTTTAACAGAAAAAGTTGGTATTGAATTAAGAAATTGGTTTAAACAAAAATTTGCACTCGCTGCAGACCAGTAGGAATGAAGTATAACAATCCTGATCTAGGCAACTCTTCATTACACCTTTACATTAGGCATTTTTTCATGCGATCAATTTTTACAAAAGCACTTAAATAATATTATTTTTTAAATAATTAGTTTCTGTTGTGTTATTTAAAAATATGTCAAATTAAATGTTTTAAAGATAAAAAATAACCTCCTTCACCAGAATAATATACAGTACCATTATGGAAGCAACCATAAATGCATGATTAGTCATTATAGTACAAATTCTCAACCTGTGGCCCAATGGCAACATGCACCCCACCTCACATGCAGTCCAGATAGGCTCTTGGTTCCTCCTGGATATTGGCATGAAATCACAAATCATTTATATTTGTTGCTCCTCTGTGCCTAGTGTATATTTAACACCATATTATATTTATGGGGTCATAATCTCCTTGTAATTTGTGTCTTTCTAATCAATTATTTGCATGCCCTAACCAAGAAATGTGAATGTCAGACAATTAGGTCTGGAGTGTGCAAAAGAGGAGGGAAAATGTCAATCAGGAGGTGGTGTATTCTAAACATAACATTGGGAAAATTAAAAGTTGAAGTGAGCAGCACACAAAATAAATGTTAGCAGTACGAAGATGGCATTTCAGTTTGATCCCATTCCTCATATTTGTTGACACCAGTTACAAGCAACCCTTGTTGTGTTGTTACTCACTTATCTGTTGACTATAAAGTATTAATGTCCTCTAGACAGTATCTGTTAGCTCACTAATATAAGCATATGTTATTTGTCAAAAGTTAATTTTATTTGTAAGTTGTTCAAGTTCATTTTTGTTAATGAACAAACAGAGTTGGGGATTGACTTTGTTGTTAATAATTGTAAAAATGTTCTCTAGGTTTTCTTTGCACAGTGCACTTCTTCACTGGTGTTTTTGTAAAGATTTCTCAAAAATTATTAAATAGATATTGATAGTGTTACCAGGTGAGCATATTCATTCTATTTTATGTGTAAGCCTTAGTATTCTTTTCAAGGAAACATGATGATTTCCTAACCAAATAAAGTCTTAAAATATCACTACTCTGGTTGCCGTTGTCCTTTAGAAAGGATTTTAAAATACTCCTAGCCATATTTAACTCCGAGAACAATATTTTTTTTGGATTGCCTGTCTCTTTACATTCCCAATCATAATCTTAGATCAGCCAAAGCTAGTTTTCTTATTATTCTGAGGGCTAAGCACACAAGAACTGTGAAAGAGGCCTTTTGCAATTATGTACCAAAAACGTGAGATATTAAAAAAACTGCTTCTTTTATTTAGCTTTTTCATAATTTCTTTAGTACCTGTTTTAAAAGATTTTATTAGTTGCAGCAAGATCACAAACTGAACATGTTCACACGAGTTAATGCTTGTACCCATTTCCTTTTCCGATTTTCTGCAGTGGTGTCCACTGCCACCTGATCAAAGTGCTTTGCAGCTGCCTTTGATGTTGGAAGGAACGTGCCGAAAACTCAAGAGACCCACTACATCTAATCTTCCAGGATGGTGCAACATTGCAATAATGAATTACTTTATCACATTTATGTTTTATAGAATGCCCAGTGGGGGCTTATCAGTCTTTTGACCTTGGTACCCTCAGAGATTTATTTTCTCTGGATACAGACAGCTGGGGATTTTGTTTTCTTCTCCTCCCTGACCATCTCACCATTGGAATCTATCTTTTACCATTACAACCATTAGAGACTCATACGTCTTCCATTTCTATTCCTTTTTTATTTGGATTACATTTGTATTTATTTCATGTATTTATTTATTCGTTTTTGTAATTGCATATTCTTTCCTTGTATGTCTTGTAAAGTGGTTAGAGCTAAACATTTTGCATGAAAATATGCTATATAAATAAATGTTGCTGTTATTTCCTATTGTTTTTGGCCTGTTGTCAACTAAAGTATCAGCCTCCAGCAAAAAAGGTTAAGGGCCACTGCATTCTAAGGCACTCTGGCTCTGTTTCTGTCTCTCTTATACTCTCTTACATAGGGCCAATTTACAAGTGTCGTCTATCAAAATACATTCATATCTTTTGTATGTGGGAGAAAACTGGAGTAAATAGAGAGAATATCCACAGACATGCTGAGCATATACAATATCTACACAAAGACATAGCGGGTGTTTGTGATTAGGTGTCTAATTTTGCTGTAGGGCAGACTTACTAACCACTGTGCAAGCAATATTTTTTAAGGATTACTGTCTAAAAGATCATCTTTAAAGCAAACAAGTAAAGTTAATGTTTATTTTGATTAAACAATAATATGGTCAAATCACCACATTCTGTAAAAAAGCAACATTCTTCAATAATGTAGAGCAGCAGCACAAGGGAGAACAAAACAGCTGGCCTGATGGCAGTTTGGGAATAAGAAAGAGCTTACAGAGTGACATGCATAATACCAGTGGCACAATCTGTCGTTCAGGCATTGCAGTAATTGATGTTATGTCCAACGCTCCTGGATTTGATATGTAAATTTCAGTATTGGATTGGATATATGTTGTG
Source organism: Erpetoichthys calabaricus (assembly GCF_900747795.2). Classification (NCBI taxonomy): domain Eukaryota; kingdom Metazoa; phylum Chordata; class Cladistia; order Polypteriformes; family Polypteridae; genus Erpetoichthys; species Erpetoichthys calabaricus. The sequence continues at coordinate 73,409,187 of NC_041397.2, read as the reverse complement.
TAAAATATCTTAAAAATGAGTGAGCATTAATATTTTCCTCTATATATCTGAGTGACAAAGGGTAGCAAATCATTTAAAGTATTTCTTTTCTTGTCTGAAAAAAATTGGAAAGTTTAATACAGACTGTTTATCCCAAAATACTAAACTGTAGACATAGTGGTGTCGCATGTCAGTTTAATTCAAATGATTGAGAGTTACTTACAGTGAGAATGACTTTCTTTCAGAATTAAAATTCAGAAAACATACACTTAATCTGCAACAGAATTAATGTCTAAATGTAGTTATGTGGTCATGGAAACTCATCATCTTTGCAGATTCCTCTCAAGTTTAAATCGATAAAATAATTTACATATTCATTTTTATGGCACATTTTAAGTCTCACACTATACAAAATTAGGTTATACAGCAGGATATAAAAAAATCACATTATAACCCCAACAGTCAATAATATTGCCATAGGTGTCTTGATTTCCCAGCTTTTTGGTGATGGAGCATCATCTTCAAAAAGTCCACAGATAAATGTTTTCATGCAAAAATTGTTTCATTTTCTTTGGTTTTAAGTTAATTTCATTTGGCACGTAACATTTTGTACCTCTACCCAGATTATTCAGCAGTCGATGATTGACTGTACTGTTTTTATCCTAATAGAATTTCTTTTTATTTATAAAATTAGTTCATATTCACTGACAGGCAGTACTTAATTCATAACAATTTGAATTTATGATTATATAATGTTTTCCTGACTTGGGCTGCGGTTTAAGAAGATAAAAACATTGAAATTGGAATCTTTCTTCTCATGAAATTAAAAGGTATACATCAAAGCACCAAGCTTTTTATTTCATTTGCAAATCAAAATGAAGTATCAGTCTTCAAAGTACAAACTAGCAGTAGGGCTTTCAGTACAGCAAATGCAACTGATTTACTTTAATTTGACAAAACTTTAATTAAATTGATTCACTAAAAAGTAAATTAACAAATTCAAATTGATATTCTTTAAAGCTAGTTTTGACCCACGCCTCCATTATTTTGGGTTATATTTTATTTTGCACTGCACACAGTAAGTAATGGTTATTTAACCTGTTCCTGTGAAGATTCAAAAATAATAAATGATAATAAACTAATATTAACTTGATTTAAGGGAATAGCTAGAGGATTTTTAAATTGTAAGAAATAAAGGTAGTGAAATAAAATAAACCCAAGCAACATGTATTCAGACTGTTTGTAAATGTGAATGCCAATTTGGCTGTCTTAGTTGTTTTCTTCCACAGTTGTCTGACCTATATGATCAGAATTAAAAGGTAGAGGTCACCCTTAATTTTGAGCACAAAGGATGCTTAGGAAAAGTCTGACGAGAATCATGTTTCATATTCAGGATTTCAGATTTACAAGAATTAAACAACTGGACTAAATTATGCGATCAATGAAAATAAATGTCAGGATAGTATGAAAGCATTGCATATTTTGAACATTTAGTCAGATGCTAATAACAGCAACCTCCATCCATTCCATTATCCATCCATCCATCCATTATCCTACCCGCTACATCCTAACTACAGGGTCATGGGGGTCTGCTGGAGCCAATCCCAGCCAACACAGGGCACAAGGCAGGAAACAAACCCCGGGCAGGGTGCCAGCCTACCGCAGTAACAGCAGCCTATCAAACTATATTGTACAGAAATCAGTCATACAGAATCAACATATCTTAATTACATAACTGCAGACAAAGTTGAAACCTTCTTCCTCAAGCTTTATAAACAGGGTGCTTTGAAATTTTCTGTCATCCTCATTTACTACATTATCTGTAACATAAGAACTGATGCAGCTTTTTTTACTGGATGATTAAAGCATTGTGTGTCTTGTCAGATGTTGGGTGCCACCTATTGATAATCAACCCAATTCTTTCCTGAGCATGTCTTACTGTATCTAAGAAACAGTTGTATATTAAAGATTGGAGCCCTTCAGTGAAGTGGCATCTGGTCTAAGATGGATTTCTGCCTTGTAGGCTGTGCTGTCCATTGCCACAAGAACGACAAAAAGACATTATAAAGGTTTGGGGCAGCCACCTGTATAATGTATCCTGGCTACAAAAGGTATTCTCAAGGTTTGAGAGATGTTTACAAGACAGAGTACAAAATAGAGCTGATGAAATAAAGACAAAATGGCAGCTTTAAAGGCCAGTGTAGGAAATGAAATCATCAGAGGCTGGGACCGGAAGTGACGTCATCCGAGGCTCTGGAACCGGAAGTGGTGTCATCAGAGGCGGCGGAACCCTGTGGGATTTCCTGAGAATGGTCTGTAAGGGATCAAGAGAGACAGTTAGTGCACCCCGCCACCCCAGGTCGGATGTGCAATTGTCATTATTCAAGTCCTTCGGTTGACTCCTACTCGCATGTGTGTGACACCATGTAAGGTCCAACCCCATGACCTTGAGTAGTTATTACGGTGTTGTGTTATGACAGACTGGATATCGGGAACCAGAGCCTATTTCAAAGCAAAGTATGTTCCAGTACATAATATTATTTCATTGCAGGGCCTAAAAATTCACATCCACAATTACTCATGCCAAGCTAATTTATAACTGCCGATGATTAAAGTTTTCTGTTTCTTGTCAGATACTGGATGCCACCTATTGATAATCTACTCAATTCTTTTGTGAACCTGTCTTATCTAAGAAACAGTTGCATATTGTACATTGGAGTCTTCCAATGGAGTGGCATTTGGTCTAAGGTGGGTTCCTGCCTTGTAGCTTGTGTTGTCCATGTAATGTCTGACCCCATAACCCTGAGTAGGTATTACAATGTATTATAGACTGGATATCAGGAGCCACAACCTATTTCAAAGCAAAGAATATTCCAGGACAGGATATTAGTTCATTGCAGGGCCCAGTAGTTCACACCCACAATTACTCATACTAAGCCAATTTATAATTTCTAATCAATCTGTCATTCATGCCTTTAGGATGTAGGAGAACACTACAGAGTTTAGGGAAAACTCAACTAGATAGGATGAGAAGGTACACAATTCATACAGTAACCTGGAAGATAATTAACCACTGCACTAAGCTGTAAGGCAGCAGTAATAACCTAGGTGACTCCTAGCAGTAAGAAGTTTTAAAACCTCAAATTATGTTGTTAAACAGTAAACAAAGAACTCTAACAGTTAACAATTTTTGATTTATAAAGTATCTTTTATAGCATGCACTCTAATAAAATGGTGTGTTCTTCTTCTTTTGGCACCTCCCATTATATGTCGCCACAGCAAATTGCCTCTTTCCATATCTTCTTGTCCTCTCCATCTTGCACTGTCAAACTCAGCACCCGCATCTCCTTTCTCAACACATCCATTAACCTCTTCTTAAGCCTTCCTCTTTTCATCTTGCCTTGCAGCTCCATCCCTAGCATCCTTCTCCCAATATATCCAGCATCTCTACTCTGCACATGCGTCCAAACCAATGCAATCTTGCCCCTCTGGTTTCCATCCAACCTGAGCTAACCCTCTAATGTACTCATTCTTAATCCTGCCTATCCTCATCACGCCCAATGCAAATATTAACATCTTTAACTCTGCCACAACCAGCTCTGCCTCCAGTGTTTTTTTTCAGTGCCACTGTTTCTAACCCATATAACATAGCTTGTCTCACTACCGTCTTGTAGTCATGGCCTTTCACTCTTGGTGGTACCTGTCTGTCACCAACCACTTTTCTCCATCTACTGAAGAATGTGAATTTCCCATTGGGATTAATAAAGTATCTATCTATCTATCTATCTATCTATCTATCTATCTATCTATCTATCTATCTATCTATCTATCTATCTATCTATCTATCTATCTATCTATCTATCTATCTATCTATCTTTGCAAAAGTACACATTTCATGTAAATTATCAATCATAATTTATGAGTGAATGTGGATTTGAGCATATACATGATATGTAATAAACTGCCATTACATCCAGATCCAGTTACTGCCTTGCATGCATTGTTGCCAGAATAAGTTCTGACTTCACATTATTGAAAAATATAAGTAATATTTTACTTTAACTAAATTTCAAAAATGCATCTGTTAGTCCCATACTGTTATGTAACAAGATGTTAGTTAACAAAGGCTTGTTTTGCTCTTAATAAAACTTACAATGCATCAGCAAAGAGAGTGTTCATCTCTGAAATGTGGCCTGCTCAAATAACTTCATTTTGGAGTGGTTTAAGATGGCTTAAATGAGACAAATTTCTTTTGGTAATGTATACATGTGAATCCTGTGAATCCACACATTCACAAGTATTTTATACAAGTATTTATGGCCTTTCACTCTTGGTGGTACCTGTCTGTCACCAACCACTCTTCTCCATCTACTGAAGAATGTGAATTTCCCATAGGGATTAATAAAGTATCTATCTATCTATCTATCTATCTATCTATCTATCTATCTATCTATCTATCTATCTATCTATCTATCTATCTATCTATCTATCTATCTATCTATCTATCTATCTATCTATCTATCTACTCCACCATGCCTGCACTCTCTTCTTCACCTCCCTGCCACACTTCCTATCACTCTGCAATGTTGATTCCAAGTAATTAGACTCATCCATGTTTAATAACTCCATGCATCCTCACCATTCCTTTCATTCACCCACATGTTTTCTGCCTTGGTCCTACTAACCTTTCTGCCCAGCTATGTGGTAACTCTTCACTGCCAACTAGTGTCTGTCTTCCTTCCTTCCTGAACTTGACCTTCCTTTTTCCTTTTTCAGTTTTCACCATTTGATTCTTGGCTCTGCCCTCACTCTCCTCCTCTTCCTACAGACCATTATCCTATGCTGCCTAACTATGCTTTCCCCTGCCACCACTTTGCAGTCTCCAATCTCATTCAGACTGACCCTCCTGCATAGGATATAATCTACCTGTGTGCATCTTCCTCCACTCTTGTACATCACCCTATGTTCCTCCATCGTCTTAAAATACATATTCACCACAGCCATGTCCATCTTTTTTGAAAAATCCACTACCATCTGACCTTCTTCATTCCTATTCTTGACACCATCACCTCCTTATCTCTTCTGTACCCTTCACCAACATGTCCATTTTGCATATTTTCATGCAAAATGTTTAACTCACTTCTGAAATCTCCTTTCTCATCCATCACACACGCAACTTGCGGGGCATATGCACTAATAACACTCTGTACAACACTCTTTTCACCTCCATAATACTCTTCTAATCTTCAAAATAATGTTCTTTTATGATAACCCACTACCCCATTTCTCCTCCCATCCGCACCATGGAAGAACAATCTAAACCAGGGGTAGGCAACGTCGGTCCTGGAGTGCCACAGTATGTGCAGGTTTTTGTTCCAACCCAGTTCCTTAACGAGAACTCAATTATTGCTGATGAAGCACATATTGCTTAAGTGACATTTTAATGCTTCATTTTAGTGGTCTCGCTTGTTAAGGTTCTCCAACCTTAATTGCTTATTTCAATCTTAAACTGCTGCATTCAGTGTTTTAATTGCTCCTTATTAGCAATAAGATGTAAAACAGGGGTAGGCAATGTCGGTCCTGGTGAGCCGCAGTGGCTACAGGTTTTCATTCAACCCAATTGCTTAATTAGAAACCAATCATTGCCAATCTCAGACCTTATTTAATTTTATGGCTTGTTAGTCTGTGCAATGTAAGGCTTTTATATCGTAGATTTTTTTCCTTTCCAAGGATATCATCCAAATGATTTGAAGCCTAAAACAGATCATTTTCAGTCTGTCACATTTTTCTATTAAGTGTTTTATTAAATCAAACCGTGCATGATGAACACACACAGATGTAATTGGAAAAAAGCTAGCTGGAGAACTGCTGGCTGCTTTGTCTTTTACATCTTATTGCTAATAAGGAGCAATTAAAACACTGAATGCAGCAGTTTAAGATTGAAATAAGCAATTAAGGTTGGAGAACCTTAACACGCGAGACCACTAAAATGAAGCATTAAAATGTCACTTAAGCAATATGTGCTTCATCAGCAATAATTGAGTTCTCGTTAAGGAACTGGGTTGGAACAAAAACCTGCACATACTGTGGCACTCCAGGACCGACGTTGCCTACCCCTGATCTAAACCCACCTCTGATAGACCTGGCCTTACTCCCCTTCCATGTGGCCTCTTGCACACACAATATATCAGCTTTCCTTTCTTCCACCATATCTAGTAACACTCTCCCTTTACCAGTCATAATGCTCACATTCAAAGTTCTTACCCTTACTTCCACTCTCCTAACCTTCCTCCTCTCCCCCTGCCTCTGGACACGCCTTCACTCTCTTTCTCTCCTTCGGTCAACAGTAACCCAGTTGGTTCTGTTTAATTTCTGTGTGAATACCATTATTTCCTGGGTGAAGGGCACTGGCCAAATGAGGGTGTATGTAATTTCTTGCAAGCAGGTGACCTTAGCCTGCCCTTGAATTGTTTGCTTCAGATTCTTCCAGGGACGCAGCTCTCTGTACCATAGACACTCCCACATTTATTGGCAACAAATTAGTATTGTTTTAGGTTTTTCTAATCTAATGTGATTGGTCAATCGTCGATGGACTTTTCCATGTTCCTGTTTGTGGTTCACACTTCACACCCATCATTAACGTAACTACAGATAAGTGAGTGTGACTTTAGGGAGATGGCAAATTTGCTTATTTCTTTAAAGGAACACCCCTTCACAAATCATTCACATGAAGAAAAAGAAAAGATAAAGGAGCTTGGATGAGAATGACCTGACTTAAGAATTCAGCAGCAGGCAAGTGATCAAGGATGACCTAACACACAGACTTTTTCACACTCTTATTATGGCAAACAGAGTTGGCTAACTGAAAATGGTGTAAGTAATGCCTTTTTTGCTTTCTCTGTTTGCTGTTTTAAAGTGTCAAAACAAAGTGTTGTGGACAACGATGAGGGTAGCATACGCCGCATAATTATGTATTGATGAGTGAACACTTCCTGAAAGACACAGTTGTCCAAAAGGGGTGGGTTTGAGGATACGACTGTAGGTAAATGAAAAGATGGAACTCTGCAGAGGGCAACATACAATTGTCCGTGACTGACAATTGGAGGACCGCCGTTGCACGCTCATTCAGCGATTCACATCCGTGACGAACAAACTGTTTTACATGCTGCATACAGCAATTCACATCCGCGACAAACATGATTTTTCTAAGATGGTCCTGTCGCATCCACCCTCGCACTCGAAGTATACACACTGCCTGGTCATGTGCCCGGTAACAAGAGCAACTCACGGAGACCCGCCCACCAACTCTAAGACCATGGGATACTTCTTGCAAACTACTTTACACGCTGCATACAGCGATTCACATCTGCGACAAACATGCTTCTTCTTAGATGGTCCTGCCGCGTCCACCCTTGTTCTTGAAGCATACACACTGCCTGGTCATGTGCCCGCTGACAGAGACCCGCTCACCAACTCTAAGACCATGGGATACCCCTCGCAAACTGTTTTACACGCTGCATACAGCGATTCACATCTCGGACAAACATGCCTCTTCTTAGACGGTCCTGCCGCGTCCACCCTCGTTCTCGAAGCATAAACACCGCCTGGTCATGTGCCCACTCACAAGAGCAACTCATGGAGACCCGCCCACCAACTCTAAGACCATGGCATGTAAAACAGTTTGCGATGGTGGACGCGGTCGTGCGTCATAACCGAAAAGAATAATGAAAAGTCAATGTGGCTCAGAAGTGCATGTGGAATGTAGCAGAGACGAACGCGAATGACGCCCTGTTTTGTGAGTTGCTGTGTCCGAGTTGGTGGGCGTGGCTCTGCGAGTTGTCGTAGTATCCAATGGTCTTAGAGTTGGTGGGCGTGGCTCTGTCCTGCATGCTTCATGGGTGTCTTGCTTGCACTGGCGGCTGCTTAGTGAATTATGTATATAGATATACACAAATAAACATACAGCAAAATGAACAGGAAGTTGAATGAAGTGAAACACTAAAGTAATATTTAACTTGAAACTAAACACATTGGGTCAAGTGAAGTAACCAAGCTGCAAAGATAGACAGATTGGTTCAAGGTGGCTTAATTAACCTGTGTATGTTGACCATTACAGATCAAAGTGTGTGAGTTTGTGTGTTTATTTCTTTGTCTTCATCATTCATTATACTGTCACCTATCTTCATTTATAAATTTCTTTGAGTGAGTGCCTCCATGTTGCCATGTGTATACATGTATATTTAAATAAATTATGTACCTTAAAAACTAATTGGCTTGGTTTCGCGACTAAATAGATCAAAACAGAGCAAAATCCTCAAGTTAAATTTCTATGGCAGTTATCTTTGGACATAGTTCAAACCATTTTGAAGGATATGCCACTTGTTTGAAAGAAGATAGGTCCAAGTTATCTTTGTACATAAGTCTTGGTGTTCAGGGTGAATATCTCAGAAACCTCTTGTACTAAAATATTCAAGCAGGAACTCTACACAACACATACACCAAAAAAAAAAAAACACTGAAAAACACACAAAACACGCATTAAAAATATCATGCTAAAATCAACTGTTCTCAACATTTTGAATATGAAAGAATCACAATCTGAACTCAACTCATTATCACATTTTCCCCCATCACTACATTTTCATATACACAGAATTAAAATTTAAAAAAATATTCTGAATAGTTTTGGAGAAGGAGCTTCTTCCCATTTTTCACCAAAGTGGCTGCATGAGTGTTTTTCCAAAATAATATTTATTATTTTACTTCTAGATGCATAAGTTATGCCCAAGCCATGTTCATCACATCTTATTACTGCAATCAGGAAACAAAAAGCAAAAAAATAAATGAAGAAGTCCCTATAAAAGAATAAACAGCACGGAAGAAAAGAAAACATGCCAAAATGCAGTCAGAATAGTGACATTGACTTTTGTGATAGACAAGAAGAATCTGCATACAATATGCCTCCAAGTCTTAGATAGATAGATAGATAGATAGATAGATAGATAGATAGATAGATAGATAGATAGATAGATAGATAGATAGATAGATAGATAGATAGATAGATAGATAGATAGATAGATAGATAGATAGATAGATACTTTATTAATCTTATGTGCCCAAGCAACATGCACAGTCCCTAAACTGCTGCATATGTCAAAATGAATTTCATTTAAAAAAACTTGTTCATGTGTTCAATGTTGATATAATTTTTAAAATGACTTGTAGCTACTGTATATGCTTGCACATGTGTCACTTGCTGAAGAAATAACAACATTCTAATGAATTAAGTATTCCTTTACCTTGCTGCTGTGTTGTGCATATTACTGGATGAATCACAATTTCTTCCTTTTTTTCTGTTATTTTAATGTAATAATCATTTATAAATTTATATGAGTTTAATGTTAAATTTGCAGTCTATTGGATGGGGAAAAAATGTACAGTATTATTTGGAATCCTAAAATTATTCAGTTTATACTTCTCTGCTACATTATGTTATACTATTTAAAACTGTATTCTTTGAGGATGGGAGTTCTTTATAGATGAGAAGCTAAACCTGTAGATATTGTATTTACATGCGAGTTAATGCCCTTCAAAGTAGCTGACTTCATATCATTAATCTTTTTATTCAACTGCATACTGAATCTATATTTAAAATGTATTATGCCAAGAATTATAAGAATATATGGCACAAATCTAAGAATTATGATCCCTTGGACTGCATTATGCTCTTATGTTTACAAAAATTACTTAAATAACAGATGATTAAATCTAAATAACACTATTTTAATTGACCTAATTAAAAAAAAAAAAACTTGTTGACAAGGTGGTGCAGTCCTGGTGCCAATGCCCTGTTCAAATCCAAGCCTAGGGATGTATCTGTGTTAGATTTCTCTGGGCAGTATGGCTTCCTCCCAGTCTGTCTTATGTTTCCAGATTGAGAGACTTAGTTTCCCCTGTAATGGTCTGGCTGTTCGTGTATCGGAATTGGAATAAGTAGGTTTGGAAAATCAATCAGTGAAGTAGCAAAATCTGAAAATTTATATGGTAATTCATATCAATATAAAACACAGTCATTAAAACATTATTAAGAAACTGAATTCTTTTAATGAGATAAAACTGTAAATACTTTTAACTCAAAGCTATTAATTGTGATTTTATTCTTGTTGTGTGAAATGCATGTGTCAACTGTTTTGCAAATTAAGTTTATTTAATTTACAGTTACAATAAAACTATTATACCACTATTATCTTTATTTATGTTCTTAATTTTAACCTATTTTCTTTAAGCAGCTTTAAAATGTTGAAGACATGAAATTCAAATGTGGCCTTCTCTATCTTCTGAATTAATGTAATGAATGTAAAATTGCATAGTGCTGAAAGAAGCAAAATGAATAGTGAAAATACATGCAAGGCCCTGACCCCACAAAAAAATTGTGCAGATGTAACATATTTTACAGTAATGTACTCAGAAGCCCTAGAAATATATCAAAAATGATTCTGTTTGAAGTTACTTTATCGGCTTATTATGCATTTCATGTTCCCCCACACCTTGATAAGCTTCTAAAATGACATGCTGATGAAAGTTTTCCTGACTAGCCAAACTAACCTCTAAGGATTCTGCTTACTGGTCAATAAAGGATAGTAATGTAATTGAAAAGCAATTTTGCTTACTGATTTAAAGTTTCTCAGCCAGGTAAAATGTTCTTCCCTTTGTTCATGGCTTTATAATGACTTCAACTTTTGTCCACTTTTGTCACCACAGTTAAGGGCTGACAAAAAACAGATTTATATCTAGAATTATAATGAGCTTTAATTTTCCAAAGAAGTAAAAGAGTAAGTGCTTGAAAAAAAAATGGAAAGACTCAAATATTCATATTCTTCATAACTATTTTTTATTCTGGTGTTGTACCACAATATAATTTGGACAACATGGAGCAAATATGTATGACTTGAATGGCCTTACTTACTCACTGCATTGACTCAATTAATGTAAAATATTTATGTATGTATAAATCATTGTAGAAGACATAAAGTCTATTTGTGAGTAGGAAAGGGTTTAATAGCAATAGTGAGACTAACCAAAAAAATCCACAAGTGGTTTAAATATAATTAACAAACCCTAAAACTAGCTTGACAAAAATCAAGTGAACTATGGCCTTATTATGGAGCCTGCAAGGACATGCATTGCTCAATTGACTATATATGGTTAAACATGTGAAGACGCTCTTAAGGTTCAAAAAATAAATATCACACAGCTAAAAAAGGAAGAAAGTCAAAACACACATGAACAGAATCAATATTATAATTAAGCAACACCAAATTGTCAGTAAAAATAATCTCAAATTATTTGTGTCATATAATTCACATGTCAGGTATCCAGTCATATGATTACAACATCTCAGACATACAAACTTTGGCTAGAAGATTATTAAATAAATCATCTTGTGAATAACAGAATAGTGCATTTAAATGTGACTGAGCTTTACAACTGAAGATCCATTACATCACTTTCCTTGCTATTGCCAAACAGAACAAAAACATAAAAACTGGTCCTATGAACAGTTTAAGATAATAAAAATAAAAATATATACTGCTCAAAAAAATTAAAGGAACACCTTTTATTCAGAGTACAACATCAAGTCAATGAAACTTCTGGGCTATTGATCTGGTCAGTTAAGTAGCAGAGGGGGCTGTTATTCAGTTTCAGCTGCTTTGGTGTTAATGAAATTAACAACAGGTGCACTAGAGGGGCAATAATGAGACAACCCCCAAAACAGGAATGGTTTAACAGGTGGAGGCCACTGACATTTTTCCCTCCTTATCTTTTCTGTTTTTTTTCACTAGTTTTGCATTTGGCTACGGTCAGTGTCACTACTGGTAGCATGAGGCAATACCTGGACCCTACAGAGGTTGCACAGAGAGTCCAACTTCTCCAGGATGGCAAATCAATACGTGCCATTGACAGAAGGTTTGCTGTGTCTCCCAGCACAGTCTCAAGGGCATGGAGGAGATTCCAGGAGACAGGCAGTTACTCTAGGAGAGCTGGACAGGGCTGTAGAAGGTCCTTAACCCATCAGCAGGACTGGTATCTTCTCCTTTGGGCAAGGAGGAACAGAGTGAGCACTGCCAGAACCCTACAAAATGACTACCAGCAGGCCACTGGTGTGAATGTCTCTGACCAAACAATCAGGAACAGACTTCATGAGGGTGGCCTGAGGGCCTGACGCCCTCTAGTGGGCCCTGTGCTCACTGCCCTGCACCGTGGAGCTCAACTGGCATTTGCCATAGAATACCAGAATTGGCAGGCCCACCACTGGCACCCTTTGCTTTTAACAGATGAGAGCAGGTTCACCCTGAGCACATGTGACAGATGTGAAAGGGTCTGAAGAAGCCGTGGAGAATGTTATGCTGCCTGTAACATCGTTCAGCATGCCTGGTTTGGTGGTGGGCCAGTGATGGTCTGGGGAGGCATATCTATGGAAGGACGCACAGACCTCTACAGGCTAGACAATGACACCTTGACTGCCATTAGGTATTGGGATGAAATCCTTGGATCCATTGTCAGACCCTATGCTGGTGCAATGGGTCCTGGGTTTCCCCTGGCGCACGACAATGCCCGGCCTCATGTGCCGAGAGTATGGAGGCAGTTCCCGGAGGATGAAGGAGTTGATATCATTGACTGGCCCCCATGCTCACCTGACCTAAATCCAATAGAACACCTCTGAGACATTATTTTTCAGTCCATCCGACGCCACCAGGTTGCACCTCAGACTGTCCAGGAGCTCAGTGATGTCCTGGTCCAGATCTGGGAGGAGATCCCCCAGGATACCATCCATTGTCTCATTAGGAGCATGCTAGGATGTTGTCAGGCATGCATACAAGCATGTGGGGGCCATACAAACTGCTGAGTACGATTCTGAGTTGCTGCAATGAAATTTCGGCCAAATGGATTAGCCTGCTGCATCATTTTTTCACTTTGATTTTCGGGGTGTCTTTGAATTCAACCCTCTGTAGGTTGATAATTTTAATTTCCATTAAACGATGTGGCATCCTTTCGTTCCTAACACATTACTCAGTCTATATCAGCTTAGATATCCAGGATGATTTTTTTCCCATTTAGATCTGATGTTTTTTCAAAGTGTTCTTTTAATTTAAATGTAAAGAAATATTATTATTATTATTATTATTAAATATACATTGTAGTCATAGGGAGTAAAAAATAAATAGGACATAGGAGGTATAGTATTTAGGATGTAACATGTAATGTATTCTTCTGCTAATTAGTTTGGTACTGCAGTGGCCAAACAGATGGCAGTTTAGATTTAAAGTAGCAGCAGGATTTTGTTTTGGTTCTGAGAATTGATTAAGATTGTATTCTTCCTTCAGTATTATGTTAATAAAGATTGGATTTTTCAGTTTTTGTTCCCAAAAGGTATTAAGGTTTCTGAAATGTGCTGCCTTTTCTGACAATGTGGTTTCACCAAGGCACTGTCATGCTGCAAGGAGAACTATGTCTTGTTTCAGTTTTTTACAATTTACTCCTTACAACCAAACCATTATAACCACTCAGAAGAATTATCCTATAGAAAATGGCAAGACCCTAATAGGCAACTGTAAGAAAACGATCATGTTAGTAGTAGGCACATGGGCATTGCCATGTTCCATTTAAGACCATACCTGCAACAGACACCTAATCTATCTATCTATCTATCTAATTGACACTGGATATTGCATCACTTAAATCACTGATGTAAATTGATATAACAAAACACGCATCACCTTATCTAACCATTTGTGGTTGGTTTGTGTTCTCTCCTTCAATGTTGAGAATCTTAATATCAACACAATCAAATTTCACTGCTGTGAAAACTGTCTGAAAAGCACAGAATACTGGATTCTTTCAGAAGGGTCTTAAAAAGAACATTCAACTGCATATAGTGGAATATGTACAGTTAATAAGTATGAAAACTAATTATAAAAGAGCACTATTTCATATATGGTGTACTGTATATAAATATTCAGAAAATAAATAACTATTTGAGAAAATCATAAGTATGTTAAGTACAATGCCCTGTTAACCGATACGCTACATATTGAAATGAGACAAATATTTAAATATAGACATCTGCTATCAGCTGCATTTAAAACCATAATTAAACATATTTTAATTAATATAAGAAAGAGTTTTTCTTGGAAACGACTAAAAGTCTTGGGTCTTTGGGAGCCTGCAAACCTACTTCCTTGTGACCTATGGTTCCTACATTTCTGTGTGCAATTTATTCTAATTTACCACTGCCTGCATTTGTTTTCATGTTACTAATTAAAATAATTGCATTTTGTAACATTTTGTCCTGAACAAAGGAAACAAGTATAATTCTGACAAAATAATTTTTGAAGTATTTACAACAGTAAACTCAGTATAAACAACTGTAATGCAATAATTCTGTATAAACTAAACAGCTATGTTAGTCAAGATATCTGCCTGCACTCTGGCATGGTTACACATTTACTCAAAGCTACAGAAGATTCCTAAATAATCCTGTAATTGAAAAGAATTGTTGTTATGCTTAATCATGTGTAACATTCAGCGGATTGTAACTGGTAAATACCAGTGCTTCTCTTCATAATGTACAGGACATCTAATTTGAAAATTGTAGGATTCTGAATATTCTACTTTGAAAAGATGTATAGGTAAAACCATTTTAATCAGAATGAGTGTTTGTGACTAATAGTGGAATATTAGACTTCAGTCACTGTAGGATCCTTGCTAATTTTTATACTCTACTACTTGTGACGTTCATGTCACCTTTAACACTATATCATTAAGAGACATTGAAAGGACATGCCTAAGTTTCCCTTGTCAAAACTGACCCTGAAAAATATGAATCATTCTAGCTTCAGCGTGGGTACTGATATATAATTGACTGTAATATGGATTCAGGCCAAATGAGCTGTCAAATACTTCACCTTTCTATGATTTTATCTGGTGTTTTCAAAAGGATTACAATTAACTGCTTTAGGGTTTTCTTCCAATCATCTAAAATAATAACTTTACTATTTAGAATTCAAGGTCATAAGAATCTGGGTATTCATTGATTAAAGACTATTTTTTGGCCAAAATTAAAGAGTACTCTAAAGAAAATTTTACACATTAAACTCATTATTTTAAGATGGATAGATGAAAGGGTCTTTTATGGGGAGGGCATGCTGGCACAGTGGTATAAATAACTGAATCTGTGGCGTGACTTTTCTCTCACTATTCTGGTTTCCACCCACATTACTATGATGTCCAAGTTAAGCTCAAATTGGTGACTCTACTTTGACCCAGTATTAGTAAGTGTGTGAATATAACCTTCTACAGTGTGGTATCCTGCTAAGATCGGTTTCTGCTTTGTACATGCTACAGCTTAAATCGAAAGGACTTATTTCTGCAATATAAATGCAGTCTTCAAAAATCCAATTCTGTATATTAGGCAAACACTGCTGACAAATCTAGTAACAAATAATAAATGTAATGGGCAGATATTCTCCACACATTTTTCATGGGTTTAACTCTGGATGTTCAGATATACTCTTCACATCCTTGAAGTATGTATGGATTAGGTTAATTGGTGACACTAAACTGTCCTAGTAAGAGTGAGTGTGGGTGTATGTAGCTCACCCAGCGCTATTTCCTGCCTTGTGCCCAGAGTTTCTGGGTTAGGCTCTACCCCCCCTGGATTAAGAGGGTTTAGGAATCTTATGTTATGTCATATACAGATATTAACCTGGAATATAGTAAGGTTGTATTGTAAATATTTGTGTTCACATATCTCATCTATAAATCATATTCCTGTAAGATAACAATACTGTTAACCTTGCAAGAAGGTGAATCTATTTTTCTCCTCTTTATAAAAGGCAAATGATTACACAAGCCATTACACTGAAGGATAATCTTAAAACTCTGGACATTTAAAACTGCAATTTGATAGTGACAGAAAGTCATTAGACTTTACAAAAATACTGGCCTCAGTATTCTGAATGATATAAAAAATGGAGGATGGAGAATGAAGGGTTGCAGTCCTGATGAAGAGGAGTTGTCTGTGTGCCTCAATGATTTTTAGAATTGTGCAGACTGAGGAAATGTCCCCCTGACTGGGTTAGCCATTGTCATTAATTAACCAGAGCTCCATCTATTTTATTTAGCTGTTTCAAACAGTTGTTTTATTATTAAACTAGCTGTGTAAGCCCGTGCTGTAAAAAGCATGGGATCCTAGAAACTATTGAAATTGTCAGAAAAAAAAATGAAATTTCGAGGTGTCAGGTAATTGAAAGTTTCTTAGGGGGGTTCGTTTTGCCAGCTTGCTCACCTTGCTTGTGTATTAGCGGCGAGAGGAACAGTAAAAGGGATACCATTTGCCAATGTGTTCGCCTCGCTGCTGTATTAGCAGCTAAGCGTGTGACTCTTTCTTCGGAGGTTTCGCTTTGCCGACGTGCTGGCCTCGTGTGCGTATCCTCAGAGGTGGAACCCTTATACCAACTCCACCTCTCTCTTCCGGGCCAGACAGACACACACACACTTCCACACGTAGATGTTTATATATAAGATATGTTTCTATTTTTTCTTTTGTATTCTTTTACATTCTGGTATTTTGGTGTTGTTAATCATTTTGCTTTGTCTCTACTTCTTTTATGTATTGTCCTTGTTCTTTATATTATGAGACTAACGAGGTGGGCCCCCCAACACAGCAAATGTAGACAGTAAGCCACCTATACAATACTTGAGTTGCCTTAGCCTAGCCCTGAGGTATGAACTCCAGCTTGTCTCATTTGGTTGATGTGGAAGAAAACTATACAGGTCACCCCTGCTGGAAAATAAGTGCAGGCAGGAGGAAGCGTCAATCAGTCTTCTTTTATTTTCTAAGTCTTGCAAGGGTAACACTCAAATCAACAAAGCAATAAAATGAAAGTGTTACAAAGAGCTATTCGTGCTGCATCCTTTTACACACTCCAAAATCAGATCTTTAGTTCTAATACCAAATTAAACTCTAATACCATTGGTTACACCTAGTTGCTAACAGGACATGGCAGAACAGAGAGACCTTAAAAGGTCACTATCAATCTGGTCCACTTGGCCAGATGACTGCTTGCCAGTTTTGTTATCCTTAAAAGTTCACGACCTTAAGGTGAGAAAGTACACTGGCCTCTTAAACTTCTGTACGCCCATGCAGCCTCGAGCTTATACCTGCACAGTTCAGTCAACCACAAGTTCCCTGGTCCATTCTTATCATGACTTGTCAGACGCAGAAAAGTCAAGCAGCGTAAGTGTCAAAGCAAGCACGCCCTAGAAGATAAGCACTTTTACCTTTACTTTCTTTTTTGTTGAAGCCTTGCTGTTACTGAAATTACTAATAATAAAACACCCTTAACTGCTCTTTTCTCACTTAGTTCAAACTTCTTTGTTATAGTAAGCATCACATTATACCTCAGCTTTTAAGCACAAGCTCAAAAGATTCAGCATAAACCCAGTAAGCAATGTAGCTGTTTTTCCTTGTCTTATCAACACACCTATATTACCTGCCAGGTGCACACCGAACCAGTGATCCAAATCCAACTTCTACATTGATTCTCTATTCCTTACTCTTTTGTGAATTAATTTTTTTTTATCATTACTGATTTTCCCTCTCTCTGTTCGAGAATTATAGGTTTGACCTGCTTTGATTGTGCAGGCATAAGCCTTTTTTTGTGTTTCAGGGCTAGGCCTAATTTGTATTTCAAGGACTTCATGAAGATGTTAGGTCTGTTTCTTAATTTTAAACCTTTCCTGATTTTCATTGGCCTGGATTGCACAACATCCACGACAAATTAAGCAAGGTGAGAGGTCAGGCTAGGAAAATCCAAAAATGTAACTTTCACGATAGTTCCAAATATATTAAACATCTCAGCTGTCATTCTTTAGTTTGATTCACTATGCAAACATCACTGTCTTGGAAAGGAGTGTCTTATAAATATAAGCATGGTGTAAGGAACTTCCCAGAGTGGAGGGGTTTGAGTACATCAAGATTTTTTTTACAAGTGAGGGTAAAAGTAATCGAGAGATTGGTCAGAAAATCAGTGCTGCAACAATACTGCTGACATTGTACAGGAATGTGGCCGTGAAGTAGGATTGAAGTCCTCAAGTAAACCTTTCAATCTGTTGGTTAGATTTCATGGCCATACACTTAGGATGGTGCTCAAAAATGAGATGGCAAATACAAGTGCCTAATATTAGGTGCCTGTGGTGATTAATTGGGCTCACTCTAAGTGACATGGGAAGAAGCTCATATTGTCAACAGAGTCCAGCTACAGAACAGACAACCCGAAGACATTCTGAGCCCTGTAATCTGATGCCCTAGTCAGCAGCATTTCTTTTGACTCTGCCCACTTTCCAGGAATCTCTCCCCTGTTTTGCTGTCCCATATATAAATATATGTAAACCAGTGGACTTGGTAGTTTTGAGGCCTATTTATCTCTATATTTATTAAACTTCTAAACTATCGAGGTCCATCAGTTCACATACAGAATGTATGTGTCTTCTGTTATTGGTTTTATATAAATTTAGAAGTCATCTTTTTTAAATGAAAAAATAAAATGAATCAATTACAGCTACACAAGAGGTAAGAATAAAAACGTCTTTGTGTTTCTCACATGAATACCAAATGGTTCTGGGTCTCGGAAGTGGTCAGATATGTGTCTGAAGTGCTTGGATATGTTAGAGTCCTAAAACTATCCTAACTGTAGCTGGATACTTCCCCAAACTGCTTCTTTTCTAGATTGAGAGGAGCTAGGTGAGGTGGTTTAAGCATGTAATTATAATGAACCTTTGGCTCACTCAATAACATCTAGGGGAAAGACCCTGGACGACCTTAAAGGATCATATCTCTTGATTCACCTGGAATTATTTGTTACTGACCAATGTGAAGCTTAAACATTCAGCTGAGATTGGATGCCCCGAACAGTCAATCTGTTTGTTTTGTCACCTTGACTCCTGTCAGGTTAAGCAGGAGTAACCAAATGAATATCCATCCATCCATCCATTTTCCAACCCGACCAATCCGAACACAGGGTCACAGGGGTCTGCTGGAGCCAATCCCAGCCAACACAGGGCACAAGGCAGGAACCAATCCCGGGCAGGGTGCCAACCCACCGCAGGACACACACAAACACACCCACACACCAAGCACACGCTACGGCCAATTTAGAATTGCCAATCCACCTAATCAGCATGTCTTTGGACTGTGGGAGGAAACCGGAGCGCCCGGAGGAAACCCACGCAGACACGGGGAGAACATGCAAACTCCACGCTGGGAGGATCTGGGAACCAAATGAATATTAACATCTTAAAATCTCTGCTTAAAAAAGACCTTCATTTTATGCATATCATGCTTTAGTAAAAGATAGCATAGCAAATTACTTTCAATTCTAATTTTAAGTACCCAATACGATTTAAATATCTCATAAATAAAGAGCTGTCGGTGAAAAATAAAATTTTGTGTAACTCTTTCAAGGCAGGTGTCAACAGTAGTCACTATAAAGTGTAGACAGTAGTTGTTGATGAAAGTTAATATCAAGGGGTAGAAGCTAAATGTTGACAAAAGTCAGCTAGAATGTATTGTTTGGTTTTATGTACTAGTTGCTGCAAAGACCACAAGATAACTGGTATTCTCTGCACTTCTGGACATTAGTTTCCCTTACAGACCAACATTAAAAACCAGCAGTGGCTCTCATCAAAATAAATATTCTACAGAAGATTTGTTTTGTGTTCTTTGATTACTTGGATTCTGAACTTTCAAATGAGGATTTCAACTGCCAGAAACTGTGGTGCTGAAGTGGCCTTAAACATAAATACGAGTGATATTTCCATACAAACTTCTATGACTGCTGTTGCTGAGGATTATCTAGGAATTGATCTCTGTGAGGCCTCTTAGTTGCCAGACTTCAAAAAAATCTGGGCTCGATTTTTTTTTTCTTAAGATGGTTGCTTGATGGTGCGCATCACTCATTCATGGTCATAATCTGTGGATTGACAGTATAACTATAAGCCATTAAAACATACGCTTAACAGTAGAATTACCAAAGCCTACGAAAAAACTCGTAAATCCGTCCCACCTTAAATTCCTTCACACCTCTCGCTGTACCTTAAGTTTTACTTTTATTTTTGTTGTTTTTGCTGTCCAAGTCACCCCAAACAGCTTTAATTATACATTGAAAAAAGTAAAACAAAGCTGTTGTTCATACAATGTGTTTTATGTCATTCCAGTATCAGAAAATTATTAGTTTTTTCATTACAAGTACATTTTCTAATTTATGTTAATGATTTAACCTATTTTTTTTATTTGGATACTGTATTAACTAGCTGCATGGACATCAAACTGGAATTATTCATTCGATTTAGGCATTTTTGTTAGATTATGCGTGATTTGTGCATTCCCACCTATAGTTGGCGGTAATGCGCCTTATCAGTGGTTGCCACCCGTCTTGAAAAGTACATTTAAAAAAAAACAAAAAAAAACAGAAGTAGGAGACAATCTGGCATTAACCACAAGACTTTATCCACCTTCGCGAGCTTGTAACAGTAGAACGAGAAAAGTTAATTCTGGTAAGGAGAGAAGAATAAGCTTTGCATTCTGCTGACATTTACATTAGTCTAAGTATACCTGCCCTTTGCTTTGATCGGCACTCATGCTTGATAGCATATGTCAGGAAGCGTGATTTGGTGGTTCAGCAGCGCAATATGCAGTATTACCACCTGTACACTTGTTTCAGTTTTGCTCATTTTTAGAGTGTCAGCCTCGTTTTGCCATCATTAATAGACATACTAGTTTCTCTCCTCTCTCTTTCACCATGTGTGTGTCTGTTTGAGCCGTGCTCACTCTGTGCATGGAGCGGACATGGAGTGTTGAGGTGAGGAGAAGGAGTTTCTAAAGTTGTGTTCAGACAAATGGCTTTTGTCACCAAACTTTACACCGTTGTTAAAATGCATTTGCTCTGCTCAATGTTTAAAATACTGTTTGTCTCTCTGACTGTTTAAATAGTAGAAAATGTCACTTTTGTGCTTCTTTGGATATTCTAATTAAGGTCATTTGTGATCTTTTATGCATCCTCTTATGTGTTCAGTATTTATCGGCCATAATGTTACAAGGCCTAGGCAATTCTATCTGGTAATATTAGTTTACTGCATTGTTTTAACAATTACTTGTGGAAGAAATGCACCAAAAATGTTAGCCAGCTGCCTCAAGTCATAAAGTAAAATATAGGAGTAAGTGTAATCAATTTTTGTTTAATGTTGGCTATTCTTAATTGCGTTAGTAATTGACACACTTTGATGGCTAATTAAAAACGAACAAATGTTTTCTTTCAGCTTTAGTGAAGCAGCTGCCAATCTGTTGTTCTTGCTGAAAAAAACTGTTTTAAAGCACCTATCAAAGTCATTGTGGGAAGTTCTATTTACAATATCATGAGGGCATTTGTGATAATTAGGCAAACATCCTAATTGGGCTGGGAAAAAAATATTGAACTAATTGAGCTTGAGCTTGGCAATTGTCTACCATGTCTACAAAGTAAACTCAAACTAAATGTAACTGTGTTTACTCCAAATTACCAAAGTTCAGTAGCTCTAGTTTGGAAATGGGATTCAGCCAAAGCTTGACATGTTTAAATGATTCCATAGATCTTTTTTTTTAAAAGCTTTAGTAAAAATTCAAAATAAAACAGTTCACAAAAAAAAGAGAAAATTGATATAGCAAAAAAGTCTCATTTCTTTAAATTTGCTTACAGTTGAACCATTTCTAAACAGTCAGAAAACTGTATGCTTGTCCCATTTCTATGCTGTAAATGGGTCTTTCAGTCCCTGCTAGCACTGGGACCTCCTCTAAACAACTGACTCCATTAACACACTGTATCTTAGTTATAGCAAGAAAGTTCTATCTCTTACTAACTTACAGGGGATAAAAGGCTATACCATTGTCTATGAACAGGAAAGAAAATTATATTCTATTCAAATTAAGCAAACACTAATGTGAGTTTAACTCAAAGCTTTAACTTTGTAAGATTGGCTCTTACATTAAATTTAAAACTTAAGGTGTGGTCTACTCAATAAACTACTCTACAGGTGATGTATCTCGCATATCATGTTTCCTCAGTTATGCAAGAATGTGGACATGTAAAGAATGTGACAACTCATATTCAAGTAGATTTAAAATTTTGAAACACTATAAACTTGATCATCGACATTATGGGCAGGGACCATGCTTACCTATGTATTTATAAGAAGTGCCCATGCACATGCAAGACTTAGAAAGCTCTACTGTCCCATCTAAGCTAATCTCATCCTGCTCAACAATCCTTGCAGAAGGATTGCTTTTCATCATTCAGGTGTCACATTTGCAACAGTCTACTTCCTACTCAGACAGACTATTTTCATCACATTGGAAAATATTTGAAAAATCATGAACCTGTCAGTTGTATGTTTGCTGGTGTCTCATACAAAACAAATCCTTATGGGGCTTTCAGTACTCACAAATGGAGAAAACATACCCCCTATACAATTAATGATTTAAAGCCTGAAATTGTTGATGGACCTGTTGATAGTCCTCATGTTGTAGAATCACTTGAAAGACACAATGCTGAGTAATTAGATGATGATTTACAGTCATAAGAACTTGATGAGGAATTCTCGGATTTGACAAAATTTAATGAACTAAAATTAGTCTCAGTGTTACTTAAGTTAGAAAATGATTTTCTGGTGCCAAGAACAAGAGTTGCAATATTTAATTGGTACTGCCTTTGTGCCAGTTACCCAAAAGACTATAATCCACTTCTTACAAGATCCCAATTGATAAGTTGATGAATCGGTTGTGAGAGAGTTAGCCAATGTACTTTGCGCTTCAAATCCCATTCAAGCTGCAATAGGAAACCATGCTCCACTGTCGACTGCTTGGAAACAGAAAATATACTATAGAAAAAATTTCAGTGTTGTGAAACCAGTAGAATACATGTTAGACCAAAAAAATAGAAAGTGTTTTCAGTATGTGCCTTTACTGAAATCTCTACAGCAACTTCTGAATTGTGAAACTATAGCAAATTTGGCTGTAAATTTGAAAGAAAAACATCAACCAGTGGAGAGTGACAAACAGATATACTGATTCTTTTGGGATGGTCTTCTCTTTAAAAAAATGCTCTTCTCTCAAAGGAGTGTGCAATTTCTTTAATCTTGTATGTTGATGATTTCGAAATATGTAATAACCCTTGGTACATCACGTGAAAAACACAAAATCTGTGCCTTGTATTGGATTTTAGGCAATCTGCCACCTGGTTGTCACTCCACGTTGTCCTCTATCCATTTGGCTGCATTTATCAATAGCAATGATGTCAAAGAGTACAGTTATGATAAAGTATTACAGCCTTTGGTTAGTGATCTCATAACATTAGAACAGAATGGGATTTTTGTGGATAGATTGGGGAAAACTTTGAAGGGCACAGTGCAGTGTGTTGTTGCTGACAACCTTGGAGCACACGGTATTGCTGGTTTTGTAGAGAGTTTTTCTGGCAGATATTTTTGCAGCTTTTGTACTTCAGATAGTTTGCATTTTCAGGAAAATGAAGTTGGAGCTGGAGGTTTCTCTCAAAGAACTGAGGAGCTTCACATAAGTCATCTTAAAACCCTTGGGGGAAATTCTTTGGGCAACTGTTGTGATGTTAAGAGTAAATGTGTTCTGTCAGAAAAACTTTCTTGTTTCAATGTTACCAGTGGTTTTTATCCAGACATTGTCCATGATTTATTTGAGGGAATAGTTCCTGTTGAGATAGCCTTCTGTGTGACTATATTCATTTCCAAAAAATATTTTACTTTAGCCACTTTGAACAAGGCAATCAAAGATTTTCCCTATACATGGACTGATAGAACAAATCGCCCCCCACCCTGCCTATTCCACCGATCTATGCATCCAGGAAAACAATTGGGGGGAATGCACATGAAAACTTGAGTTTACTGAGATTTTTTCCTCCACTCCTTGGACAGAAAGTGCCCACTGATGAGCCAGCCTGGCAACTCCTTACTGACTTAAAGAACACTGTGGACCTTGTTGTTTCTCCAATTCAAAACTAAGGAATTAATTGGATGTTTAAACTTTAAGATCTCTGAGAACAGTGTTAGATTTAAAGATGTTTTCCCAGAGTCAAACTTTCTACATAAACACAATTTCCTGGAGCACTATCCTCATTTAATCTGTGAGTTTGGGCCTTTAGTAGCAGTATGGACCAAGCACTTTGAAGTAAAGCACAGCTTCTTCAAAAGAGTTGTGTGTCATACAACCTGCTTCAAAAATGTGCTGCTGTCCTTAGCAGAAATACATCAGCTTCTCATGGCACATCAGCTTTATATGTGCAGCTTGCCTAAATCTCTCCTGCAGGTAGCAAATGTTTCAACTCTTCCCATTGATGTTTTGAAAGAGGACATTGCATTTGCTATCAAGTAGAGGCACCCAGACTTGGATGGTGTTAGTCTGGCTAAAAATGCAACTTACAATGGCCTAAACTACAGGAATGGAATGATCCTTGCACCTGGCTCACTGGCAGGAATGCCTGAATTTACAGAAAAAGTTCACATAATTGTTGTCAATGATAAGCTGTTTTTCATTGTTAGAGAGCTGAGTGTGTGGTACAGGGAACATTACAGAGCCTATGAATTGAAAACATCTTACAAAAGGAGTGGAGCTTCTTGACCCAAACAAACTGACAGATCCATACCCATTGGCTGACTACACAGTTGGGGCAATGCAACTGATTACTCTAAAAAAGTACATACATATATAAGGTGTCACACATGTGCGAATAGGAGACAGCTGAAGGGCTTAAAGACTAATGGTAACACATCTGCCCAGGGGGCGGCGGGGTGCACTAACTCTTTCTAAGTCGCCTGCAGACCTTTCCCAGGAAATCCCATCAGGAACCACTGCCTCACTTCCAGTCCCGGGCCAGAGGACGATATCACTTCTGGTCCCGGGCCCGAGGACAACATCACTTCCGGTCCCAAGGACAACATCACTTCCTCCGAACTTCCTATAAAGCCTCACTTCCTTCCTCTGGAATTCAGTTCTGTTTTCTCTAATTTTGCAGCCAGGAACAGATTATACGGGTGGCTACCCCAAACCTTTCCCATGTCTGAAGTCTCGTGCTTTCACAATGGTGTAGCCGGCAGGATGGCATCCCAGAAGAAACCGGGACAGAATCCAAAGTTAAACCAGGTGAGAAAGTATTGGAGCTGAGTTTCTGGGCGGGGAGTGTGTCCGAGGGTCAGGAGTGACACGGTGCAGGCTTCGCTCCAAAAAGGCAAATCTGGGCTTGCGTCTTACCTAACGGAGAATGAAAGGGTCTTATTACGCTCTCTCGGATGATAGAGCTGAGCTGCCCATCGGGACCAAGGTCCTGGTTAATGGTGGGCTACCCCCAGGCCAGCAGGTAAAGGCGTTAAATCACTGGATATTCGATCCAGAGTGGTCGATCCCGGAGTAGGCTATTGCAAAAAAATGCAACATACAGCCTAGGCAATTATAAATTTGTTTTACTGTCCTAAAAAATGTTTTACTTCAATGGCATTTTCTGCCCTTATCTGAGGCTTGTCTTTAAAAAAATGTGAGGAGGCAGTCTTATGTTGATATATTACTTAAAAATAATTTAACATTTATAAAAGCTATACTTGGAGCAGGTTGATCAAACCTTTAGTTTTTTTTTTTTTTTTTTGGAGGATAGGTCATTAATCATAGTTTCTCCACCTTTTTTCTGTATTCTCTTATGTTTTTATTTCCTAGATCAATGCTGAGTTTACAAGAATTACAATTGTCCCCTTGGAGACAAAGTTCTTGGCACAGTTAGGCAAGCACTCCACCAAACTGCTGGAAGTCATCAGGCACAAGGGAGGAGCTGTAAAAGAGAAGACCACCACCATGATCTTGCAGGTTTTAGATGAGGCATCTATGAATGAGTTGTGCATCAGTGAGAATCATGGCCGAATACTTTTGTGTTTGTATATAACTTTAATTAATATCAACTGTTCTTACACAGACATCACCGTCAGAAGAAAATGCATCCTCAAATCTCAGATGATCTACTTGGGTGAACCTGTTCAGCACCTTATCAAAGAATACCGGGTAAGAGCATCTTTCTCACCCACTCGCACACCACAACACTTAAAGACCCATTCTCTTGTACTGTTTCAGGCTGTATTCTTATTAGGTAATAATATCATATAATACATATATAATACATTAACTGTAATGAGAACAGTGACAGTAACTGACTCCAAAATGTTTATTTCACCATAGCCACAAAACAGACTGGGTGCTTGGGTTTTACAGCTATGTTGTCACCATTATTTCAAATTTACTGGAAATCATATTTTCAAAACTCAAATTAGTTCAAAGGTTGATTATACTGGATAGCTTTTCTGTGGGTCCTTAAAAGTCTAAAATCCAATAATCTGAATTTTCGGCCTTGAATTGTCATAAATACTATTTTGACAGGTCTTAAAAATTGATTGGACTGGACTCGCTTTTAAATGCCTTTTGGGGGAAAATTAATACTGATCATGCTGTAAAAAAAAAACAAAACTACAAAACAAAACCAATATGGAAACAATAACCACTATAGCAAACTGTGGAGCCTGGTCAGTGTTTATTGGAGCACAACTAGTGTGGTGTGTGGGTTAACATTGTGCTTCTCTAATCAAAAACTCTACTGTGCTTTCTTCTACTTGTCCTCATGTATTACTTTTCTTGTAGGATATGCAGGAAAATTAGGCTGAAGAACTGAAGCAGCAAACCTTGGCAATCTTTGTCACTGGAAAAGAGGATCCTTTCCATCCACAAAAAGACATTAAGATAATCATTGTAGGAAGAGAGGTCCTGAACGATTTGCCCTTGGTTCCAACAGCTTTTGCCATGTTCTTCGGGCTGATATATGCACTCAACCTAAAATATCCAAAAACACTGCAGTACACCTTTGAATTTGTGCAAAAAGTCTTGATGGAGCTTGATGGAATAAAGATGACCCCAAAAATTCAGACTGATCACCCAGCTGTAAAGCCTGGACTAGGTGTAATTTTGCATTGACTTCCTTCATTTTATTTTCCCACTGGTGGTTAAATGTTAGTGGCTTTTACTATGCACTTTGTAAGAGTTTTTTTTTGGAGATTGTATTCCCATGACTTCTTTGAATAACTGTTGGATTTAAGAGAAAATGTTTTTGATCAGAAAGATGTTCAAGTTTAGTGCTCCCAATTTGTGATTTCATCAAGTGACGCTTTAAGTCACCAACTACGACATTCAACACTATTCATCTTTATAAATGTAAAATTAATGTAGAATAATTTTATGCTATCTTATTAAGAGATTTGTTCAGCCAGAAAACTGCAAAATTGTGATATCATAAATTTGAATTATTCAAGAAATTTGTAGGCTCAGAGGATTTTTGTTTGAGCTAGTGCATCAAAATGACTTATATTGAATTGCAGGGAGCAGCTTCAGGGTTTTTCTGTTGATGACATCAATAGCTTTGTCTCTAGTGTTCAGCTGAAGGAGACTGTTCATCTATATAAATTTGAAAAAGGATGTACAATATCATTATCACGTTATCCTATTTTAGGGTATTAAGAGGAAATATATTCTGTTAGAAATACATTTCTAGTTCAGTGTAACAAGTATGACGTCATCAAGTGATTGGAATTACTGACCAAATTTGTGGGCTCAAAGAATTTTTTAAGTCATTACATCCAAGTGAGTTGCGTTTAAAGACTACTAAAATAAACACATGGTTTCTTTTGCTGCCCAGGGCACTGACATGTTCATCCTGCTACACACAGTGCCCTATCCCAATATGTGATGTTGTGTACTTTTTTCTTTTCTTTTTCCCCCATACACTTTGTTTGTACCTCCAAAGAGACATCATATATTGAGGTGGGGCACTGTGTGCAGCTGGGTGAACATATTAAGCACATGGTCAGCAAATGGACTTAGTTTTTAGTTAAGCAGAGGGCTCACACCTTTGAATCAGAATGTATCCATGTCCCATCTAAACTGATATGGGTACTGCATGATGCCTTGGGAGCATCTCCAGTACATGTCTCTTGATGACCAATAGTGTGATCTCTCTGGTGTTCACTTGAAGGAGACTGTTCATCTTTGTAAATATGAAACAGATGTACAATGTTATAAATTTATGGTGTAATAAATATGAATGTTTCAAAGAAATGTGTTCACAGTAGTCATTGATCAAAATATATTTAAAAAGAATTTGTGTATTTGATTTGCTATATATTTCAGATAATGTCAACTGTTATTTTTAATTTTGACACAACTTAAAATAATCAGTTTTCTCCAATCTTCAGAAAGGATTCCTTGGATTTAAACATTTTAGGTTAAACGGAATGAATTATAATCATTAACTCAATAAATATAACTATTTTTTTATTTAGGACAATTTAAAATAATTGGTTTGCTCAATATTCAGAAAATAATTTGAATGGAGTTGACAAGTAAAGGTTAAATTGAATAAACTATTTACACTGCATCAATGTTAAATATTTCGTGTGATTGATTACTTCAGTTTTTTTAAGCTGATCCAATGTTTTATTTTTTTTCAGTGTAGTGAGATCAAGGCTGTGAGGTGGTCAATCTAACACTGTTAGCATTCTGTCGAGAGATTAATTCTCCTGGTATATCCTAATTATTTTTGCAGTGTATTCTGGATCATTATCCTACTGAAAAAATATGTTTTTGCTAATAGATTTCCTAAAGGCACATGAATCAAAATGTGTTTACATTTCTCAGTCGTTTTTATTTTATCAATTTTGACCAGATCCTCTACAATTTTAGTTGAAATACATCCCTACATCATAACAAAACTGCTTCTGTTCTCAGAAGTCTGCAGACATGCATTAATGCCCTTCTCACCAATTCTTCTTTGAACATACTGGTGTCTATATAAATAAGAAATTTCCTAATTTAAATTCATCCCTACATGAGACTTTCTGCCTCCAGTGCTTACTATTAAGATCTTTCACTTATTGTAACATCTTTTCTTTGTTGCTTTGTCACAAGAATGCTTTCTTAAGTACAAAACACACTACAAGGCCACCTCATTTAAGACTTCTTTGAATGGTCAAAGCATATACTTTAGTACCAGATAACACTGCCAGATGCTGAATTTCCATATGTCACTTAAGCATACTGTTCTTCTGATGAAAGCAGTTTTGGTTTCTTCCAAGCTGATTGCTGTCTATAACCAGAGAGAGAGGTTGGGAGCATGTGTTGATTACAACATATTGCCGCACCTACCACACAACGAACCACTGAGATTGGGACCTGAGTGCAGCCGTGCAAAGGGTGACACCTCAGCACTACACTGGAAAAGTGTGAAGTTTTTTTTTTTTTTTGTTGTTTGGGGCAGAGTGATGGCTCTGAGGTTAGGGATCTGCACCTCTACTCCGTTGGGCCCTTGAGTATGATGTTGATCTGCATCCAGCCCTGCATGCAGGTCCCCCAACTTGCATGGAAATCTTGGGGGTTGGTGGCAGGATTGGCACACCAGCCACAGTAAAATAAAAAAAAAAACCAAAATCCTCTTTAACAAGTTCCTTCAAAATTCTTTATGAAAGTATGCATACCACATCTTAAAAGGCGAGTATGGTGTACTGATAAATTGATAAAAAGAATGATTATACATCTACACAGTATGTTACCTTAGCCATTTCCAAATCTCTCCTCAAGGCATCCTGATATTGGAGGTTACCACCTAACACGCCAATTTTCTTAGTTAAACACTAGCACACCTGGTTTGGCTAATCAGTACCTCATTATTTTAAATCAGGAATGTTGTTGGTGGAATTTAACAGATGCAAGAAATGGCTGGAGAGCCATGAAGACAGAGTTTTGGGAGTCAACACTGTGTTGTTGTAGCAGTCCTCATATATCTCTGTAAAACATAAATTCTTGTAACTTTATGCTGTATCATTGTTTGTTTGTATTATTCTATTGTTATATAGTGTTATCACAAGCAAATAAACAATTACTAATGCAGAAAACAAAATTTAAAAATAGTTTTCTTGGGTGGCGTAAGACTTTTACATAGTATTATATATCTTGTTCAGTGATGTGTCTGCATTTAGGACAAGTGATGTACTCCCCTCCTCGGTCCCAGCAGATGTCATTGTTGTGCAAAAATTAAATAAGCAGTAAACTTATCAATTTAACGCACTGTTAAAATCTTTTTAGCAGGACATGCTGTATGTGATATTTCCCTGATATGCTCAATGTAGTTTCTTATCTAGAAAAATAATTCTTTTTGGAGTATGTGCGATTTTTTCCGTTTCCATTTCGCTGCGGTGCTCTAAATGTACCTTTGCTGATACAACAACAACAACATTTATTTATATAGCACATTTTCATACAAAAAGTAGCTCAAAGTGCTTTACATAATGAAGAGAAGAAAAATAAAAGACAAAATAAGAAATTAAAATAAGACAACATTAATTAACATAGAAAGGAATAAGGTCCGATGGCCAGGGTGGACAGAAAAAACAAAAAAAAACTCCAGAAGGCTGGAGAAAAAAATAAAATCTGTAGGGGTTCCAGGCCACAAGATCGCCCAGTCCCCTTTGGGCATTCTACGTAACATAAATGAAATAGTCCTCTTTGTAGTTAGGGTTCTCACGGAGTCACTTGATGCTGATGGTCATACATCATGATGGATGTACATGTGTAGCCTGATCTTTTCAGTTTCAACTTGAACTTGAAGGCTCGAGTCCTTTGTAAACAATGCATTGGTTCATTTTTTTGTGACATAATTTATATGGTGCATGAACTTGCACATCTTGCAATTTTGGAGCAGTCTTCATTATTGTCATGTATCATATTAATTACTTATGTGCAATATTTCTGTAACAGATGTTTGCATTATTTCAATATGTTTAACCTTGACTGATTCACTACTCAACTTTCCTGTTCTTTTCCCTGTGTTGCTTTTATTTTCATTATGTAATATTTTATTTTATTATTTGAAACACCTAACTAAAAGTAGGAAATATTCCTTAAAAGCATTTTTAATGGTTATTATTTAGCAACAGACAGCCTGACAAATCTCAGCACAAGTCATATATATTAAATATTGAGACATAACAGATCCTTATGATAATTTAAACTCAAAGGCAATAATTATGAAACAGTTTCAGTTATGTAAAAGGTACACTATGCTTTTCTTTACATCTGTCACTTAAATGACACCTAAAATATAGAAACATGCTGTACAGTATTATGTAGGAACTTTCTGTAAACTTATTACATAACAGTTCTAGGCAAGCACAAAAGGTAATATCTCAATAAATGCTATAAGCTTCAACACACAGCTGAGCCACAATCATCAGGTAAAAGAATCTGCTGCTTTCCAAAAAGCTCAGTTTAATGTTTTCATCTAATTCTGAAATGGTCTGGGAGCCCTATGGTTTCATTTATTAAAGGTACCAACTCTGAGACTGGAGGATGTACTACCATAAAATTATTGAAAGCTGTAGGATATTTATATAATATGCACAGCTTAAGCTCTTGCTCTGTGATAAAGGGAGTAAAATAATAACAACTTTAGAATTGCATTCAGTTTCATTGTGTTTGGCCTTATAGGAAACATAATCAGGTACTTCTGATTGAGCTGATGGCTTGGCCATTTTAATGCAGTAGCACGTTAATCAATACAATGTCGTTATTTCAATTAGAAGATCAAACTAGCAGCAGACATGTATACTTTCTCTGCTTCAGCATTAAAACAGCCAGAAATCAACAGAAAGCAATTTTCTGTTACTGTTTTTGATCTGAATAAATTGTGAATGATACTGTATGTTACTAGGTAACAACTGAAGCTTTATAAGAATAAATCTATTTTTGACTTTGGAGGACGTAGAGGTCTACTATACATGCTTTATAAAAAAAATATTTATTGTTCCCTGAGTGAGTTATGAAAAAAAGTGTAGAAATATGAAAATTTATTAAAGCAGACAAACAGTGGATTTATGTTCAAGTGCTTATCACATTTTCAATAATACTTAAAAATGTTACCAGATCAGTAATGAATTCATGTACTGTATGTCTATATACTAAATAACACACTCTGTTGACCCTTATGGGAACCTTTAAAACAAGAAATTTATTTAAACAAGTGTTTAATTAAAGATCAAGATTAATCTGTGATTAAGAATGAGGAATGCTTTCTAAAATATAACCTCAGGCAAAAAAAAAAACATAATACTTATCATTTGTTTGGACAGCTCATGAAATACCCTGAATGAGTCTATCACAACATTCTTACAGTATAACTTATTTTTGTTGTACTTTATGTAACTTGTCCTGTTACACACAGATCCATACAGGACACAAAGGTTTACTTTTGGGGTGTTTATTCTGATTGCTGTTTCAGAATAGAACAGCGCTCGTCAGTGGGCTGTTGATGAATGGAAAATACAGAAAAAGTAACAAAATTTCATCATTAGTTCTTTTTTATAGCACACATTTGGATGGCAACAATTTCTACTGTTAACTTACTTAATGAACATGTGAAGAACAACCATTATAAAATACAGAACACAATATATGCCTACACAAAGATATTTTAGCCGTATGAACAGACCCAATTACAGTTTTTCTTAATTTAGTTTAAAGTCCTCAAAATATAACAACTTTAAATGTAGAACATGTGAAAAGCATATGCAATTAAACATACTTCACGTGAAAACCTCCGCACCACACTATGCAACTGACAAACGCACCAAGATTTTATACCACTGTTAACTAAAGCATTATGTTATTAGTTACTTTTAATAAAAATAAATTTTTACAACAAGTGCAAGACTATCCACTAACATTATCTGAAACCATAATGCTATAGCATTAAGAATTACTATTAAACTTCGACAAAACATTCTTCCTTATTTCCTAACCTGCCACACTTGCTCACGTCTTGCAGGTACTTCCCGCTGCACAGTGTACTCTCACACCCGCAGTAAACGCACTTACTGTGTATAACGAATCCATTCCTCACATTTTTAAAGAGATACAGTAGTGTTTAGTAAGCCACCAGCACTTGGCGACATATAAACACAAAGAATTAGATTATTATGAATTTGGTTACTTATTGCAAAGCTTACTTACTACATGAATGTCTACTCAACATCTTTAAAACTGTAAATCTTTAACATTTTCAGCTGATTATTTATTTTTAATCTGTTGAGACATGGGCCTCTCTTTTTAATACAATGAGCTTGTGCTCACTACATGCTTGATTTGAACACAATCCATCACATTTTTGAAAATTCAACACATGCAATATGGCCAAAGAACTGTGTAATCCTTTGACATCAATCTAATAACATCCATTCAGCTTGTACAGCCTGACTTGACATTTATAGTCGCAATGAGACGTTATTTAGGTGTGTTGCCGTTCTTGTAAAGGAACACCAGTAGTGTTTCTTGACATAATTGCTCTGAATAATTCAATGACTGAAACTACTCAGTGTTAGTAGTTTAAAAAGAAGGTAGACCTACAAAGACATACTGTAACATCAGTCTATACCATTAAACCCCAATATTTTGAAATGCCAATGTACACCTGTATTTCTTCCAATGAGGACATTTCTAAAAACATGTTAGGTAGGGTCCTGCGGTGGGTTGGCACCCTGCCCAGGATTGGTTCCCTGCCTTGTGCCCTGTGTTGGCTGGGATTGGCTCCAGCAGACCCCCGTGACCCTGTGTTCGGATTCAGCGGGTTGGATGATGGATGGATGGATGTTAGGTAGGATCTTGAAAAAATGATGAAGTTTTTGTTACATTTCTCTTTCAGACCTTTTTATCCTGTTCAAAGCTACAGGCTTAAATGAAAAGTAATTAATTATGTATTGTATATTTTGTTCTTTATATTCTTAACTTGATTTGCAGCCACTTAACTTTGTAATGGACCTTGTGATAGTTTGCTCTATAAACAGACCTCTATAGAAATAAATACTGATTATTGATTGGCCAGTTCTTGGCAATTTAAAATCTATTAATGGTGGGGCTAGATGTAATTTAATGTTGTTTTCCCTCAATACTTGTTGGAATAATAAAAATAAAAGAAAAATGCTTACTTTTTTGCTACTTAAAATTACCTTGCAAGATGTCTGTGTTGCCATGAGGTAAAAAAGTGTCACAGTTAATATTACTGATAATGTTCTAAGCCTAAGGTTGGACACAAAAGCAAAATCTATAAATAATAAGAGCAGGAAAGTTAGGGATGATCAAACATACGTTAGGCGGCATGGCCTAGTGGGTAAGCAGTTGAATATGCAACTACAAAAGAAAAAAAGTTCAAATCTCCTGAACAAGACTTTGCCAGCTTCCAATTTAAGAACTGAGTAAATCTCATCTTGTAAAGTACTTTGTAGTTAAGATTAAAACTTACAAAGAATAATATGCTTTGAGTCAGTATATGCAAGTCTAGAGGTACATGAAAAGGATAAACATTTTATTTGAGTCTTTACATCCTCAAAAATATGCCAAGTTATTGGTAATGACTGCATTAATCTATCATACTCGTTTTAACGGAAGTGCTGCTATATCATTAATGCTCTGCCTTTATGTCAAAAAAATAAGAAAATCCTGAAGCACATCTGGGACTGCTTTTAATGTATATGCCTACATTTTTCATTTCCTGGCACTAATGGTTCAGTTCTCATTAGTTCATCTCTAGATGGTCATTAAGTCTCTGCTGTGGATCACCCACACTCCTAAAGCCTTGATTAAAAAAGTGTAAATGGCTTGTTGTTCAACTTTTTTCTTGTCTTTTTTCCTTTCAGCGTAATATGGTTTTAAAGACTGTAATTGTTAACAATTTTTCTTCTACTAATCTGTCCTTATAGTTCAAATATATTATGGTGCCCTCTGGCTACACTTTCTCCACATTTAATCACATAAAAGAGATATCTAAAAAATCATAAACCTACTAAAAATGTAAAACTAAGGAGCTCACCAACTAAAACTGTTTCACAATACAAAATATGAGAATTACACTATTATAAAGTCTGAAACTTTGGCATTTCTTCCACTTTCTTAAAACAGAATATTCATGACTTAGAGTGAACGATTCATTTCCAAGATTTTAGACCTTAGGGTTATTCACTTCATCTCAACGAATAAAAAATTATACTGTGAGTGTACAGATCTGAGGTGGCATGGTGGTACAATGGTAAGTGCTACAACTTCACTCCTCAGGCTTCCTCAGTTGAATTTCAAACATGGTCACTGTCTGTGTGAAGTTCTGCCATACCCATTGGAGTTTTCTCCAGGAAGCCAGGTTCTAAGATGCCTCTATAATTCATAGGTTTTTACACTATGGGTCACAACCCATTTAGTTTTGTGGGTTGTCTGCTTCTTGGTCTTGTAGAATCGTGACTCACCTTTGTATTCAATAGCACAGGGACACATACGGTTCATTTTAGGGGGGCCGATTCCCTGAGGGGGGACACGTAATTATATTGGGCTTGAGAGAAAAAAAGTTTAAAAAAACTACCCTTTTTGATGGTTCCAAATTTGCTCATATTATTGAACGTTGGTATCATAAGTACATGTGCCCAAAGAAGAACTAATGTCTCATAAAGAATTGTCTCTTTGCCTGTGATGCTGCTGCAATATGCTAGAAAATAAAGGGACACTGGAAGGAGTATTCAAGAATTTCTCTCCATTTTGTGTTGTACATAGCAAGTCATTAGATTTATAGGGGCATTATTATAAGGTCATTACTTTTAAATATACAGAGTACAGTGAAGTTCTTACTTGCATGTGAAAATCAACAGGCAGCATGTCACCACTGTCCGGCACCATGATTAGTGACTAGTATGTTGAACTGAAAAGAACGAAATTTAAAAGAATGATATCTGCACTCCACATGACAAAATGGCATCTCTCTCTTTTCTAACTGGAAATGATCAATGTTGTAAGGAAGAATGGCATTTAACAGAAATAATGCAATATTATCATTTAAAAGTGTCCTCATATAATCAAATGAAAACAGGGGCACTAAAGTGAAAGTTTCAATGATGTCTTTTTGAAGTAGGACATTAATGGCTATTTTAGGAAAATCTTCATTTAAATTAAATCTGATTTAATAGTTTGCAGTTTTTCATTCTGTACATCAACAGAGGGGAAGCTTTCTGCTGTTGAGTGAAACTTTATGTGATGTCTGTTTGCATTTTTCCCCACTAATACCCAATTTAAGTAAGTGCCTTAAATGTACTTCTAGTTGTTCTGCTGGTTTTGTAGACAAAATTTCTTTCCATGCCTTATAAATATATTTATGAACTTTGGCTTGTTTTTAACGTGGATGGTTTCAATTTTGTTTCTACCCCAGCCATTTTCATTTTATGGTTATGATATGGTTTTCAATGTGTACTTATTTGATCTAACAAGGCCAATGTAGCATAATCCTGCTTTTTTTATTCTGTGATTGCCACAAAGTTATTTTGTCACTCCGGAGGCAAAATGCCACTTTTTGGGTAGAATGGTAAGTTAGTCCTAAGGCATTAATGAGATATTGTGAAAGTGTGCTATACTGGGATCTATGTGTTGTTGTTTTTGTTGAATGTAGCCATCATTTTATCTTGTTTTGTGCTTCTTATGCAATTATTGACTTTCAGGACAGTTATAAAGTGTAAACATACAATTTATTTAGCATAGTCTTTACTATGTGAAACAAAAGACTGACTCAAAGTAAGTCAACACTTTGAAAATGAGTTCTTGTAAGCTGAAGAATTCCAATTTTCCCCAATTGAATAGTGTGTCATTTAAATGTGAAGGCTGCACTTTGTGTTCATGAAAAGCTAGAATTGAACTATTAGGTACTAGGAGTGAGTTATAGCAGTAAAAGGTATTTTGCAAAATAATAGACTTGCTGTTTTCTTAAAAAAATCAGTTGTTATTAAACTCTAATTGAACCATCCTTTCATTTTCAGAATCCAGAAATCTCAATTTACGACTGCTGAATGTTTTCCATCAGCATTGGGCTCAAGGCACGATCAACCAGTCCATTGCCAAGCTCACTCATGTAATTTAGAGTCACCAACCAAAATAATATGCACATTGTTGGAATGTGGAAATAAACTGGGGTACCTGGAGGTAGAAGTCTGCATTTCCACAGAAATCCATGACTCAAGGATTTGCAGATTATATTTAAGAGTTATGACTGGATGCAGGCAGTAGAGAATTTATCAATATGGTCAGGACCATCTGGTCACTGTGTAGATAAACCACTGAGAAAATTGCTTCTTGAAAAGTAAATAAGTAAACTATCAATGTTCTAATCAAATCTGTTTCACAGTAAACGTAGATGCAGGTAAAAAAGAAAAAAATAGTATGTACACATCTGTGATGTGGTGGCATATTGTTTTTTTTTTTCAAACTGAGTCTTTAAATGAATTATTATAGACATTGTGGTGGACATACTTTTCAGCATGTAAAAGTAGATGCACAAGCCGGCTGGATCATTATTTTCTTTTTGTTGGAAGCAGCTGGGAGTGGGACTGAAAAATCATTATTGTGCAGATCACTTCTTGAAGCAAACTCAAAACCATACAAGGGACAACACGCAAATTTCAGTCAGGCCGAGTTTTGAAGCTACTTTTCACGAATTATGAGGCAGCAATGCTAATGAGTGTTCTGCTTTACCAGGGGTAGATTAACATCAGAGCCCTGTCTCAAGAAAAAAGTGCCCCAAGTTAATTTCTACATTTTTTAACAAACTAAGGTGGATAGCTTTTCTTTGGATTTGTAACTGAACGTGTCAACTGGCTGTAATAACGTATTTTTGAATAGTTATTTTTGGTTATTCTTCTTGAACAAATGAGATAGGCTGAATCAGTTGGTCATTTAACAACTTCTTGCTACCAGTAATTTCTGACTTTAGTAAATATGACATGGAAATGTAAGTCACAGAAACTGAAAGAGTAACATTATAATGAAACACTTGAAAAGATTCCCAAGCTGAGTGGTTATTTTAGGTCTTCTAGGTTCAGGCAGTCACTATTAGCAGAAATTAATGTTCCCCGTGAGCTAGCAATGTTAACAACAGCTACTAACTAATCAGGAACTGAACTAACCACCAGTAGCTCAAACTTTAATGCTGAATCGGCTGCTGAATCTGTTCCCACCTGTAACATGAAACTGCCAGAACAGACAAACAGAAAATGGCAGATGAAAAACAACTAGCAGGTGCTTCTTCAGTACATACAATTCACTTGTAATAATAAGAATTTTTAGAGTACAAGCTCTACTCGTTGGAGACAAAATCTATGAAAATGTAAAGAATTACTAGATTAAAATGACAGCAGATTTTTACCAGAATAAAAAGTGATCAGATTTTGGCCTTTGAAGCACCAATACAAACACCAGAAAAGTCAAAAAGTCTCACCATCACTTCACCTTTAATTTCTCAGACATCTGAAAGCATCTAACATTGTTCCTCTGTTCTCATGAGTCCTCAGTGGAGTCCATCTTTGCTGGCTGCAACACATACTTGGGATTAAGATCGTAAAGCACTGCAGAGGGTGCTGAATGCGGCACACAACTGCTTTTCTCACTTCTCCAAGACAATTGACACTTGCACCAACAGATTCAGGGGTAGTTTCTACCCACAACTTGTAAGGTTGCAGAAAAGTCAATCATAAGAACAAACATTGAAACATAATAAACAGTGCATATAAATATATAATACCTGCAAATATTTTGTTTGTGTATATATGTTGCATGCTATGTATACTTATTTATTGATTGATTGGTAGATTAAAAGCTTGGCAATGATGCGTAAATGTAAAGGGTATTACTTCTACATTCTCCATTTGGAGCAGCTGTATATTGTTTTGCCTGCAAACACTTTTAAAACAACTGACAAAGTGAATAATATTTTAAAAGCGGCTGCAAAGACTGGGAAACATGTGCCAATGTTTTGCTAAACAGAAGGGTTCTGATAGTTGTAGGAAAGCCAGGCTGGTTTATGAAATTAATAAAGAGGGCAAGTAGATTCCAAGCTAAAACAGCAATTCAAAATTTCAATGTAAATACTGGAGGAAAGTGTTGAGTAAAGTGGTTGCAGTTGTGAAATTTCTAGCAGAAATATGACTGCTTTTAAGAGGTTCCAGTGAAATTTTAGGAATGTGACAAGGAAGATACATTGGAATGCTGAAAGTCAGTAGTGAGTATTATGCCTTTCTAACAGCACATATAAAGAAATATGGTAGTGTAAAAAAATAAGCAAATCTGTCTTTCAACCAACAACCTGATTTAAATTTATTGAAATGATTGCTTAAGAAATGTTTTCAGAAATAAGGAACCAAGTAAAAACTGTAAACTACTTTTTCCATCATTGTGAATTCCACTGCCCATATCACATTTGTAACCCCTGATGATGACACTAAAGATCTCTTTCTCAATTTTTCTTACCAATCATTAGCCACTCTATAGTGACTCTGCGTGTATTAGTGCTAACTTTATTACAGGATATGGACATTGACATAAACAGCTGCAGAGGTCAGTGCTACGATAAAGCTGCCAATATGTCAGGCCTCTACAAAGGCCTGCAAGCTTGTATTAAAGAGATAAATCCTTTAATTAAATGGGAACCATGCACAGTGCACAGACTCAACATGGTAGGAGAAAACAGTGTTAACTATTGCTTTGAGACACATGAAGTCCCTAATTTCATGCAGTAACTTTTACTTTAATTGCTTAAAATGTACTTCTTATTGGCAAAATATTACTGCAGGATTGAAGCCTAATTAAATAAACAAAAACAAATGTTGTAAACTCATGCTGAAACTGCACACACACAAGCAACAAAAGCAGTGTATGTAAATTATGCCAAGATTCAGTAGAGATGAGAGACAAGCCGATCAGCTCTTAATTACTCAGAATGAAGCCAGGTCACTAACCAAAAAATGGATGGACTTGAAAGACATTTTGCAAATGTGTCTAAAACAAACAAGACACATAACATCAGAATGTAAAATATAAAAAGCACCAAGATAAATTGGCTACACCTCAGTGTCTGTCTTTCAATCATTAAAATTTCTCCAGTAGTGTATTTACTGTGGTAGCGAACAGATTAATAGCATAAATTAACCACACATATCAATCACATAATGGCATTAAACACAGATATGGCTTCCTTAATGATACTCCTTCAACGTCCACAGAAATTCTCTGCACATCTGCATCAAGTCCACAAAAAGAATACTATAGAAGTTCATATTGGAGACTTGCAATGAAATGCAAAGGGCAGGTCTTCATTTTCTGAAGAAAAAGAAACTATTCCAATATTCCCCAATGTGGACAAAGCTCCATGGATGTACTTTACATTTCTTTTACTAATGCCAGCAGGGAACATTCTTTTGAAAGATGGTTTTGGTTTAAAATAGCCTGAGGTCTATAATGCAAGAGCAAAGATGTAACAGTCTAATAGTATGTCCTTTGAAAGTGACATACTTTTACAGCTAAATTTCACAGGAATCATGAAGGATTCTGCTGTAAAGAAGACTAGAAGAAAAAGCTTCATAAGCAAGGGTCATAAATTTTGCATTTGCGTGAGGTATTGTGAATGTTGCTTATTGACTGGATGGCCTGAATTAGGCCACTATGTAGACTAGTGGATGTGGCCTTGTTGCTCATACAGTGGAGTTTAGAACTTATCAATACTAGTTACTCATTCATGCACTGTTGTTAGAATCATATGGTTGGTATAAATGCCAGAATAGTGTTTCATATGCTGTGAAAAGTGGCGCTGTTCATTTTTCTTACTGGGCTGACACAATGTTAAAAATTAAAGGTAAGATTAAATATCTGAATAACGCCTATCTGTAGAGAAATTACACATTGACTTATTGTATTCGCATTGACTTTGTTGTGCGTATATGCATGAGCATGGAGGCACAACACTAAGGAGAAGAAAGCTGTGTAGTTTTCATGGTTGCCCTTTTCATCTTTTCTTCTGAAAAATATTCAGGTAATGTAATAATACAGAGTTGTCAAATTAGACCACAAAACATTTTAAAATTAAATTCCATTACAGATGTCTAAATTTTTAAAATTGAATTAAGGAGTAGCCCATTTAACCTTACATTCATACCATTGCCCATAATGTCAATTTTACAGCTCTCACGGGATTAGATGATACAGTGTGTATTCATTTCCCAAGGTGTGCCTCATACTTTGCATTTGTAACAATTTAGTATCAAAAATATTCCAAATTAGTTTAAAGTGATTTTATTATGATCATTTACTTGCCTAAAACAAACACAATAAAGTGTCTGTATTTTTACTTGTGCATTTTAAGTGCTGAGTTTGAAAACAGCACTCGGACAAAACATCCCTTTTTCATGATTTATTTATACACTATCTATATATGTTCATTGCAGCTATATTTCTATCTCGTTTCTTATAAAGTAAGTATTTACAAGTTTAGAGGAATAAGAGGTAAGAGATAAGAAAATAAATGCTACAATGCTTATCATTGCAGTAAGCCCTTGAAAGAGTCCTGACATTGATTAATTTGAATGGCACAAATACATGAAAGACTCACATTGTAAGGTATTAAAGCAAATGATGGACAGGCAGAAAAGCATAACAGATAAGAAGTTACACAGAAAACCAACAATACAAAGTATCACATAATGAATACCGCATAGTATAGTATATTCATTCAACCTGCCTATGCTTCAATTACATAAAAATATTACAGCAAATGTTTTGTTCTGCCCACAAGCTACTTTGCAACTGTATTCTATATGTAGGTCACTATATAAAAACTGGTAACATCTTAAAATATTTCATAGCAAAGTTAAAAAAAAAAAACTACCATTTTTACATTGTCTCTTTACTACTAACACAGCAAGTCAGGCCTTTTCAGGCATTAAATACATAAATAAAGAAAGCAATGCTTGATTATGTTATAAAGAAAAAAAAAAGCCAGTCACAAAGAATATAAGCCTGCTTGATTATGAATGTTACATTTGTTTTTCTTTCACGCTAAACATAAAATAAGCTTACATTTGTAAATCCACTAAAACCAAGCAGTACAATTAAAAACATTATGACAAAATACAGCACATTTGGGCACATAGGACTGATTTATTTTAAATGTGTCATTTAAATAAGAAAAGTGTATTTATGAACTATTTTGTTAGTTTTATCTATACAGCAGTGAACTACTTCTTTATTCAAACCTCAACTTTGTACAATTTTCAATTCCTTACTTTCTACCTAATTGAACATTGTCAACCTTTTCTAGCAACTAACTCCCTGGGAGTATGGTATGATGAAGATGTCGGTTTACATTTCCTTGGCCCTGAATACAATTTAATACAATACAACTTATTTCTTGTATAGCCCTCTTCACGGAGTGCAGGTGCAGAACACTGTGAACAGTTCTCAGTTAAGTTACTACTGTAAATACAGAACTGGTATACATATAAATACACATTTGTTAAAAAAAAAACAGAGAACAAGGTAAAAACTGATTAAACATAAATGGAAACCAACAATATCTGCAGTAATTACTTAATGAACTATGGCCAGTTGACAATAAAGGAGATTAAAATGGTAAAAGAGAAAGTCAAAAACAAACTCACAGTGGCTAACTGTCCATCTACCTTCTTTTGGGTTTTTTTGTAGTAGAATCTGTGCTGGTCATTCAATCTTATGAGATAATCTTTCCATCAGATGAGTCCAATGGTCCTTTATCTGAGTTGACATTTCCAAATGTAGAAGAGCAACCTGGCAGTAGAGAAATGGCACCAATTGCCACATCCAGATATCAGGAAGAGAAACAGAATAGAGGAATTGATGGTTTAAAAATATTGTAGTACTTATATTTTTGTATAAATGGCTAATGAACAGAAATGCAGCCTGTTCAGTTAATCAGCAGCTCTAGGCAGGGTATGATAGACTAAAGTGAGTGAGTCTTCAGCCTGGATTTAAAAGATGAGATTGAAGGAGCATTTCTTATATCAGCAGGCAGATCATTCTACAGCTTCGGGACCCTGTAACTAAAAGCTTAACCTCTTGAATGAATGGTCATGGGACTGAAATGTAATGTAATTCCCATTTAGTTCCTTGTAAAAATTTTTAAGAAAATTAATTTGTGACATGTGCATTGGATATACCCAGAGTGAACATTCTGGATGCACCTATTGTCAGTTCCTGAAAGCAGTGATATCCTACAGCATCTGTTAATGCTTTAACTTGAAGTAAAAAGTCTTCAAAAAAGATCCAAAATGATCAACTGTGAAATTAGAGTTTTCCTCCTGTTTCCTCTCCTGCTCGGGGCTGCTGACTGGGGTGATTAAATATGTTTGATTAAATATATATGTTGTCCGGTTAATGTTCAGAATGTACTGGTGGATGAGATCATTACAGAGCCCTTTCCATGCTGCCTCGGAGATATCGGATTAATACAGTACAAAAACAATTCACAACATTAATTAGTAAATCTCAATTCATTTTTCCATCTCCTTATATTTTCATAGCAAAAATATCTTACTCCCAAAATATGTCACTGGAACTTATGTCATCTACTATGGATACGAACAGGTTTTTGCTAAATATCTGAATGTGGTTGTGGCTCCTGATCCGGGTCTGTTGGATGAAATCCACTGAACTTTAGCAGCTGCCCATGTCACCTTAGACACGTGGCAGGAGTATTAAACTTTTTGATGGGCCGAGGGAAACTATTTCATCCCTCGATGCAAATATTTGTAATTTATCTAGGTGGTTTAAACTCACCGAATCTGATGTTTCACTGCTATGAAGGGGCTTCACTTTTGTGCCAACTCCCACCAGTACAAATTTGGAACAAATTAGACAGGATATTTATTGATATCATCAAAAATCAAAATTATTAGACTTTTTCAAATATTTGGGGAATGATGAATACAACTTGTTTATGGAAACTTCCACATGGGTGCTAAAAATAATAAGATTAAAAAAACAATTTTAGATCTGATCAAAAAGCATCTTATGACTGTAAATAACATCAACTGTGAAGGGGCATTCTTTGACAATTTGACTTCCCAAGAAAGAGAATCTTTTAACTTTTTTCGTAAGAATAAGGATATTATCTTAAAACCAGCTCCAAAGGGATCAATGGTGGTAATTTTAGATAAGGTTCAGTATTTATTTGAAGCTTACAGACAATTAAATAATACTTTACATTATGTACCACTAATCAGATCTTTACAGGATCAAACAAAATGGAAATTGGCCACCATTTTGTCCAGGTTATAAACAGAAGAAATATTTTCAAGGGCCTGCTGTTCCATCATCCAAGAATTTTTATATGCTACCAAAAATTCACACGTCTCCTGACACCTGGACAATCCCTTATGAGATTCCCCCGGGGAGGCCGATTGTCTCAGATTGCTCCTCAGAAACCTATCGGATTTCCGAATATAAACTGTAGATCATTTTCTTAATCCGCTATCTCAGAAACACAACAGCTACATCAAAGTTACTTACTGGTTTTTACACATCATTAAACAATATTGTATTCCATCGCAC
This sequence comes from Erpetoichthys calabaricus, assembly GCF_900747795.2. Taxonomy (NCBI): domain Eukaryota; kingdom Metazoa; phylum Chordata; class Cladistia; order Polypteriformes; family Polypteridae; genus Erpetoichthys; species Erpetoichthys calabaricus. The sequence continues at coordinate 73,364,582 of NC_041397.2, read as the reverse complement.
GCTTTTATGTTTACATTGGACATCGAATCTTTGTACACCAACATCGACACAAGAATAGGGTTGCAGGCTCTAAAAAATATCCAGTTAACACCAGACCAGACCGAATTTTACTGCAATTATTGGAATTGAGTCTCACTTGGATTCATGGAATGGCAATGGGAAAAAGGTTTGCACCATCTTATGTCAATATTTACATGGCAGAATGGGAGGTGGGGGCCATTCAAAAGTGTCTCTGTCTCCTATTCTTATTTTTTCGATATCTTGACGACATCTTTGGGATCTGGACCTATTCGGTCCAGGAATTTGACCATTTTTTAGATATTTTAAATTCACATCATCCTGCAATTAGGCTACAGCCAAAGAGGGACTTTTTCTCATTGCTGTTCCTGGTTGCAAAGGTATACTTTTTTAAACAGACAGACACCCATGTGTTATTATGTAAATCTAGCTATCATCCTTAACAAACATTCCGTGGTATCATCAAGTCCCAACTTATTCGATTCTATCACATCAACACCAATCTGAAGGATGTACAGACAGCCATTCACCTCTTGTTTCGGGCCCTGCGCTGTAGGGATTATTCAAGAAGATTCGTCAGGGATTTTCAGGTGGAGATCCAGGAAACCTATCCTCAGTATTTGAGTAGGGTGACAACGATTCCCAATAAATTAGTCTTAATACTGCATTTGTTGCTGAATAGTAGGGAGACATCTTTTCCTTCCTGGTTGATGAGACATAGTTCATTTGAATTGATGGCTTCAGATTTTGACCATGAGCCACTGGTGGTTGAAACTAGTTATAGGAATTATGTGGTGCAGGTGCCGGGGGATGGACTGTCTTTTCTCTTTGATCTGTTTTAATTGGGGTTCTTTTCTTATTTCAACTTTAGGGTTTCATGTTGTCTGAAAATGGTTTTGTTTATAGAATTTAAGAAAAGTATAGAATATTACAGTTGCCAAGAGGAGGCTGTTCTCCCTTTGCCCTTGTGGGATGCGGGTTGTACTGGTTTGCTTGATCTAATGAGAGAAGCTTATAGATTGGTTTCATATAAAACAAGTGTAAAAATTAGTGGTGAAGAGGTTTTTGATTGCATCCCCCAGTTTCAATCAAATCTTACGTCCATCCTGGTCGAGGGTGGATCGCTGGAGAAGTCTGTCCGGTGGAATATACTCCAAGATCAATGAGGTCTCTTGTTTTAATCAGGGACATCACAAACTGAGAGGGTTACTTCCCAATTGGTTGCTCCACAGCCCCTTACTCTGGATACGGTTACATAAAACATGATTTCTGTTCTGATGATCTTTACATTTTCACTCCAGGCATAACAAATTATCAGAATTCTTCATTCAAACTTTCAAGAAATTTCAAAAATCATTTTTACCTGTTAAAAATATTAGACTAATCGGATCTTACAGGAAGAACAAAACTTAAAAGACTAACTAGTCCATGGCTTCTGTAAAGCAAAAAAGGTTAGCTCATTTGCCTGGGTGGTGCCATTTGCGAACAAAAAAAATAATCTATAATCCATTTACCAATATTGAATTGCCCATATTTCAAAATTTTCAGCTAAGTTCAGCTAAGTTTATACAACATTTACAGCAGATGGAAAATGGTAGTAACATGACAGCCCTCTATGTTCATTTTAAACAGAACGATCATAATCCAGTAATGTTTGAAGTAGAACAGGACCACGGTTGGAATAAGACATGCAGACTTAATAGGGAGCAACATTGGATTGAGGCACTGAACACATGATGTCCAAATGGCCGAAATGAAATTTAATCTAAAAAAATATTTAAAAAATCTTCATTTGTGAAAACAGGTGTTTCTCAACTAGATTTGCACAAACACCTGCAAATGCTGTTCATTGAACATTGTAGGGTTAACAACTCATATTCTTAAGGGGAATGCTCCAAACCTTGTCTTTTTTTGAAAAAAGAATTAGCTCCTTTTAAGTTCATTTTGCTTTTCAAAAGAAATGTATCTCCCAATAGGTTATTCCCAAGTCAGAAAGTATCCATGTAGGACTTGAGGAAATACCTATGAAAAGTTTTGTGATTTGCAAGAATTAAAACCTACCCATGGACACTGGGATAGTCATAGAGAGTATTGCAAGCACTGAACAGGTTAACGTCATCTGCATCTCCGTGTGTCTTACTGTTTGGCCTTAAGTAATCCCTCAACTTGGAATATTCAAAGGGACTGGAATGTAACTTTGAAGTTATGCAAACTTAATGGAAAAGGGTACAAAGGAGATGTTCAGCGATATGCTTGCACGGAGCATTAGGCTGCTGAACCCACAAACCTGGGGAGGTAAGACTGTTCTTGTTTTTTCTCTCTCTTCTATATTTCCTTATAACTCCCCTATATTTTGATGTTGCTAAAGTATCAGTTCACTGGAAATAATGATTGTTACATTTGGAATATTTTACACTATGTGCTGTTCACAAAGCAGAAAAGCAGAGACTAATAATGTTGTCCACCTTGTTAAATTGGTTTGATTGCATTTTTATATTTTCCACCAGTATATGATAATGTTAAGTTCTTTAAAGGAAGCACTCTAATTTGTGTTACACAGCACTTTTTTCGTAAAAATTTTGTTTTGTTTTAAAAGTGAGCATTTTAGGCATTATTTTATTTTTTACAGTGCACATTTCTATGGACTGTCATATTTTATAACAAATTGTTCTAGCTAATTTGGTTTGTTGCGTGCATCAGTTGCCACACAGTGATTGCATTTCATGCTTGCTAGATGTTGCTAACTGAAAGAGAGGGGCAGAAAGATGGGAAGAAACGAATTAGACGTGCATCAATAGGAAGGTCATGGTGGAACCAATGCTTCCTAGAGCCCCGATGTCGGTTAATCCACCCTGCACCTTACCATCTCTATGTAGTAAAGGTTAATTTATTAGATAGCATTTAAACAAAAAGTACTGATTAACATCCTTTCGTAATATTTTAGTTAAGAGTTAAATGTAAATTATGAAAGGACAATAGATAAAATTTTTGTATGAAAATAGCAGCATTGGTTTAATTTTTGTTAGAATTTGTAGTAATTATTAAGAAGCTACTGTATACAGCATTCTTGAATTCACAGTCACCCTCTTCAGGAAAGGGTTTGTAGTCACTTTTACAATATTGTGCAAGAACAGTTTTGTCCTCTGCTTTTTCAAACAAAAGATGTAATGGTTTTACCATGTTGAAGTATTACTTCTCATTAACAAGGTAACCTTGTAACCTTAGTGCAAAGTGAGTAAAAAATGGCTGCCATAAATATGATGGCATAAATTTCTCTTGCACCATTGGTTTAACTAGGTTCAAATGCAAAAAGCAATAATGTGTCATTATTGTGAATCTTTAGAACTAAGGTGTGCCATAAAGCATAATAAATGGCTTATTAAACAGATGTTTAATAAGGATTACAGCAATACAAAGAAAAATACATGTTACAATTATTTTACAGTTTTTTTTCCTTTGCTAAAATCTGGGTACACTTACAAATAAATGTTCCATAGACCTTTCTTTGTGATGGTGTATTTAAGACAAAATTGCTCATTTAGAGGTGCTGCATTTGATCAGCTAATTTGTCAGAAGCTTTGCTAATCATTAGACATAATGAATTCCCTTGAAAGCTCGAGCAGATGTTTCAAGTTTCCATCTGACATTCATGCATGCAGGAGAAGGGAGTTAAAAAAAATCAATACTCACATTAGCGGTAATAATTTCCTTCATTAATTGAACTCTGCACAAATTATCACCATATCTGAACAACATTTTTACATGTGCAGCTTTTCCTTAGATCTTTTTGTTTCATGGTCATTTGACAGTTATTTGATAGTTTATGAAATTACAACATTTTGGATTTTTACACCTTTTACTTTTGCTCCACATAGACTTCCTGTTGGAAATTATTGTCCAAATGCTTTGTTTCACCTAATTTTCTGCCCTAAGGCTCTCTCAATAGTATTATATTATATTATTGGAAAGGAAGATAGTAAAGATTAAATATGGTTAGGACCTTTTCTATTGCAATGTTGTCTTTATTTTTGTATCTCCCTGACCATATTTGATACATGATTATAAATACTGGATGAACAGAAGTACACAAGAAGGTAATTTACTTATTACATCCTCCTCCTTGAATTGCTCCTTTGTAACTTGTTTTCTATATTTTGTGCGTAATTGCTCAGAGCTTTAAATTATAGCTGCTGTTCTTTTTTTAGTAACACAAGCATAGACCCTTCCTCTCAATAAATTGCGAGCTTATTACTTACAGTAGCACACTCTTCTGATGATGATAAAGCATCACCTTTTGGTTTTGTGTGTGTGTGTGTGTTAGCTTACAATCCATCTCTGTGTATTATACACACACAGTTAACTTACTGACTAAACATGTATACATGGAAACAGTAGTCGTTTACTGCAGGACACGCTCATTCAAAGATAAAATACATAAAAAATAAGAATGTAGCATTGGTAGCTAACAGGAGAGGACTGAACATTTACCTGAACATCAAGTTTTAATAGCAAGTACAATCAAAAGGGTTTGCACGCTAATCACAAGCACACTCCATTGCTGCGTACTCAACCCAGTTCTGTTCCCTTTGCTGACTTACGACTGTACAACTGCATACAATGTTTTATTAAGTTTGCTGATGACACAGCTGTGGTGGATCTCATCAACTGTGGGGGTGAGTCACCTAACAGAATGGAGATATGATGCCTAGGACTGGGCATTATGCAACAATCTGCCTTGTTATGTGGATAAGACAAAGAGATGATTGTTTACTTCCACAGAAAGGCCCATGTTGTCCCTACCCCATTGCACAGTGAGGGCTCTGCAGTGGAATTGGTCAAGAACACCAAATTCCTTGGTGTGCTGTTGGCAGTAGACCTTACTGATGAATTAAAACCTCCTGAATAACCAGGAAGGCACAGCAGCATCTCTGCTTCTTTTATCAGCTGAGGAATGCAAATCTACCTCCCATCATTCTCACCACAATCTACAGAGGCACCGTCAAGAGCAACACCGTCTGGTTTGAGAACTGCGGCGTCAGTGACCACAGGGTACTACAATGGATAGTTCGCACAGGCAAAAATATAATTTGGACCTTTCTACCCTCCATTAAAGAAATCTTTATCATTTGTTGCATCCACAAAGCCTACAGAATTGTGGAGAACCATTCCTACCCTACTCATTCTCTCTTTTTCCCATTTCCATCTGGCAGAAGGTACTATAGCATCCAAACCAGTTCTGCCAGGTTCTGCTACAGCTTCTACCTCTTGGCTGTCCGGACTCTAAACTCTGTGCTACACAGAAGAGTTCTGCTCCTAGTAAACTATTTACACATAGGACACCTATTGGTAGTGGTGTCTCTATTATTAATTGTTGTTATTAATAGTATAGTATAGTTTATTACATTTCATGCACTTGTCCTGAGTTTATGTATGTGTTGCACTGCTGTCCTGAGGAATGTCATTTTGTGCCACAGTATGCTGCAATACTGTGTATGGATGGTATGACAATAAGCCACTTCACTTGACAATACAAATTCAGTGATATAGCGAACCTAAAAAAAAGAAGAGCACTTAGTAAAATGATGGAGACAAAGTTTGCACACTAGACAGATGTTTACATTTACAGTTGAGCTTGCAAAATAGAATCAGCACAAGAAGGGATGGTAAAAAACTGAAGGAAAAACAATTATAAACCAGAAAGAACAAGTATGTTCTCAGTCTGAATATGAATATCAAGACAGATGGGGCTTCATCAGCAGAGCTGGAATAGAATTCCAGAGAGCTGGAACCACATAGCAGAATGAGCATTTGTTGAATTGCATTACAGGATTTTGGAACAGTAAGAAGGTCAGTTTCAGTCATTTTCAACTGCCTAACAGGTTAATTTGTATGTCACACACAAACAAGTAAAAAAGGAACAGGATGAATAGAAACATAGATTCTTAACATTGCCTTACGGCCTTCTACTAAAAAAACTGTAAAAAGAATGTGATTTTGTACCTATTAAAATTGAGTTTAAGATGTGCCATTATTTCCCCCCAGATTGGAATGTGCTACAGATCTGTAGGATTCTGAATAAGCTGCAAATAATAAAAATAATTAAACAGCAAATTACAGTTCAGCTGAGATCTGTAGAATAACACTAATGTGCACTAAAGGTGGTAGATTCAAAGAGCTCAAAATGTATTACAGCACAAGTGTCCAACATTGCTTTCATGGATTGTTAAATTAAATCCCTTGGCACATACTCTAGGAAAAGCTCCAAAATTATAGTTGCCAGGTCAACCATGGAAACCACAATTTGCATTTTGCCAACTAGATACATTTTTTAAAATCTATTTTCATAATGCAAACAATGAATCACATAATTAAAGCACCCAGATTTTAATTTGTCACACTGTGATGAGTTCAAAATATTAACTGTTTCATAATACAGGTATGATAACTGCAATTTAAACAGATTGCACTTTTAAAATAATTATACTATAGTTAGTATTTGTATGTCCTGCGGTGGGTTGGCACCCTGCCCGGGATTGTTTCCTGCCTTGTGCCCTGTGTTGGCTGGGATTGGCTCCAGCAGACCCCCGTGACCCTGTGTTCGGATTCAGCGGGTTGGAAAATGGATGGATGGATGGATAGTATTTGTATAATATGCAATTATTATATAAATATATGTTCAAAGTATCAACTGTATCATGAATTTTAGTTTCACTAAAATATATATTTAGTAATCAATTCAAAAACTGCCTGCCTCATACAACAAAACAAGGAATTTGTGTTTTGTTTTCTAACCTTTTTTTTTCTTTTTTACCTGTTTGCCCTAAGCAAATGCAGGTCACGTCACACATATACTTAAAAGAGCATACTGGCTAATAATTACTATGATTTTGAATTAAATTACAGTGATGATAAAGTCTTATTAAAGGTGTATTGCTTTCAAACAAAACCTAACATTGTTTAACTGTTTCATTATGTTTGAACTGAGCTGTGAGTTTATAGAAAATATTTAAGTTTGCTGATGTAATTTAATGATATATCATAGTTACTATCTTGGGCTTGTGATGTTGTAATAAGTCTTTATGACATGAAATATAGCTATAAAATTTTTAGTTATTTCAATATTATTAAACCTGACCAATATCCACGTGAAATTTTCACATTCTTCCTGTCTCTGCCTGGGCTTTTCTCCAAGCCTACTGTACATCTTGCGTCCAAGCTCTCTGGAGAGGTGTCATCCTCTTCCAATTGTGAACTGAATTAGATAGGTTTCTAAATAGATGGATGAAAAGAATATTTATTACTTTCCCCCTTTCCATTCCATGTAGGTTAGGTGGCTTCACAACTATAAATTATTCCAGTATTTGAACTGTGAACATTGAACAAGTGTGTGCCCTAAGTACAGAATGCGCCCATTAATTACACTATGTGATAAAAAAAGGTTTGAGCTTGATTTAGTAAAGAGAAAAAACAGTAAAACCAAACAAATTTAACTTTTCAACGTAGCTTCCATAAACACTAATACACATGTTATAATGTTCACAAAGCCAGAGCTTTCTATGTCACTAAAATAAAATATTTTGCTTTTTTTGTGCACCCACGCCTCTGTAGCTCACTTAATGTATTCATCACTGGCATAAGGCATCCAAAGGAGGTATCCCTTTAGATTGGGGAACAGGTAGTAGTCACAAGGTTGCATGTCTGGAACATTGAGTAGGGGTGGCAAATTTTCAAATTTGCAGTTTCACAGAGCAGCTTTCACAGGGTAAGAGGAGTTATTGGAAATGGTTCCTATAGGCAGCAGTTATACAAGCCAGTTATACAAGCCTCTTAAGAAATGATATCAATGTGGACTTCACCCTCAAAGTCATAAAAAATATACATGTGATCTTGCAAGCACTAACTTGGACCTTTAATTTATTTGATGCTGAAAAATTACCATGGCACAAATGTTTCAAGTGTTGTTTGGTCTCTGAGACATGATGGATCCAGGGTTCATCCTTAGTTTTGAAACAATGTTAGGTGTGTTCGCAAACAATGTGACAAGCAACTATTGCAATAGCCATGTCTATCTGTCTGTCCAAATGAAGCAACCCATGGACCGCTTTTATTGAATTTTGGCACACATTCCGTGAGATGTCAACTATGAACTTGTTTACTGTTTCAGTATTACCTTGAAAGCAGTAACACTAACTGTAACCAATATACTTTGTATATTTTTCTCTTTTGCTCATCTGAGAGCTGATTGAATCCCCAGTACAACACCAAACACCTCATACACCAGCTTCCTTCTTTTGCTGATTTAGGACACGAATAGAAGAAGAAAGTAATTATGTAAGTATATATAAGACTGGATTAGCTGAACTAAAATAATCTGCAGATTGTTATCGTAAAGAACCAATGTTATCAACTTGCAGCTAAAAGGTATTTAGGAGAAAGATGGAGCTCCCTTTAGTGATATAGACATAGCATGGGTTTAGAAATGGAACAGCTGATCTGTGGACATAAGATTGGAACCATGCAACAATGACCACACAATACACTTTCTATGGTGCACAAGAGGATAATTATGCCACAAATAGCAAGGGCAAGAAAAGGACTGAATTATAGCTTCTGCATGCTGAAAGAGTTCACTTAGCGGTATAACATACCACAGACTAAGCGTGGGTTACAATTTACTTGTACCTAAAGAACCACTTTTGGCTTCTTCAGACTGAGATAAAACTCTTTTAAGATAATTGTCACCTTTGGTATACCAATTATACAATAAATCGGTTCCTTTGCAAGTTCTTAGTTATTTATGTAATTTAATATAATTACTGAGTTTTAACTAATATTAATAGCTAAATTGGGATCTTATTTTAGTTCATTTTTTCCTTTAACACTAGAATCCCTGAAACCTATGAAAAAACTTGTAATACCGGGCCACCTTAAATTCCTTCTCACTGCTCCATCAGCGTTTTTGTTTTGTAAATGTGTCGATCAGTGCAAGCAGCAAGCAGCCTGCTATCCCATCCCAACCACCGCCAGAGCTCAACTCGAACAAAAAGTTCTCCCAGCTCAAGTCTTGTTTACCTGCATGTGAGGTGCCTGGAGTTGTATGGGGTAAATAATATATCGTTATTTGGAACACATACATTTCATGTGTGTTCCCTGTCTACAACAATCTATTTAAATGTAGGATGACAGGAAATGCAAGAACAAATACCTAAAATAGAAACTTTTTTCATGTTAAAGTACTAACGACAAAATTTTGATATGAAGTGTACAGTATAATGTGTGAACAATGAAGTCCCAATATCAAATAAACACTTTCACAAAAAGTACAAATATAACAAAACAAGTGCGCTTTTTTTCCAAGAATATAACCAAAGAAAAAGAAATCGGGTTAGAGTACAACACTAATACGACCGCTTGGGTGGTGCAGCAGTAAGAGCTGCTGACTCATAATCAAGAGGTTGTGGGATCGATTCCAGGCGCTCACCAGAATTACCGTTTTGAGTAGTAAGCTGCTCTGATTGTTACTATTGTACAATAAAACATATATTTGATTTGAATCTGTAACAGCCGGTGTAAATCTATGGTACTTGTAAAGGTTAGCATTTTTTTATGCAGTTTCACTCTCTCAGTCATGTTTACGCTCACCCAATCTGACACTACTGTTTTCAAATAAAGACGTGCTATAACAGACGTGAACTCAGATGAGGATGAGGGTTCTACATCGGAGAAAGAGAACAGAAGCCCTCCCCGCAAATAACGTCCACTCACACATGAGAACAACGCAGCTGCACCAAGCATAAAGGCGAAAGATAGCACCATTTGGATGCAGCAAGAGGTCAGGCGTCATTCTGCCAGTCAGTCTGCCTCACACATGTCTTTCAATGAAACAGCATGGCTTACAGAGCTCGCCAATTTATCATACAAAGTTCTGTTTGTGATTATGTTTTGTGATTGTCTTTATATGAAAAACATTTATATATAAAAGCCACATCGAATGTTATTTAATTCTATTTATTTACTTATCTTCCTACAGCATAAAGTCACAACTAGACTGTAGAGCTTCCTGTGTTAAAAAGCACATATTTAATGTAGTCTGCTAACACATGTACTGTAATTAACTTTTATTGTCACTGTTGTTTCTGAATATGACTCATTGCTACCAAACTATTTAATGAACAAAAATGTGATAATTGACTCTTGGATGAAGTAACTATGAAAACATGAAATGCTTCAACTTTCATATCACTTGACTTGAACACATGAATGTTACACAATGTGTACATTTCAAAACTTGTTTAAATTTATCCGACTTAGAATTTTCAAAATTCACCTTGGATATGTCAGGGGTGAACACACATAGATCTTGTTTGCGATTATAATTTTACATGTAGAATGGCTTCAACTGACCCAAAGCTAATCTATACAGTGTCTCATGGACAATCATGTTTTTATCTTCCAGTACTATTTGCTCTATGGTAGCAACATTTTCTTCTGTTGTCAGTGGTGAAGGCTGGACATATCTTAGGTCATTTTCATTAAACATCATATGACAACAGAATTCTGCAGCAAATCTTTTGATTGTGGTGAATGAATGGGATTAGTGCTGCTGTCTAAGTGAAAATTAATTTGAGAAGGCAATATTAGAAATTATAAGACAGCACAATACTTGATATGTTGAATTTCAGCCTCCCTCCTGACTTTGTTCTGAATCAAGACACATAACCAGAAATCCTAGAAACTTGTAATTCATATATTTTAAAATACAGGAGCTAATCTTTAGCCTTTTAGAAAATTAACAATATAGAATACTCCTTTCAGATTCACACTCAATGGTGTTTGATCGCATCTCATTCTTTAAACATTTTGGTTACTTTTGAAAAATTACACAAAATATTGTAGGATCCCTTGAAGTAACCACACAGGGCACCAGGTAAGCTTTTGATGGATGCCAGAGCACCTTACTTTATTAATGCAATGCAGTCCCCACTGTGGTTTCCATGTCATCGGCCCGATGTTAAGGACCCAAGTGCACACATAAAAACAAAATCTCCAGTGTCTATGGCCTTGCTCACTTCTCAGGTTAACACCATTTTCCTTTCTTTAACCAGTCTACCTCTGCTATTCTCCTGAATCTTCCGTGTTCCTCAGCTACTTGGTCTTTTTCTTCCTTGTGCTCTGCACCTTTACTTTGCTGCTTATTTTGTTCTCTCTCTGACAGCATAAAGTTACAGATGCTTCTTCTCTGCTTTGTATTGGGCCCCTGGTTTGGGGAGGCTCAGTCAACATTATAGTATGTTCTGTGACTTGCACCAATAATCACTAAACTAAGCAATTCTCAAATGAGATGTTGTTGCTATTTTATCCTTTCTGCTTTCAGCCCCAAAATCTTTTTTTGTTCTTTATTTCACCTTATACAATTACTTTTATTAGGTATTTGTTAGTTTTCACATATCCTTTGGGGTCAGAATGCATGTTTAGCCATTGTACAGCACCCCTGGAGTTAAGTGTCTTGCTCAAGTACTCATGGGGGGGATTAAAGAGCTGGGAATCAAAGCAGCAACCTTCCGGCTACCGGTGCAGATCTTTAGCTTCAGAGCCACCACTCCATCCTTAAATCTTAAATCTGACTTACAGTAAATCTTAGTATTACTTTACCTTGTTCACTGTGAACACATTTAACTAAGGCCTGTTACTTGGGCATATTTAGACCTTAACTGGTGTGCTACAAACACAATTTACAATCCAGCTAGATTTAGTTTTATTAGGGTAAGTTTTATGATTGTGTTTATGTGTGGAAAGAATGAATAGTGAAAAATGTTTCAGTATTCTTACTTTATGAAAGCATTTTTCAGAACTCTGACATCTTGTGTCTAAGATAATCTTTATTGCATTATACAGACAAATAATCAAAGATGTTGATGCATCCTCTCGAAGATATGGTTATTAAAAAATTGACTGTATCTTTTTCATAAAATTTATCGTAAAGTAAAAAATACTTCAGAATTGTAATATGCACTAAAGAGCAGATTTTATGCATAATATTGTTTCTGTTTTTGAACTATTACAAATTATATAGCTTTTGTATTATATTTTAGATATATTGCTATGGTTGCCTCATTTTAATTGGATTTCCTTCTGAAAAGAATTATTTAAGTGTCACGTTCCTCTATACAACATAATGTGAGCATTATAAAAGGTTAAAGTTTAAAATGGTAAAAGGACATGTTTATTCAAATGTGTTGGAAACTGGCATGTCAATGAAACTATAGAGGAGTTAAATGTTCAGCAAGCAGCTACTTTTGTTCTAGCCTTTTGTTCTCATATATTGTGTGGGTGTTACTTAGGGATACATTAATCCTCTCTGTTACTTGTGTTCATAACAAACAGAGGAAACAGTTTTTGAGCATATTTCATTTTCTTTTCTTAACAGAATTACATAAGGATAATGTTACTATTTTAGGTTTTGTATTGAGATCAGTTATGCAATGACAGTAAAAAAAAATTAATCTGATTTTAAATACAAAATATTCATATGTAGGTAGTACATAATTGTTATGTTTGTGGAGGCCCCAGTGAATGATAAATACAAAATAGTAAATCTGTAATTATTGAGAAATTTCTAAAAGGTTTAAATACCATTTCCCATTGAGAAACATCCAACATTGGCAAAATAAACTGATATAACAGATATGGTTACAAGCTTAGCAATAGGTAACAGCAAATTGGTAAGTTTTATCATAATTTATTAATTTGTGCAAGTTGGGGAGAACAGGTAGAGGAGAGAAATAATTAAAAATAGTGAAAAAGAAGATGAAGTTGACCTATATTGTCACCAACACTTCTAGGAGGTAACATACTTCTATATTTCTGGTTGATTCTTGACTGAGTTTTGTCAGTGCCACAGTTCTTATCAGGCACGCTATGCAACCCCTATAATCCTTTTGCATAGTGTCTTGACATGAACACTAGGGCACACAAGTCCTTTTAATAGGTATGCTAAAAAAAGTAAATCAGAATATAAATTATTTTATTTAAACTAGACCATTTATATAAATTGAAAGGAACGGTGGCTCCAGCATTCACTCCTTGGAGACAATAATTTTAAATCACCAAATTCAGAAGAGGTTTCTTACACTATAATCCTTTATGGTGTAACATTAACATGAACATTTTTAGAAGGTTTTTGAAAATCAATATAAATAATGCATATGCCACTACAAACGCTTAAGAAGTTTCCTCAATGAATTCCAGCATGCAAATGAATCTCTATTGTCAAAACCTATATTGCCTGTTCGTTAATAAAACCAGTAGTTGATTTGTTTTACTAAGTATTCTCTTTAATAATTGCTTCCACTATTTTTTCATCCATACATTTAGGCAACCTTTCTACATAACAGAAAATATTGCCAATCTTGAACACTTAGGGAATTTCCTCAGAGTGCAATGACTTTTGTTCAGAGGTTGATAGAGTCAATATTGTCACATATACAGAATACAGTAAAATACTTACTTGCATGTGCTAAACAACATGCAACACATGCCCACTCTCCAGCACTATGACTAGTGAGTATAACTACTGTATCTTACCTCGAAACATTGTCTTCCTCACCCAAACCTTTGGTCTTCCTACAGAATATAAATAACTACTAATTCCTTTTAGTACTTGAGGTAAGTCTTATTTGGTGCTGTTTGTTTAATTTTATTCTATATAATGATTAATGAACTGTGCCAAATACCAAAATGCCAAAATAATTCTTGCCGTACCTTTCTCTTTTCACTTGGAAAACTATTTAGTATTTGATTACCGTATATATTTGCGGATAAGTTCTCCCACGAATAAGTCGGGATTTGATTTTACAGTATAATTTCCTGGTATTTTATAATGTCGGTCATATAAGTTGAATGCAGAAAACTCACGCTATTGGTTCAATGGATTATGATATGCTAACGCCCACCTGAGAGAATAACCACGGAGCACACTGCCTTTTTTTCTGTGTGGGTGAGGCAATGCATTGTATCAGAGCATGCTCCTAACCTCTCTCTCTCTCTCGCTTGCGCTCTCGCTCTCTATTGTGCCTATGTGATCACATGGTAATACCCAAACTATTCCAAAGCAACGTTTGACACTGATTTGTGTTTTTTGTATCTCACACCCTCATACACCTTTATTGTAAGAGCAACCCTTATCTACGATGGAGCGTTCAATCTGAAGGAAATATGAAGCTGGTTTTAAATTAAACATCGTTGAAGTAGCGAAAGAAATTGGTAACTGATCTGCTGCAACAAAATTTGATGCATTTGAGAAACTGATGTGAGATTGGAGGAGGCAAGAAGAGGAAGTAAAAAAAAATTAAGTGTCGCATTTTTGAACAGGCGTATAAGTCGAGGTCTGATTTTATGATCGATTTTTAGGGTTTCAAGACCCGACATATATGTGAGCATATATGGTAATCTATATATGGAACTACATATTTTCAACTTCTTAATATCATGAAAATAGGATAAAAAATGAAGTGAGATCATTTGTTATTTCTATTTCTGTATATTTTACTTATCCTTTACTGTTCTTAATAGTAATTTTCTCTTGCTTGATCATTTCTTTACCGCTATAATGTTGAAAAAACCTCCTGGGCTGATCTTTGCACTCTTTTCAGTTTCCAAGAAAAAAATAGCTTATGGCCTTTTTCTCCTATCCAACTGTTCTTCTTTCTAAAAAGAGGTTTTCCTGTTATATTAAGATGTGATTAGTGACCAGCCCACCAAAGAATCCTCCATATACCGACTCTGTGTCTGAACAAAAACATACCAAGGTGTTTGATGACATGGATATCAGAGCATTAGAACAGATATGTATTTGAACAAGTTACTGTTATAAGAGAGGCCATGTAGCTGAGCTTTCATGAAAGTCAGGTGTGGTTTTGTTACTAATTTTAATGCAGTATTTGTTAAGCAAAACAAAATCACAAGGGATATCGGTCAACTCACTTCGGAAGCAAATTAAAGTCCCAGAGAGACAAGATGCTGCTTTAAAATTAACTGGTTTACAGGATAGGAACAGACAAAATTAAATCCACAGAATGGGGCTCATGGTGAATGAGGAAGGAGGCAAACTTCAGGATTTCCTGATGAAGCTAAGGCCTGCTATATTCTCACACCTTCGGGACTTTGTTTTTTGCTAATTAATCCCCTCCTAAAATGGCTAAATCTCCAGTGATTAGGAGTTCTACAAAGTGAGTTTGATAATCAATGGATGGATACTTTTCTATTAAAAGCACAAATTAATTTTATAGAAATGTTACCTAAATCTGAAGAAAGCTTGATTCAGCTGTTTGGAGACACTTCCATTCTAAATTTCAAACATCCCAAATTGCCTGTAAGTCCAAGTACCCCATGAAATCACATTCATGACTTAAAAAAAATAAAAACACCTACCAGTAGTTTCACTTACCAACCAATGATACATCTCTTTTTTATTTATTGCATTACAAATCCTCTTTGGCCCAGATGGACTTCAGTGCTTGTCAGTCACACTAAGACTTTAGATATTTAAATGTGTATGTTTGATTAAAAGTCTTATTATCCTGCATTTTTCCATCCGCTATGCTCTAATAATCAGCATGAAATTGCTGGCAGTAAAACCTCTTGTAGATATTCATCTCATAATCAGATATCAATTCTACAGTCTGACAAAAAGTCTTTAACTAGCATACCATTTTCCAGGCATGTATGGTTGGTTAATTCCTCCATTTTCTTGAATGGGTGCTGGGTCTAAGATCATGGAGTGAATCTGTACTGTATTTATATAATAAACAGAGCACATGATAAAAATAAGTGGAATCAAATTAAGTAAATTGAAATACAATGAAGAACATATCCAAATGTGACAAGTGTCCTTTACATCAACACAAGCTAATTGTAATGGAATTATTGACTATGGTACATTAATGGTTTTTTCCTGACATATTAAGCAAATCTTTATACAGAAAAGGTGTCCATGTTTAATGAAATATTTATGACTCAGATATTTTCGTATGATAATGTGCTCAATGTACAAGTTTGTAAAACACAAATATATTGTGTTCTGTTAATACATCCACTGCAGCATTCAGAACAAGTAAGTATGCATAGATTGAACATTTCTGGATAGTGCAGTTCTGTATTCTTTGTAGAGAAAACATTTTAATGAAAAATATAGTGCAATGCAGCTTTTAATAAAAAGAATATGCACTGATAATAAAACTCTCATAAAAAATGTGATTTAATGCACACATTTCTCTTATTGCTATAAATATATTAACTTTACCCTTTTCAGAATCTGAAGCAGAATTCACTTTATTAACCAGGTACGCTAATATGTCTTAGGCATTTGTCTTGATAGTATTGATGCAACATACAAGGACAACACAGAATACAAAAGATAAACAAAAAAAGATAAAATATAAAGTTCTAAAATATGATGCAGCATACAAAGACAATAGAAAACTATAAACAGATAGTAGGATTAAAATGTTCAGGCAGTTTAATGTGTAGGGCTACAGAGATACTAAGTAGAATCTCAGAACTGATTAGTAAGAAAAAACTGCACATGGAAAAAAACTGTGTAGGTGACATGTTATTTTAGCTTTCACTGCACAAAGAGGTTTGCCGAAGGGAAGTCTTTGAACAGGTGATGCCTTTAGTGAGTCAGATCAGCAATGATGTTTCAGGCCCTCTTCCTTACCCTGGACTCATATAGGACTTCAATGTGTGGTAAGTTACAGCCTATGATCCTTTCAAAGGCTTTGATGATGTGTTGCAGATTGGCCTTAGCCTCAACAGAGACACCTGTAAACTCAGCATTCCATGCAGTGAATGCCCAGCAGTATACGTGGGACAAACATCTAAAAGACTCACAACACGTATAGAGGAACAGTGCAATGCCCTCAGAAGGAAAGACAAATGATCTCTGATTCACACACAAACAAATTCCATGGGACACACGTTTAAATAGGACACTGAAAGTAAAATTCAAGGCCAATACCAAGAGATTTATAGAGCTGGCTGAATAGTGGCTTACTAATTTTAATGAAAATGCCATTAGCAGACACTTGAACTTGAACCCAGCATATGCAGGCTTTAAAAGAAGAATATCCAAATAATAATAAAGTCTTTATGACCAACAACTTCTGAACCTCACCTTATTAACCCCCCCCCCCCCCCCCACCCTTACAACCTCCCACTCCACCCCCACTCTTCACCTACTATATACTGCCTTTGATTATTCCTGTATGTCTAATCATTTTCCTCTGATGATGACACCTGGTAGGTTGTCTAAAGCTTAGGAATAAAAAACTACTTTAGGATGTGTGACTCATTTATATATATATATATATATATATATATATATATATATATATATATATATATATATATATTTAAAATAGCCGTTCCCCACGGCACTGCCTGTGAAGTAGTGAAACAGAACAAACTTTAAAAATCAACAAACAAAAAGGTATCGCTAGCTAAGCAGAGGCAAGTTACACTCCAACTCTCCACTCCTAACGTCATGATTCCACATCCCCTCGTTCTGTAGCTTCTGTCTCGGATTAGTGCAAATATATTGCTCCTGCAAGCGAACTATGATTCTTAGTGTGATGAGAGAAGTTGCAAAATGAACTGGAATATTCAAGCAAATTCTAGAAAAAAAAAACAATCTAAATCTGTTAAGTAGTTCTCTCATTTGGTAGCTAAGCGGATGTAAGATATGCCTCGAGGCTGGCGCGTCAGTGAGGAGGGCCCACGGAACCCCTACCCTTGGCTTGCTGCATCTCTCTTCTATCCGCGCAAATAAATCTGCAACACAAGTGAACTATGATATTTAGCGTGACGAGAGAGTCGTCGCAAAATCAACCGGAATGTTCAAGCAAATTACAGTAAAAAATCCAATCTACATCTGTTAAGTAGTTCTCTTGTGAAAAGCGGACAGACAGATAGACGTTGGATTTTATATATATATATATATATATATATATATATATATATATATATATATATATATATATATATATATATATATATATATATATAATTCACTAAGTCCATGGCAAGCAAGACGCACGCAAGACAGAGCCACGTCCGCCAACTCACAGAGCCCCACCCACCAACAATTCACTAAGCAGCCGACCATGGCACGTAAGACAGAGACCAGACCATGGCAAACAAGACGCACGCAAGTCCATGGCAAGCAAGACGCATGCAAGACAGAGCCACGCCCGCTAACTCACAGTACACTAAGCATCTGACCATGGCACGTAAGACAGAGACCAGACCATGGCAAGCAAGACGCACACAAGACAGAGCCATGCCCGCCAACTCACAGAGCCCCGCCCACCAACTCTAAGACAATGGAATACGCACGACAGAGCCCTGCCTGCCAACTCTAACCCTCCTCCCGAGTCCACCCCCGCTCTCGAGGCACGTAGCACCTCACCAAACACCGCCTCAGTCGCTTTCGTCTCTGCTACAGTCCACATGCACCTCTGAGCCACGTTGACTTTTCATTGTTCTTTTCGGTTCCGACTGCTATTCTATATATAATCCACCAAGTCGCCCGACCATGGGATACGCACGCACGCAAGACAGAGCCCCGCCCGCCAACTCTAACCCAACTCCCCGAGGCATGCGAACTTCCTGCTCATGTGTCACCTGAGTTGCTTTCATCTGTGTAGGCACGCGAGAGACACACACACACAGGCGCACGAGAGAGAGACACACATACACAGGCGCGTGAGAGAGACACACATACACAGGCGCGTGAGAGAGACACACATACACAGGCGCGTGAGAGAGACACACACACACACACACACAGAGGTACGCTCGAGAGAGAGAGACACACACACAGGCTCTCAAGGCATGCGCACTGCCTGCTTATGTGCCCGCCCTCAACTCCTCACCTGAGTCGCTTTCATCTGTGTAGGCGCGCGAGAGAGAGAGACACACACACACAAACAGGCACGCGTATCAGATTCAAATTTGCCTTTTACTTTTACATTTAGACAATTTCCTGTTAGATTGGCCTTTGCAATGAAAATTAATAAGGCACAGGGACAAACTTTCAAAACGATATGCCTGTATCTGCCAAAACCAGTTTTCAGTCACGGACAATTGAATGTTGCTCTCTCCAGAGTTCCATCTTTTCATTCACTCACAGTCGTATTCTCAAACCCACCCCATTTGGACAACTGTGTCGTTCAGGAAGTGTTCACACATCAATAAATAATTATTGAGGGTTGGCTAGTATATATATATATATATATATATATATATATATATATATATATATATATATATATATATATAGAGTCACACACGTGTGCTTGGGAAGCAGTTGATGGGCTCGACTAAGGGTGTGATAAAGCCGGACCAAGGGCTGACAGGGTGTACTAATGCCTCTCTTCCTTCTGCAGACACTTCTGGTTCTACCACAGAGTGCACTCCCGGTCCAACCTCCAGAGAACTCCCATCTACCCCCAAGGCTTTCATCACTTCCACTTCCAGCCTCAAGCACCTGCTTCTTCCCCCCGACTCTCTAAAAAAATGCCATATTTCCATCAGTAGTCAGTCCAACATATGTTAGGCTTAGTCTCAAGTAATTACTCTGTTAAAATACAACGTTCGTTGTTTTTGTTCATGTATACTGGGTGGATCCCTCAAACGTTTCTAATTTTTTTTGCTGTTCTTACAATATATATATTGGTTCATATACATACATTGGCTGAGGTACATTGGTGTAGATATATACATTGGTTTATATACATCTGTTTGGATATACTGTATAGTATAGGTCAGCTCAGATATATACATACATCAGTTTGAGTAGAACGGTTGGGATTTGCGGGCAGGCACGGTGCCAGCTCCTAAGTTTAGCATCTCCCTTTCGCTTCATCACTGCTTCAACATTGTTGTCAGAATTGTACATATTTTATACAAGTAGCTTATGCCTGTTGGTCGAGTTTTATGTTGTAAGCTGTCTTGGTTGGGGGTCCTTGATTCCAAGGCACTTTTGTTTTCTTTCATTATTTAAAACACTTGCATAGATACCCACCTCCTTACCCTGCTCCGTCCTGCCACGATTAGTTGCACCCATCTCATTCACTCCCTCTTGTCCCTCCCATGACAGATTCTTCTCAAAACCCAGGTTATTAGAAAATGTTGACTGTAGCCACAGTATGTCCCATTTTTTCACCTCATGAAACATTTGTTTATCATTGACTGAAAGTCACACTGTGTTTTCTGGTATTCCTTATTAGTAGCGTTTCATTAAAGGGTGATCTACATCAGGAAAGATAAGCACTCTCTTTGCTGAAATGACAATCCTCTTTATGGAGGAAAACATTGGAGTTGTTCTGTTTCTTCTGAATATTGATCAGTGATCAAGGACCAGAATATTCCTGCTTCAACTCTTTACTTTATAGTAAAACTGACAAAACCATACACACACCCACACACACACTCAAACTTGCACATCATCAGTTGCTCACATTACTGATTAAGCATATCTGTCAGTGGTGATCATTTTTTTCGTCCCATAAAATGTTAGTTCATCATTGATAGAAAACAACATGGTGATTTCTGTAATGGGCAGCACGGTGGCACAGTGGTAGCGCTGCTGCCTCGCAGTGAGGAGACCTGGGTTTGATTCCCAGGTTCTCACTGCATGGAGTTTGCATGTTCTCCCTGTGTCTGCGTGGGTTTCCTCCGGGTGCTCCGGTTTCCACCCACAGTCCAAAGACATACAGGTTATTGGTGATCCTAAATGGTCCCTATTGTGTGCTTGGTGTGTGGGTGCATGTGTGTGTGTGTGCCCTGCGGTGGGCTGGTGCCCTGCCCGGCATTTGTTCCTGTCCTGAATTGGCTGGGATTGGCTCCAGCAGACCTCTGTGACCCTGTGTTAGGATATAGCGCGTTGGTAAATGACTGACTGACTGATTTCTGTTATTCCTTATTAGCAGTGTTTCATTAAAGGGCAATGAAAGTCAGGAAAGATAAAAGTCCTGTTTGTTGAAAGGATGATCCTGTTTGTGGAGGAAAACACTGCAGTTGTGCTGATTTTTCTGAATATTGATCAGTGATCAATGACCAGAATATTCATGCTTCACAAACAGCTGATATTTAACTGTTTTTATAGTAAAACTGACAAAACCACACACAGACATGCACACATATGGACACATGCACAAACACATACTCAAAGTTGAAAATTGTTGATCACACACACTACTCATTAAGTGTATCTGTCAGGGATGATAATTTTTTCACCCCATAAAACGTTAGTTCATCATTGATAGAAAGCAGCACGGATATTTCTATTATTCCTTATTGTTAATGTTTCATTTAAATGTGATCTATGTCAGTAAGGAGTAAGAGTCTCTTAATCTAAAAGGATGAAATTTTTCAGCATAAGCACTCGCACATACACAACACTGAAATACAAATACAAAATATAACCGGTGTGTATATATATCTAAACCAATGTATATATATCTGAAACAGCATGTATATATCTAAACTGGTCTATCCAAACAGATTTATATATATCCAAACTGGTGTATATTTATCTAAATCATTGAATATATATATCTGAAAAAGTATTATGAAGATATCTGTGCCTTGTGGAATTCAGTGTCTCTTCTCATTTGGTGCTGGCGCACTAAGGTGTGATAGTTGCAGATCTTCCGTTTCTCTTTTGATTTAATGCATGCTCTGTTCAAAATGTCATCTTGCATGCACAGCCGATTCCCGATCATTTCCTCACGCATAGCAATGTCATGATGTTATAATGTCTGCATTCTAAGGTTGAAGTGGTATTAACCATTTTTGTCATTTTACTGATTTTTCTTTCTGATTGATGGTGGACAATGGTATTGAAAAATGCCACTTGTTAGTTTTATTAGTTGTATTTTCAGACATTTTGGCATGTTTACTATATATTCTGCTACCAATACATTCTTCAATGGGAGCTCATCAACAAAGAAAGAAGGAATATAAGATTTAGTAAAATGTCAGTAATATTTTTTACTCAACACCCAATAACTTTGTACAAAGATATTTAATAGCTCCCAAAATTAGCACCAGACAGCTAAAATTCTGCAAAATGTATTTTAATATGTTGTACAAAGTCCTTTAAATCACTTTTACGTTTTCTGTCCCATCCACTGGAGGGGACACTCATTTCTGTGGCTAGAGCAGAGCCATGCCACAGAAATGTGTGCCCACAAATGTACTGCTTGCAAAATGAACACTAGACAGCTAAAATTAAATTGTGCCAAATCTATTTAAACTAATTGTAGGAAGTCTTTTACATCACTTTTACTCCTACTTTACCCCTTCATCTGCTGGGGGCACTCATTTCCATGGCTGGAGCACAAATTTAGAAATGCATGCCCTCTACCTGCTGCTTGAATGATGAATACTGGAATTAAAAATAGTTCAAAATTTATTTGAAAAGACTGAAGGAAGTCTTCTATATCACTTTTATGTCTACTGTGCTTCTCTGTCCCATCCACTTGAAGGGACAATTATTTCCTTGGCTGGGCCTTTCTCGTAAAAATGTGTACCCCTGACTGCTGCTTACAAAATAAACACTAGACAGCTAAAATTTTTCAACATGTATTTGAACAATTTTATATCCCTTTCATATCTGCTGTGTTGCCCTGTACCTTACACTGGACTTTCATTTGTTTGGTTGGAGCAGAGATAAAAGAGCGGTTTGGGAGCATTTAGGGGGTAAAAATATGGGCCCCTATCTACTTCTTTTAAAATGAACACTGGAATTGCAGAATTGTCCAAAATTCCTTTTCAAAGTGTACAGGAACTCTTTAGTATCACTTACATTGTGCACCACTGTTCTATCAGCTGGCAGGTGATACACATTTCCATGGCCAGAGCTAACCTTTAGAATTAGGTGGCACAGTGGTAGTGCTGCTGCTTTGTAGTAATGAGACTGTGGAAGATTGTGGGTTTACATCCCAGTTCCTCCCTGTGTGGATAGTGCTTTGAGTACTGAGAAAAGCGCTATATAAATGTAATGAATTATTATTATTTATTATTTTAATTCTATTTCTGTTCTGAAAAATTAAACTACAATATTTTTTACATTTTTAATTAAACTAATTGAATACTTCCAGAGTCTTTGTTAATTATGACAAATTTTCTTAAATCATTATAAAGCTGATAAGACTTCTTTCAAGATATACACTATGCCACTGTAGGGTACCGAAGTATATTAAGCAAAAATAATTTTTCATCATCCTCTCATTTCTAATTTGGCATTGCAGGATGCAGTTAAGTCCAAAAGTATTTGGACAGCTACACAAGTTTCATAATTTTTTACTGTGTACACCACCACAATGGATTTGAAACAAAACTTCCAGCTTTAATTCAGGGGTTTTAACAAAAATACTGTATGAGCAGTTTAAAAAACAACAGACATTTTTATACATGGTCCCCTTATTTTCAAAAGTAACTAACATAACCATAAATGTAATGATTATTTTCAATATTTGGTTGAAAATCCTTTACAGTCAAGGCTGCCTGAAGTCTGGAACCCAAGGCCATCTCCAAGTGCTGGGCTTCTACCCAAGTGATACTTTGCCAGGCCTTTACTGCAGCTGTCTCCAGTTGCTGCTTGTTCATTGGACTTCCTGCCCTCAGTTTTGTTTTCAGAAAGTAAAATGCTTGTTCTGTTGGGTTGAGGTCAGTTGAGTGACTTGGTCTTTGAAGAATATTCCACTTCTTTGCCTTGAAATGGACTTGATTTTCTTTCACAGTATGTTTTGGCTTATTGTCCATCTGTACTGTGAAGCATCATCCTATCAGTTTTTCAAAATTTGGTTAAATATGAGCAGATAGCATAGCTCTATATATACACTTTAGAATTCATCCTGCTACTCCTGCCGAAAGTCATATCATCAATAAGCACTTGTGACCAACTTCAGCTGGTAACTATGCATTCCTGTGCCATAATAATACCTCCACCATATATATATATATATATATATATATATATATATATATATATATATATATATATATATATATATATATATATATATATATATGTATATATATATAGTGCCAAATAAAAGCACTTACCACCTTGGACTGTTCCACATTTTATTCTGATACAACACTAAATCAAAGTGGATTTAATTTGTGTTTTTTTTTACACTGATCAATTGAGACTCATTAATGTGAAAGTGAAAACAAACCACTCCAAATTGCTCTAAATTACACATACAAAAAAGCTAAATATTGATCACATACAGTAAGTATTCACTCCCTTTAATATGACATATCTAACTCAAAACTGGTGTAGTTATTTAGTTTTATAAGTCATACAAATAGTTCAGTGAAGCTGAGATGTTTGCAGCCATTGGGTTCCCAATGATTGTAGTTTAAATGTACTTTATCTGAAGGGATCAAATGAGGTTAGTCAGTATGGTGGCCAAACCCACACATTGGAGACAGAAGAACAGGCAACTCTGTGAAAAGGTGGTTGAAGAGCACAAGTCATTGGGTGCATACAAGTACATATGCAAGTGCTGAGTATTCCTTGGAGTCCAGTTAAATCAATTATTAAGAAACAGAAAGAGTGCAGAATAGTTGTACAGCAAAACTACAGTAATCCACAAAAACTGAGTGATTGTGCAAGAAGAAGAAGACTAATAAGGGACGCCACCAAGAGACCAACAAGTACTCAGAAGAAACTGCAAGCTATAGTGTATGAGATGGGAGAGACTGTGCATACAACAACTGTTGCCCAGGTGCTTCACTGGTCATAACTTTATGGAAGAGAAAGTCAATTTTGAAATGTTGAGAAAACATCCAACATCTTGGCTAGAGTTTGCTAGGAGGCCCATGGGAGAGTCTTATCAGCTAGAAGAAGGACCTGCTGAGACCAAATTTAGCCCTTTGGCCATCAGACAAAATGGCATGTTTTGCATAAGGCATATACTGCACATTATGACAAAACACCATCTCTACCTGTAAGCATGGTGGTGGCAGCATCATGCTGTGGGATGCGTGTGAGGGAAGAGGGTAAAATGAATGCAGCAAAATACAAGGAAATCCTGTAGGATTGCTGGCCATGTCAAAGGCCTGATCTCAATTCAATTTAAAAATATGTGGATGGACTTGAAAAGGACTGTTCACTCGTGATTCCCTTGTAACCTGAGAGAGATTTAACTGTTTTGCAAAGAAGAATGAGGAAAAGTTGCAGTGTTCCTATGTGCAAAGCTGATAGAGGCGTATCCACCCAGACTTGATGTTGTCCTGGCTGCCAAAGATGGATCTACTAACTACTGACTTGAATACGTATGCAATCAATTATTTTGTGTTTATATTTGTAATTAATTTAGATCACTTTTCAGAGATGTTTTCTTGTTGACATTAAAGGATCTTTTTCTGTAATTTAGTTTTGCATAACAATAAAATGTGAAAACTTTAATTGGGGTAATACTTTTTATAGGCATGATGTACCGGAAAAAAGGGAAAGGTTATTTCCACCCTGAAAAGGAAAGAATGTTAAAGACACAACATTTCAGCTGTATAGCCTTCATCAGGTGTGCAGCTGAAAAGAAAAGAGCAGGTAACCTATATAAGAGGGGAAGCTCTGTCACAGAACACAGATGGAGAGTTGATTGTGGCTATGCTCAAGGGATGTGAAGTGTTCTAAAATAGGCTTTGCATAGTCTTTGACTTTAAAAGTTCTAATGTGCTACCTGAAATGGTCTGCTAGCCATCTCCTCATTTCACCTATGTAGATGGCTTGACACTTCCTATAACAAATGCAGTAAATAAGATTTTTAAATAGGCAAGAGGCTGTTGTTTAATATTGAATTTACCAGAAGGACCAGATACAAGGGTATTGTTGGTGACACATTTGCAAGTGACACAGTGGCTCCTGTTACAGCTCACAGTGCGTGATGATGGAATGTGGCTCTCTCCTGTGAAATGAGCTACAGATGAGAAGTGTGTGTAAATTAGGCGATTGACAGAAGGGGAATAAGAGAGGATTAGAATAAAAGGCTCCTGTGGAAGGGACCGTCTGCAAAATGAGAACATTTTGTTTAATGACCAGCAGGAAAGATAAGAGTTTTAGGGTGGAATGGGAGGACCAGTGAGATGCAGGTTTCATTATTGGGCTTTGTTCTCTACTTACCCTACTACAGTTAGGTCCATAAATATTTGGACAGAGACAACTTTTTTCTAATTTTGGTTCTGTACATTACCACAATGAATTTTAAATGAAACAACTCAGATGCAGTTGAAGTGCAGACTTTCAGCTTTAATTCAGTGGGGTGAACAAAACGATTGCATAAAAATTTGAGGCAACTAAAACATTTTTTTAACACAATCCCTTCATTTCTGGGGCTCAAAAGTAATTGGACAATTGACTCAAAGGCTATTTCATGTGCAGGTGTGGGCAAGTCCGTCTTTATGTCATTATCAATTAAACAGATAAAAGGCCTGGAGTTGATTTGAGGTGTGGTGCTTGCATGTGGAAGATTTGGCTGTGAACAGACAACATGCGGTCAAAGGAGCTCTCCATGCAGGTGAAAAAAGCCATCCTTAAGCTGGGAAAACAGAAAAAACCCATCTGAAAAATTGCTACAATATTACGAGTGGCAAAATCTACAGTTTGGTACATCCTGAGAAAGAAAGCAAGCACTGGTAAACTCAGCAACGCAAAAAGACCTGGACGTCCACGGAAGACAACAGTGGTGGATGATCGCAGAATCATTTCCATGGTGAAGAGAAACCCCTTCACAACAGCCAACCAAGTGAACAACACTCTCCAGGGGGTAGGCGTATCGATATCCAAGTCTACCATAAAGAGAAGACTGCATGAAAGTAAATACAGAGGGTGCACTGCAAGGTGCAAGCCACTCATAAGCCTCAAGAATAGAAAGGCTAGATTGGACTTTGCTAAAGAACATCTGAAAAAGCCAGCACAATTCTGGAAAAACATTCTTTGGACAGATGAAACCAAGATCAACATCTACCAGAATGATGGCAAGAAAAAAGTATGGAGAAGGCGTGGAACAGCTAATTATCCAAAGCATACCACATCATCTGTAAAACACGGTGGAGGCAGTGTGATGGCTTGGGCATGCATGGCTGCCAGTGGCACTGGGACACTAGTATTTATTGATGATGTGACACAGGACCAGAAGCAGCCGAATGAATTCTGAGGTCTGCTCAAATCCAGCTAAATGCAGTCAAATTGATTGGGCGGCGTTTCATGATACAGATGGACAATGACCCAAAACATACAACCAAAGCAACCCAGGAGTTTATTAAAGCAAAGAAGTGGAAAATTCTTAAATGGCCAAGTCAGTCACCTGATCTTAACCCAATTGAGCATGCATTTCACTTGTTGAAGACTAAACTACAGACAGAAAGGCCCACAAACAAACAGCAACTGAAAGCCGCTGCAGTAAAGGCCTGGCAGAGCATTAAAAAGGAGGAAACACAGCATCTGGTGATGTCTATGAGTTCAAGACTTCAGGCTGTCATTGCCAGCAAAGGGTTTTCAACCAAGTATTAGAAATGAACATTTTATTTCCAGTTATTTAATTTATCCAATTACTTTTGAGCCCCTGAAATGAAGGGATCGTGTTAAAAAAAATGCTTTAGTTGCCTCACATTTTTATGCAATCGTTTGTTCATCCCACTGAATTAAAGCTGAAAGTCTGTACTTCAACAGCATCTGAGTTGTTTCATTTAAAATTCATTGTGGTAGTGTACAGAACCAAAATTAGAAAAAAGTTGTCTCTGTCGAAATATTTATGGACCTAACTGTATATGCAGTATGTTACAGTCTTTTCTTTTCAGTTGTACAACTAATGAAGTTTACTCAGCTGAAACACTGGGTCTTTAACCTTCTTTCCTTTTCAATGTGCAAATAACCTTTAACCCTTTTTGCCCTTTGCAGATGTACACTGACACAGCCCTACACTATCTCCATATATACAGTATAAATACATATATATGCCTTAGTCTGATTTTTAATTATGACTCAGTTTTCTGGGAATGATGGCATTCATTTTAAAAACAACAGGATTTTGTACTAATGTATGTTTTCCTTTTAAATGTTATGATGTAGCCTACTGGTAAGCTATATTTTGGATGATATTAATCAGTGGCATATTGTGGATATTGTTTAATTAAGAGGATTTCAAATATTCTAATTTTTGGATAAACTCCATTGTGGAATTCCTGTGTCTGTGTGGGTTGTCTTCTGGCACTTGGGTGTATATTCTAGTCCTAAAAATGTGTTAACCTACTGATGACTCTAAATTTGCTGGGAGTGAGTGAAAACAAGGGTGTCTTATGACGAGCTGGTTTCTCATTCAAGATAGCTTCCTGTCTTATTGTGATAGCCCTTTTCTCCTATGTGAGTTCAGAAAATTCATGGATATTTGGTAGCTGACACTGAAAATGACATTAATATTGATTGTCTGCAATGTTTTACTTCCTTCTTTATTCATTGGTTAGTGTTTTATTATCTACCAAAGCCACATTAAAACTGAAGTAACTATCAGCAACTTAAGGTCCACTAAAAAGGGGGTTAAGAAAATGAATGCATGGATAGATAAATCAATTTTCACAATCACATTTAAAACAGAATCTGTCAAATGCCAATGATAACAAATGTCAATTTTATAGCACTGATTTCTGACAAGTCTAAAGTAACTTTAGCACTAGCATATGAAAGAAACCCAATAGTGCAGGACTTACAAAAAAATGGATTGTTTTTGACGTTCCCAGACATGAAACAGTTGAGGGTTGTGTTTCAGTTTAAGCTTACTGACCTATAAAATGGACAGTGCCAGTGAATCACTGATGGTAATATGATGGGAGACACATAGGAAAAAAAATCTTATGAAACAGGTCAAGTGCAATCATATAAAATTTATTATGCAGGCAGAATGATACCATAAGATGCTATTAAATTTAGTTATATAACGTTCCTTATTTCATGCCTGTATTGTTAATGCAGTATGCAAATAGCATATCAACACTGAAATATGTTGAAATAAAATGTTTATCCTAAATTTATTTTGAGATTTATGTGTGCATGTATTTTTATTCTTGGCCCCTAACATGTATTTGTCTTTAATTTGAGTAGCTAATACTGTAACTCAAAATAACTTCAAAAACAGAGGAAAAAAACTCATTATGCTTTCCTTGACTTTATTTTACATATTTTAACTGACAAGCATGCCAGGTCACAGTAAATTACTACTTTGAAGCTCAAAGGAATCCTTAAACTTTAAATGAAATTCAAACAGCTTCTTTTAATAGCCCAGGGAAACTGAGACTTTTAATATGGGATCAGACATGGTAAGCATGCATATGAGATGTCACAGAAGCTTGTGAAAGACTGATTGTAAAATGCAGAGACAGTATATAATTGACCGCAACGTGGGTTGTATTGAATAATATGTATTTATATATGATTTCTTACTCCTGTGCATTCAGTGTTCTGTTTGACTAGCTAAGGAATGTAAATGAATATTTTTGTACATTTTAATGGACTTGCTATTACATAAATACTGGGAGAAAATAACTAAACAAAAGCAACTTGGTGGAAACACTAGAATATTACATTGACATTTAGTTTCATGTTTTAATGTAATCTGAAAGTTGAGTTGGCAAACCTTGTTTGACCCTGCATGTAAATGTGTTTACAGTTGAAAACAAATCCCAGCTGAATTTGAGTAAAAAAAGACTAAAAAAATGCCCCAGTTTCTGCAGATAAGATTTTTTTCCTTTTTTACATGTTACAATTGGATCTTTTTTTTCTAGTCACACCAGTTTATATTCAGAAGTATAATGATTTAAATAATAATGCTAGAGCTGAAGGTTACAACAGCACATGCTGACTTACTTATAGCCAATCTCACAACTGACACTTAAAAATTAAATAAAATACAGCAGGGTTACTATGCAGCACCATCAATTAAATATGATTTTTTGTTTGTTTGTTTTTAATATATCTCTAAGACTTCCGCTGCAGATGCAAGAACTTCAGGCACAGAAAACAGAATAATTACATTTATGAGAAAGCTATGCTTTTGTGATTTAAATAAGTAACATTAAAGCATATACTGTAGCTTCAATTATTTTTGTTGGCAAAAGATTTCACTAATAAGAATCAAGCTATAAAAATAAAGTTCTATCTAAGAGTAAGAAAAAAAGTATTTCAAATTAACTCAGTGACTAAATGGACAAGCAATTCATATAATAAGCTTGCATATAATAACTGTTTCATAGTTTTAATTGAAATGAATTTATCATGAAAGGTGTGTGCAAAACAAATAGAAAATTCATCCCAAACTCTTGCAGTGTTCCTAATTAAAAGTATTAAATAAACAAAATTATTTAGAGAGGGCCTGGATGCTCTCTACCTTAGATATTACTCATACCTGCTTTGGAGAATTTTGATGCAAAGTTACATATAAACAAGAACATTTATTTTAGTTTTCATTTTATTACTGATGATCTTTAATTCAGAGTCCTGCCATGAAACATTCTTTAAATTACTAATTAATTAAAAAATGAATGAACTGGCTTGATCATAAAGTGAAAGGGCGGCACGGTGGCGCAGTGGGTAGCGCTGCTGCCTCGCAGTTGGGAGATCTGGGGACCTGGGTTCGATTCCCGGGTCCTCCCTGCGTGGAGTTTGCATGTTCTCCCCGTGTCTGCGTGGGTTTCCTCCGGGCGCTCCGGTTTCCTCCCACAGTCCAAAGACATGCAGGTTAGGTGGATTGGCGATTCTAAATTGGCCCTAGTGTGTGCTTGGTGTGTGGGTGTGTCCTGTGGTGGGTTGGCACCCTGCCCAGGATTGTTTCCTGCCTTGTGCCCTGTGTTGGCTGGGATTGGCTCCAGCAGACCCCCGTGACCCTGTGTTCGGATTCAGCGGGTTGGAAAATGGATGGATGGATGGATGGATGAACTGGCACCCTTTATAGCAGGGGTCCTCAATCACGGTCCTTGAGGGCTGCAGTGGCTTCAGGTTTTTGCTCCAACCCAATTGCTTAATAAGAAGCACTTATTGCTCAAATAACACTTCTGCTTCACTTTAGTTGTCTTGCTCGTTAAGATTTTGAACCCTTATTGCTTATTTTAGTCTTAAACAGCTGTATTCTTGGTTTTTAATTGCTCCTAATTAGCAATAGCATGCAAATGACAAAAGAGACCAGCATTTCTCCATTTAGCGTGTTACCATTTCCTCCTGTGTGTATTTATCATTTCACTGTTGGGTTTAATTAAATACTTGGAAGGAAGGTGAAGAGAAAAAAGTGAAGGACTGAGAATTACTCATCCATTTTAGCCTTCAAATCATTTGGATGATATCCTTGGAAGAAAATCAAAGATATGAGAATTACCAGACATAGCAGAGTTAAAGCACTAACAAGCCATGAAATTAAATTATTGGCCAGAATTGTTTTCTAATTAAGCAACGGGTTTAGAACAAAAACCTGCAGCCACTGTGGCCTTCCAAGACTGTGATTGAGGACCCCTGCTTTATAGGGCTGGATGTATCCAGTGGTGCATACCGTAAAATCCCCCACAGGTCTCAGAAAATGAATGAATAAAGATAAGTTTAAATAGATACTGAAATATAGTTGAAGTGGGACAGTAGACAGTAATTATTACAGCTGCCTTAAGGCTCCAGTAGTGTGGGTTCAAATTACGACACCCAATCACTGCCTACTGAGCTGGCATATTTATATGGTTTTCTTTGTGTACTCTAGTTTGCCTTCACATCCCATGACATGCAGATTAGGTTTACTGGAGAGTCAAAACTGGTCATGTATGAGTATGTTAGTGTGCACTGCACTGGACTATTGGTTTGTCCAGGAGAGGTTTTTGCTTTGCATTACATACTGCCAAAATAGGATCGAGCACATGTGACCTTATCTACTATAGATAATAAAGCACTAAGGTCCATGTGTGTCTTGGGTGTTGTCAGATTTTGGGTCACAATTCACAATTGTAATTGGTGGGAAAGGGTCGCATGCTGTTTGTGGAGTGTCTTGCAGGGAGTTGAAGTAAACACCATTGCACTGCTGTAACAGGAAGACTGAAGGATTTTATGTATCCAACACAAAACAGGCGAAACTGGGTTGCAGAAAAAAAAAAAGTTTAAGAACTACTGCCTTAGAGCAATCTGATTGGCCAGTTTGGCCTTAGTGTGATTGGTCTGTTGGACTTTGGTGACGTGATTGAAAGAGGAAGTGCAAGTATGTGACACACGAGGAGGAGGAGGAGTAAACTGTAGGAGGCACACTGAAAGTTGCCTTCAAACTTTAAAGATGTGAAGTATAAAAGCAGACAGCAGGCAAGCAAGGCTCCTTAAACTAACAGAGTCTGAGAAGCAGGCTTCACAGGAATGAGCTTGACAGAGGGAGCGCCAGTGAAGAGTGGTTCAGGTACACAAAGATACAGAGTATGGTACAAATAGATTAAAAGATATAAAATAGTTTAACATTTTTTCAATTACCTGTCTTCGACAGACAGAGTGGCTAGCATTAGAATAAAAAGTGAAAAAATCAACAAATTAAACAATTACCTGAACTACCTTAAAGGCAAACACCAAAATTGAGTCAAGGCAAGTTGTACTCATTATGACAATGAAATACTTACTGGAATGTCTCCTCAGAACACTAAAAACATTAGAACAATAAAACAATCAATAACTATGCACATAAGAAAAGCAAAAATTCAGAAGACAAAGTACAAATCAATGAATAAAAAGAACAGAGCATACAAAATAACCTGTTGTACAATACAAATATATAAAAAAAGAAATGCTGAATTGCTTGTATTTTTATTTAGCCATACCCTACCATGTAATTGAATGTCTGCAATTTTTACCATAATAAAATGATAGGTGTCTGTGTGGTTGCTATGTTTCTGTCATTCCAACAGATGGGGCATTGCAAACATTTGCAATAATAAAATACATTGCGTTTGTCATTCCAGTTGATGATACATCACAAACATTAACACTGCTTTTATGAATCCCATAACAAATGGCATGTAACAAACACAAAAGTATTGCATTTGTCTTTCCACCAGATGGTGAACAAACATTACAAATATTTGTAGTAGTGCATTTTATTACTATTGTTGCAGCAATGAAAGTCTACACGGGCGGCATGGTGGGCAGTGATAGTGCTGCTGCCTCGCAGTAAGGAGACCCGGGTTCGCTTCCCGGGTCCTCTATGCGTGTAGTTTGCATGTTCTCCCTGTGTCTCTGTGGGTTTCTTCCGGGTGCTCTGGTTTCCTCCCACAGTCCAAAGACATGCAGGTTAGGTGGATTGGTGATCCTAAATTGTCCCGTGTGTGTGTGTGTGCCCTGCGGTGGGCTGCCGCCCTGCCGGGATTTGTTCCTGCCTTGCGCCCTGTGCTGTCTGGGATTGGCTCCAGCAGACCCCTGTGACCCTGTGTTAGAATATAGCAGGTTGGATAATGACTGACTGAAAGTCTACATTGATTACTAAGACTTGTTCTTAAATGATAACACAACTAGTATGTAAATCAGCACACCTGAAATAAAGTGTTATGATTGCTCTACTTCAACTGTGGCATGAATGGCAAGTGAATATTTGAAACAATAGAGATGGATAGAGCATATTCAGCATCTCATCAGAAAAAAAAGATTAAGACACTGATGGCTTCTGTAAATTTCTGTAATGCATTTTTGCATTCTCACAGGATCTACTAACCAGCTGCTGCTCAGTCAACCAAACCGTTTCTATTGATATTGAAGTTTCTTCGCCATACAGATCTTGAAGGCAACTCACCCTACTGTCCATCATAACTGTTTGAGACTACTCTTTTTTTTAAGACTGCAGTGCTGAAACTGTGAATAAAAAGAAGGCTTTTCATCCAGAAATTAGGGAGGTAAATATGGTTGTATAGCCAGCTATTTTGAAGCTACGTGGCAACATAGTACAACATGCTTTGGATGCTTCTGAGGTGGCTATAGAAGCAGTTCATAAGTTTGACTCTAGCTGAAATAACAAACTTAATTCATGGCGCTTTTGTTAAATGGTTATGACAGTTCTTGTATTTTATGTTTGTTTGTACTTGATTCAAGTTATTACAAAGTTATTAATGGGAATAGTGCTTCAGGCATACATATTTATTTATCTGTGTACAGCGGGGATCGCAGGTCCTGCAACGCAAACAATGCCATCAGTGATGCTGCTTTCCCATATACTGTAGTCATGTGTGTTTCTCACTCTCTCTGTGGATCTTTAAATGCTGGCAACGTGCTACAGTTTTTCAACTTGTTTACAGGCTTAAGCTATGTTATCTGTTATCAATGGAGATGTAGGATAAGGGTTTAGGTGATCAGTGGACTAATGGAGGTGGGGATAGGGGTTTGGCATTTATTCTGTGTAAGTAATGAGCAGTTATGTTTTTTAAATTGAGGCATTTTTATTAATATACAGTATGTAGCAAATGGAATGCTTCGGATATGTTATGCAGTCCTTTTACAGGTATTTTGAAATTGCCGGCTAGTGATGTGTCAGAGATAATGATCTCTGAGTTCCCTTTCTCTATTACTTTTTTTGTCTTGAGTGATACTGTTGTTACTTCATGGAACATCTGTAGCTTGAACTCTTTGAAGCACAGATTTTGCTGCCTCGATCTATTGCTGATGATGTTGTAGTCTTCAAGTCAAAGTAGAAAATGCAGGTCATTGATTTGGGTAAAGTGTAAACTTAAAATACAGTAGTAGGTGCTGGCAATGACTAAAAATGAAGGCCTCAATTTCAGATCTGAAAAAGGCCCATGAAGACATGAAATCTGGAATATCGTCAGAAACTGATCACATTCCGTTTTAGATTTTTTTTAAATTTTTGAGATCAGTTTTCTTTCCATCTTTACCAAATGCTTCATTCCTCAAGTTCTTTGACCCACCTAACTCCCAGGATTAACACTGCTTTAATTAAACTTTTACTTAATCAAAACAAAGACTCTAAAATCTGCTTGAACTACAGATCCTTGTCACTGATCAGTGCAAATTTAAAACTGTTAGTTGAAACACTGATGATTTCTTATGGATCTTCAAAATTATATATTCCAACCTTACAGCAATAATAATTTTCAATTATGTAATTTCTCCCTCTTTCCAAATTCAATAATGTCCCAGACATGTTTGCCCACTGCCTCTCCTTCTTTTTGCATTGTCTCTCGATCATCATGTCATAGTTTCACACCATTCTGATTACTTTTCTCCCATCATTATTTTCAATTCACCACATTATATTTAACACACACACCGGTAGCACCAATACCTTACCTTATCTTACTTATAGATGATGTGCTCCTGTACCTTGGGGATGCCTCTACAGATCTCCCTAAAGTACTTCAGTTATTTACCACCTTTGACCATATTTCTGGTTACAAAATAAATTGGACAAAAAACTATTTTAAGGTCATAAATAAGGTTAACAAAATGACTGCTGTCTTGGAATAAAAGTCCTCTGTCTTCACAAGCACGCTTGGCTCTTAAAATTAATGTTTCAACTTCATTAATGGTATGATACCACTCTCCCCTTCCTTCACCTATTGGCTAGATTCACAAAACTATTACTACAATTTATCAATTTAAAGAGGCCGTATAAAAATAATGATCCTTGTTTGTGAAGTGGAAAATGGCAGCCTGTCTGTATCTGACATCACTGATATCAGTGAACATTTATTTATTTATTTATTTATTTATTTATAGGTTGTGCCCTAACACGTCCTCGACTGGCTAAATCTCTTTCTTTTGATGTTCTCTCTTTTGGAACATAGGTTATAATGGGGAGGTGCAGGAGGAATGGGAGTATAACTGGATTTGATAAGATTTATCCTTTATATTTATAGGCGGGTGAGTACCATACTGGGTTTTGTTTCTCCTTATGTAATAATCTGATTGACAATGTATTTTTTTATAAGTTGTATTAAATTAAAACAAAAATGATTAAAAACTTATATTTTGGAACATTTCTGATTAACTAATGGAGACTGTTTGCTATTTTTTGCTGTAATGATAATGATAACACCTCTACTGGATGTGTTCTCTTTTACTTGTCTATTTTTTTAGTTTTACTGCTTATTAGCTATTATGAATAAAACATTAACTGACAAGGAGGACAAACGTTCATGAACTAGACCCCTGCATTCCTACATTTATTCAATAATAACTGAATTGCACTCCTAGTTATCTTTCTATGTCTTCTTCTGCCAGCTGACCCTCCCATTCCTTGCACATAATTTCTGGAGCCATTTCAGAAGCATCTTCTGACCTTTGCTTTCAAAGATACCAGTAACGTATATAGGATTCAACTGCATTTGGACTGTTTGGCCATGAATAACTAACATACTGTAAGTTACAAAGTTGCCAGATCAGGGGACTTGCTAACCTGCAAAAACTTGGTGATACAGAGAAATGAATATCTGCTTACTTTTTGACCTCATCCTTGTTGTAGTGCTATCTATTGTTTATTATGTTCATTCATACAATATAACTGGTAGGCATGTAAAGGAACTTTGTGTTACACTGTAGAATTTTTCCGCAAGCCTTTAATGGTAAAATCTAAAATACTTCATATTTTTTAAAAACACGTACCTGATTTTTTTATTTATGTTTTGCACCGTGTTTTGTAATTTTGTAATTTGTCCCTTCCAGTGATTCTTGACCTCCTGTAATGTTCCTGAACTTGTTTTCGCCTTTCATATAATTAATATTTGTATTAATATTAATGCTGCCCTGTGGTGGGTTGGTTCTTGTCCTGCCTTTGATGCAGGTGAAATAGGCTCAGGCCCTTTGTAATGCTCAATTGGATTAAGCATGTTAGGTGATGGATGGATTTATTAATATTCTGGCTTCTGACCTTTGTTTAAACTAACACTTTCATTTCCTTCTAAAATTTTTAATGCATGATTTTTATTAAGTACTTCAGCAAATGTTTCACTTTACAGGGGTGTAGTTAGTCACATACATTTTTCTATAAATGTGAAGGGGGTGTTGGAATGTGCTGCTAAAAATAGCCTGTGCTGTGGGAGACTTTAAAAGTGTAATAAATACGTTCATCCTGAATTAATAAAGTCTATTACAATTAAAAAAGGTTTTGTGATGTAATGTGGCTCTGAGGCTAGGGATCTGCACTGACAATCAGAAGGTTGCCTGTTCGAATCCCGTAAATGCCAGAAGTGACTCTACTCCTTTGGGTCATTGAGCCAGGCCCTTAACCTGCAATTGCTTTATCCTGGGTATGATGTTAATCTGCATCCAGCCCTGCAAGCAGGTTCTCCAACTTGCAGGGAAAGCTTGGGTATTGGTGGCAGAATTGGCACCCCAGTAAAAAAAGCTAACAATGTTCCAGTGTGGTGCTGAGGTGTCACCTGTTGCATGGCTGCACTTGGCTCCCAATCCGGGTGGTCTATAGTGTGGTGGGTCCAGCAACGCAATGTAATCAGCGCATGCTCCCAAACTGTGTAATAGTGGGACTTTCAAGATTTTCAAATTAATGTGAATTTAGGTTAATTTATAAAGAAGTATTGGTCAATATTAATGAGTGTGGTGGTGATATGTTGCATATAAA
This sequence comes from Erpetoichthys calabaricus, assembly GCF_900747795.2. NCBI lineage: Eukaryota > Metazoa > Chordata > Cladistia > Polypteriformes > Polypteridae > Erpetoichthys > Erpetoichthys calabaricus. The sequence goes on along the minus strand of NC_041397.2, from coordinate 73,326,906 downwards.
TCGATAAATATTTTGCCTTTATTTTATCTTTATTTGTAAGCTAGACTAAGCAAACATAATACAGTGGACCCTTGACTTACGAACTTCAATTCGTTTGTGAGGGCTGGTTGTAACTCAAGTTAGTTGTAAGTCAAGACTATTTTTCCCATAAGAAATAATGGAAATACCCATAATGCATTCCGAACCTCCCACAGCAACACTTACTTAACCTTTTCATAATAAAAAAGGGTTGTATAATGTGCATAATTTACCAAAACACCAATAATTTTTCTAATGTACTAACCAAAAAGTTATAAAAAGTGCCTAGCCTACCAGAAACAACAATTTCATACTGTACTCACCATTTAATTTGACATCTTTGGGCTGCAGGAAGGGAGGAGGAGGAGAATGAAATGGAAGGTGGTTATTGTTTGGAAGGAGCCTCCTTATACAAATCTTTTCTTTGTAAAATTGTCGAGATGGTGGATTTCGACATGCTGTACATATTAGCGAGATCGGTCACACGAACACCACTCTCATATTTCCGCACAATTTCCTTCTTCGTTTCGATTGTGATCGCTTTCTTTACCTTCGTTACCTTCTCTTCCTTCCTTAGCAATTATTGAAAAAAATTATATAAATCACTGCACTGACCGAAATTACGTCCACAAACATATCTGTATCTGGGCTCCGACTGACGCTTACGAACACTCTCGGCTGTTTGTTTACAATCGTGCAAGCAGATACACGTGACCGCATTCAGGTTGTAACGCAAGATGTTGGTCGTAAATCAAAACAAAAATTTTGGTCGTAAATCAAGTTGTTCGCATGTCAGGCCAGTCGTATATCAAGGGTCGACTGTATTGGAGTTTCAAGGAGCATGTTTTATTTAAATGATGAGAAAAGAAGTCCTTTGATGTTTACCTTACTAGCAATTCACCCACCCATCGCCAACCCTAGTCTTTAGGACTGACCGAGGATGGGAAATGTATGGGAAGCCATCACCTGCAGGAAGGTCATAAACTGAGTAAAAAAGCAAATGGAGGATGCATTGTCCCTGAGTGCCTTTATTGGTAGCTGGCCCAGGAAGTGACAGATAAACTAACTCTAATGGTGTAAAGTATTGCTGTTTGATTGGTTTTGAATCGGAGGCCATTCTGTACTACGACGCCCCATTGGTTTGTGTTTTGTGTAAGAATGGTGTAAAGTTGGTCACCTTCCCTTTACCTCTCTCTCTCTCTCTCACCATTTGGCCATGAAGAGAAGACCATGATGAAGATGACACTATCTTGGCAGCTATGTGGCCTGTTTAAACACTTTATTCAAAGGTCATGTGGTAGAAAAGCGAGCTGGACTGAAGATAAGCTGCCTATGAAAGCAAGATTCATTGCTACTTTGGCCATAAGGCTTTGCCAGTATTCATAGTATTCTACTTCCTTAATATTTTTGGACATTTTCATCAATAATGCATAATTGAATGTGTAACTTAACTCCTGCCTGTTTCTTTACTCTGTCTAATTGGACTAAGGTTACAGATGTAGAAAGGAAGACTAGAGGAAGTGCTAAAGTACCTAACCACATAGTGGGATTTTAGATATTTTATTAAAGTCTTCAGAAAAAAGAATATAAAGAGGAAAATGAGGTCACCTTACATGATAAAACAATCAGTTATATATTGAATAGTGTGTGATAAATAAGAACACCGGACATCATAAAGGTTTGGGGCAGCCACCCGTATAATATGCCTTGGCTACAAAAGGTTGAGATTTCAAACAGAGGTGTTCACAAGACGGAGTCCAAAACAGAACTGATTAACTAGAAGCAAGATGGCAGCTTTAAAGGCTCATAGAGGAAGTAACGTCATCAAAGGGGCCAGAACAGGAAATGTTGTTGTCGGGACAGGAAGTGATGTATCAATGGCCCCGGAACCAGAAGTGACATCATCAAATGCATCGGCACAGGAAGTGCCGTCATCGAAGGTGCTGGAAGATGGCGGGATTTCCCAGAAAAGGTCTGCAAGGAAATGAGCAAGACAGTCAGTGCACCCTGCCGCCCCCTGGTCTGATATGGTATTACAATTACTCAAGCCCTTTAGCTGCCTCCTACTCGCACATGTGTGACAAGTGATAATGTGGTGATTTAAACTTGGAGTATCCCAAACCATGCAACAGTACAGTAGCAAATTGTTTATCATTTACATTCATAACATTTATATTTATAACAACAGTGTGGTACTTCAGGCATCCACAGGTGTTCTGCCTTTGATTTGCTGCATGGCAGGAAACCTAGGGAATCCTTAACTTAGGCAAGGAAGGACTGGAGGCTTAGACAGATAAACAGATGATTTTCATGGAACACGTAAAAGAATTGCATGACCACTGTGAAAGGCTGCGAATCCTTGCCTTTACAATTAAAGTCCAGTCAGGGAGAGCACAATCCATATCTTTATTCTCCAACCTGGTAAAAATATATTTTAGAGACCAATTGTCAATTGTGTGGAGATGCCAATTAATAAGAGCCTTGGAAAGGGTCGCAGATATTGTGGAGTTTAAACAAGGCCTGACTCATCTAGTTTTTTATGTCTCACCAGTTTTAGTGTTGTTACATTGGTTACCTGTGTCATTCACAACTGACTTTAGAATAGTACTAATGCTTTATAAAGTGTTAAATAGTTTTGCTCTGTGCTATATTTTGGAATGCTTGTCGCCCTACACCCCAAGTCATAAACTTAGATCTTCAATTGGAGGTGTACTTATAATTCCAACAGCCAAACTTAAAGAAGTCTGAAGGCAGCCTTTTGCTGGCATGTACCTAAAATCTGGAATACTTTACTGATAGAAATTTGCCAGGCTAGTACTGTGGATCATTTTAAAGAACTGCTAATAACCCGTTATTTTAATATGGCTTTTTCGTAGGTATATTTCAGTTGTACTCCTATTCCTAATAGATTAAATGGGTATACAATTATCATATTCTTCACAGATCTGCTATCTGTACTAATCTCTACAATTCCCTGCTGTCCTTTCCACTTCTTCTGTGGTGGCAATCTGCGCCAACACCACCTGATCAAGGCACCATGCAGCCCCCTGAGATGATGGAGTGAGGGTGGGAGTCTCAGCTGTCCATGAGATTAACTTCATCATATCCCAGCATGTGAAGTATAAAAACTAAGAGGTTTGATTTAGGAACATTTATGTTAGGTAAAATGCCCAGTGGGGGCTGGGCTGTGTTTTGGCCTTGGAACCCATGCATATTTTGTTTTTTTCTCTAGCCTAACTGGAAGTTTCTTTTTTTCTGCCATCCCACCATCTGACCTTACCTTGTTTTATTGTTATTTTATCTTTGATATTATTACCTAATCTTAATTGTTTTTCTTTTCTTGTAATTTTCACTTTATCTTCTTGTAAATCACTTTGAGATTTTAAAATGTGCTATATAACTAAATGTTGTTGTTAAATATCCACACAAACCCTGGAGTTATTGTTCATGAATCACCTTATCAAATCCCCAATGCAAAAGTGCCAGTTTCAGATGGGAATTACAGAAAATGCACTATCTGGGGGTTATTGAGCACGTGGTCTAGCCCAACAGTGCTTTTGTTCAATCCAGACAGCTTGTGACATTTCTATAGTGACTTTAAGCCTCGGAAACAAGTATTAAAATTAATTCCTACCTATGCCCATTATTGATGACATTCTTCAGAAGTTTGGGTAAGGCATGTTTCCTAATAACAATCAATATAATTTAGGAGTATTTCTTAATTCCTTTGTCTGAATCAGCTAAAAAAACAACCTAGTATCATGTCCTTTCTTTTTTTCAGGATTTCACAGCCACTTTTCAGTACCTGGAGGAGCCCTTCTTCATTTCATTTCAGTAAATGATTTACAGAAAAATGGTTCACTGACATATCAGTATTTAAAAGGTGGGTCCAAGAACAGTCTAATCAATTTGTTCTTATACAGTACTTTAAAGTGAGACCAGGCTTAGTGACTTAACTTCAATTTACAAATCTATACTACATTAGGAAATTACATAACCAAACTAAGATTAGCATGCAAAAGCACACATCTTATCAACTACATAGTACTGCATAAGTTTTGGTTAAAATGCAGTTGAAGTCATACTAACTCAGATCTAGTTAACACAAATTATCTCCAACTGATAAAGCCGTAGAAGGAAACAAAATCTATAGGTATCGGAGAAAAGTAAATTCCACACCATGTTTCTTTGAAATAAGCAAAGCCAGAGGTTAGTTGATGTGGCCACATCTACCACCACCACCTTTCAGACATTCTCCCACATCTAGGCATCTTATAATACAACTCTGTCATATAATATGATAGATTAGAGCTGTGTCAGTAACTATTGGTGCCTAAAAGTTATGAATCACTTCTGATATCAAAGGGTAGTAACTTTGCAAAAGTGTGCTACATTAGGCTGTCAAGATAAACAACGGCACTGAGTGGAGAGTGAATGGAAACTTATAAAACTGTTACCTCCAATCAAGAATGAGCTCTGTTTATTTTATTGTATACATATACTACAACTTAATGCCCTGGGCCAAATAAAAAATATCCATGAACACAATAAATACTGGACATCCGCCACAGGATGCTTTTTAAATTACATGTTGTATACAGTATTAAGCATAGATGATGGTCTGTTGAATGTTTTAATACTGTATTGTGTAGTGGCAAGGTTGGCACCAGACTACACTGTGAGTGTCTTGTAGTTTGGGACCAACTGGGATCATACTTGAAAGAATTCAGAAATGGAGACACACAGAAATAAATGTGATATTTTCTCAAAAACACAAGTGGGTTTATTTACAGGTGCACACACAAAAACGTAATGTCCCAATCAAAAATACTTTAGTGAATGATGTTTTCACTGAATTTTGCCCCTCCCAAAATGAAAAATAAAGACAAAAATGTATATACACAAAATGGTAGTCTTCCTAAAAAAGAAAGCATACAAGAAGAAACTACACACAACAAAGTCCAAAGAATCCCAAAAATATTCACAAAAAGAAAAAAATAGTTGCACCACAAACCCAAAATCTATATAAATACCCCCACCAAAACAATACAATAATTAGGAGATATCTATACTTCTATACGAAAGAAAATATATATAGTACAAGAAAGGCAGAAGCCACTACGTTTGGTATACTTGAAGACAAGCTACACCAACCACACTATTCACACCACGAGTCTAAAAATGACCCCTAGAGGCAGGAAGTGCTTCTTATACTCAGGGAACAAAACTTTCAGCCAATCCTGCGACTGGCTGCTCCCTTACACCAATCACAACTGACGCAGATGCATTCTGCCCAGATGCTACGCTCAGTCCTTGCAAGGCAAATAGGCAAGCAGCCTATGCACTCCCTTCAGACAAGCCAATATGTTATACAAAAATAAGTTACTTTTCCTTTGTAACCTTACCATGGGACTTTCTCTTGGGGATCCCCTTCTCAGACTAATGCATACATGTACAACATTAACTAAACTAAAACGATTCACATTTTTCTCCTCGCTAACACCTTTATGACGGGGTACACGCAGTGTCCTCCAACAGGCCTGACCTGGAGGCGTGCCCTAACCGTCACCAGCACTGTACCATGCTTAACTCTTCTTCTTCTTTCGGCTGCTCTCGTTAGGTGTTGCCACAGCAGACCATCTTCTTCTGTATCTTTCTGTCCTCTGCATCTTGCTCTGTTACACCCATCACCTGCATGTCCTCTTTCACCACATCCATAAACCTTCGCTTAGGCCTTCCCCTTTTCCTCTTCCCTGGCAGCTCTATCCTTAGCATTCTTCTCCCAATATACCCAGCATCTCTCCTCTGCACATGTCCAAACCAATGCAATCTCGCCTCTCTGACTTTGTCTCCACAACCGTCCAACTTGAGCTGACCCTCTAATGTACTCATTTCTAATCCTATCCATCCTTGTCACACCCAGTGCAAACCTTAGCATCTTTAACTCTGCTACCTCCAGCTCTGTCTCCTGCTTTCTGATCAGTGCCACCATCTCCAACCCATATAACATAGCTGGTCTCACTACTGTCCTGTAGACCTTCCCTTTCACTCTTGCTGATACCTGTCTGTCACAAATCACTTCTGACACTCTTCTCCACCCATTCCACCCTGCCTGCACTCTCTTTTTCACCTCTCTTCCACAATCCCTATTACTCTGTACTGTTGATCCCAAGTATTTAAACTCATCCAAATTTGCCAACTCTACTCCCTGCATCCTCATTTACACACATGTATTCTGTCTTGTTCCTACTGACCTTCATTCCTCTCCTCTCTAGAGCATATCTCCACCTCTCCAGGGTCTCCTCAACCTGTCATCAGCAAACATCATAGTCCACGGGGACTCCAGTCTAATCTCGTCTGTCAACCTGTCCATCAACATTGCAAATAAGAAAGGGCTCAGAGCTGATCCCTGATGTAATCCCACCTCCACCTTGAATGCATCCGTCATTCCTACCGCAGACCTCACCACGGTCACACTTCCCTCGTACATATCCTGTACAACTTTTACGTACTTCTCTGCCACTCCCAACTTCCTCATACAATACCACAGCTCCTCTCGAGGCACCCTGTCATATGCTTTCTCCAAGTTCACAAAGATGCAATGCAGCTCCTTCTGGCCTTCTCTATACTTCTCCATCAACACCCTCAGAGCAAACATTGCATCTGTTGTGCTCTTTCTTGGCATGAAACCATACTGCTGCTCACTAACCATCACCTCACTTCTTAACCTATCTTCCACTACTGCTGTGGCTCATCAATTTTATTCCCCTGTAGTTACTGCAGTCCTGCACATCCCTCTTATTCTTAAATCCTTGTGGAAATGCATCCCCACACTTCGACAATTAAAACTTTTTTTTCTTTTTGCTAAGTAAAGTCGACTTTTGTAAAAATTGGTAATCCATAGCAGGTAGATTACCACATACATGTGAGTATGTTGGAGAGGTTTCTTATCTGGGGCTAAATCCTAGTATGAGTCTTCCACTGTCACTAAGGACTCCAGTTCTCCTCGGCCTTCAGCAATGAAAAGAACATATTCATAAAATCCAGAAAACAATGTTTAAAAATTCACTAGTATTATTTGTCATCTCTCCTACAAATATACAGAAAAAATAATGAATAGTCTGTAAAAGCTAAAGGAATACGAGGCTAAATAATAATATATACATGTTGCAGGGCCAGGTTTTGCATGTTGCACTTTATTTTTCAAAGGAGTTCAAGGCAAAATGGCCATTGCCATATTGGTTAATTGTAACATTTTACAGAATTTTATTCAATAGCTTTTATTTTTGCATAATACTTTTATTTTATTTTGCACAACACTTTACTTTAGTGCAAATAAACAATTTAATGCCAAGGTCTGTGTGATAGCTATAAGAAAAGCTTTTGTATAAGTGTGTGTGTGTGTGTGTGTGTGTGTGTGTGTGAGGGTGATCTACATTTGACTGCTGTCCTGTCATGAGCTATTGCACTGAGATTGCTGCTATGGGACTAAACTTCAGTGCTCCTGTAAAATTATAAGTCTGTTGAAAAACTCAATGGATTGATACTGTATATGCAGTAATTATTGGTGACTTTTATGTTTTTTAACAATGACAACTGGCTAATTTCATTGTGTTCTGATATAGGCTGTAAAGGGAAAAAATGACTCATATTACCTTTTAAATACAACAAAAGTTCAAGAAGTAAATGCTTTGTTGTTCAATGTGAATATACAAATGAACAAAACCTCTTTGTTAATATTGTATGTTTTGCAAATAAATAAAAAAATCAATAAATTAAAAGTGTATTGAACAATATTCAAATAGATAAACAAATTAATCTCAAACGGACACAAACTTCTTAGCATCTAAGGGGTCAGGAGATTGCCCAGGACTCCCTTGCATTGCACTCTTGAATAATCTACCAATACAGTATTTTCACTTATATGGCCAATGCATTCATACAAACAAAAATTCTAGTAAACAGTTGTTTCCTCAACATAAAATTTAATAAACTTGTAAATGTATCAACAATGACTTTCTTTGTGATAGAGTTAATTATGTTTTTATCTAAAACAAAAAAGGTATAGAAAAACCATTAACCACAAGAGAAGGAGGAAGCTGCTTTTTCATTAATAATTGAATATTCAGCAAGAATCACTTTTTGGAGAGCATTTTACAGTATGGGACAATTATTCAGAAAGATCATTGAAAAAGAAATAATTATGACTAGCAGGATAAAAGACTACATAATGTGTGAAGGGCAGAGGTACTGAGAGATGAATATCAAGGTGCTTAATGGATACATGTTCCCTCTGGGGTAGGTCATAAAAACTTTAAAATGAAATCCATATTCCTGGCTAGTAGCACATGAGTATTTTGATTTGAACATGCAGTTTGTTAAAACACTACTGTATATGTAAATGTTACAACAAGATGTTTGTAAAAGAGCAATACTGTGTTTAGTAACAAGTTTAAAAGATTAATGGAAACAGCACCATAGAACAATTGTCTTTGAGCTACTAAGAGATTATATACCTTTGGAAAGATTACAGCGATTAATATTGGGTTAGTTCTTACATAAGTATACCAAATTCAAATTGCTTTAGTCTGCTATATAATTAGGACTGTTTAAAAGCTGCTCATTTAAGATGTTTTGTCTTTTTTAAAGTTTCCTGACATCAGTTGAGAATCACACATGGAATGTAATTACCTGACTTAGGTATATAACAACCACCCATTAATACAAGGCTTTTACCATTTTGAGATGTTCAAATACACAAGTTCATTCTGCAAAAAAAAAAAAAAAATTGTAAAAGTTATACCAAAACACATCAGCTTTTTTCTGCACTTCTACTGCATGTTTTATCGAAGAACGACAAATGATGGCACGTTAATGACTGTATGACAATGTCATCCCTACATCATTCACAATGCGGAAATCCATTTTTGCCTACTACACTCAATGCACACACATACAAGCATGCATTCAAGTAGAGCAGTAGAATAGTTTCTTGACCTAGTCAGTTTTAGTGTCTATAAGAATTATGCATTGGATGTTTTCACATTTTACTATTAAGCAGCATTGAATCACATTACATTGCATTTGGATTTTTTGATATTATCACAGAAGTCATCTAAATTAATTACAAATACAAAACAAAAAATTACTGATTTTCTGAGCACCCCATTATTTAGTAGATTCACCTTAGGCAACTGTTAAAGACTTGAATCTGTATGCACAGGTCTCTGTCATTTTTGCACAACTAGACATTATAATTTTTTTCCCCAATTTTTTGCAAAACTGATTAAGCTCTCAGGTTCTGTGGGAACTAGATGCAGACACTCCAGGGCATAAACATTTTTTGTGTGGCTTTACCTTTATGCTTAGGAGTCATTCTCATGATGGAAAAAAATCCTCCCCCAAGCCACAGGTTTCTTGTGAACTATAGGCTTTCCTTCAGGATTTCCCTGCATTTTTCTACATGAGGAAATCAGATTCAGATATGCTAGTGCTGGCGTCCGAGTCCCCAATTTGTACATGAACTTGATATTAGCACATTGTCCGAACTGCAACATTGTGCAGAATGACGACGCACACATCTAACTCAAATGGCAATTTAAACAATACTATTAACACTAGAATTACCAGAGCCTACGAAAAAACTCATAGATCCGTCCCACCTTAAATCGCTTCTTAAATCTGTTCGCACCTCTCCACCATCATCTTTTGTCTTCTAAATGTGTAGATAAAGACAAGCTGCAAGCAGCCGGCTATTCCGTCCCCCCACCGACCGTGCACGAACTTCTCCCAGCTCATGCCTTGATTGATTATCTGAGAGTGAAGTGGAGTTTTAGAGTGGAAATAATAGATCGTTATTTGGAACACACGCATTTCATGTGTGCTCCATTTCTACAGTAATCTGTGTAAACACATTTTTAAAACAGAAACGTTTTTCATATTCTAGTAGTAAATGACAAAATGTAGGCATAAACTATATAATGTATGAAGCCTGAAGTCCAAATATCAAAGAAACACTTTAATGAAAGGTACAAATATAACAGAACAAGTGCGCTTTTATTCAAAAATATAACTGCCGGAAAAAAAAGCCGCCTTAGTGTGCGACATCGACACTCATTTACTATGACTGCTGCTGTGGTACAACAGTATCAGTTGCTGACTGGGAATCAAGAGGTCACGAGTTCAATCCTGCTCGAATTCCTTTTGAGAAGTGAACTGCTCTTATTTTTACTATTTTAGAAGAAAAAGATACATTTGATTTCAGTCTGTAACAGCCGGTGTAATTTATGATATTTGTAAAGGTTAGCTTTGTTTTTGTTTTTGTTTTTTTTTTATTCACTTTTCATTCTCTCAGTCGTGTTCAGGATCCTTCCCTACCACATCTGACACTGCTGTTTTCACATAAAGATGCGCTATAGCTCTGCAATGTATCACGATACATACGACTGTTTGTTTTTTTTTCCCAATCTTGCCAGTCCCCACATGTTGCTGTATGCTGTTTCTTTTGTACTCCAGGACATGCAGAGGAAAGCAAATAATATTGCATTAGTGCAATGACATTTTCACATATATTGTCTTTCTTTCAGGTGTGTAATAGAAACCACAGCATAGAGAGAAGTGTGTATATTGTAACAGGTACACATGTTGTAAATGTAAGAAAGACGATCCTTGCGTGTGTGTGAACTGCTAACTGTTAACATTTGATACTGATGATTGGATATAGCGCTGTCTTATTCAGTGCGCACAAGAACATGCAGGTGGCCAGTTGCTGTGTGCTACAACATGCTGGCGGTGATCAATGTACATTTAAAAAAAAGAAAGAGACATATGTGACGTTTTGATTAAATCATTTTATGACGCAAATAGTACCAATCAGAAAATATCGTTGAAGTAATGCAATATTATTACAGCGTCAGATCGGGTGTGAATTTATACTGTGGCGCTGTTAGAGTCAGATCAGAAGCTGAAAAAGCTGAATAAGCTCCTGTTCTGACTCTAAGTAAAAAAGCATGAATTAATCAACAGAAATAACCGCGCACATTTTAAACTTAACAATTTACAGTGCATACCAATTTATAAATTTTATATCCGTTTGAGGTTACAAAGAAAAAAAAAACACTTCCTCCCCAGCGGGGAATTGAACTCCGGTCTCTAAGGCACAGCAAGGATGCTGTGCTCTGATTCTGAAAATGTTAGCGTTACACCACGGAAGGTGTTACATCATCATTGAACCTTTTGTGAAAGTGTTTATTTGATGTTTGGACGTCACTTCACACATTCTATAGTTTATGCCTACATTTTGTAACATTTATTACTACAATATGAAAAAGTTTCTGTTTTAACAATGTGTTTACACAGATTAATGTAGAAACGGAACACACATGAAATGCGTGTGTTCCAATAACGATCTATTATTTCCACTGTAAAACTCCTGCAGTTCAGTCACTCCCAGAAAATCAAACAAGGCATGAGCTGGGAAAACTTAGTGAACATTCTGCGACGGGGGAGGATGGAATAGCCGGCTGCTTGCTGCGTGTCTTAATCGGCACATTTAGAAGACAAAAGAGAGGTGAGAACGGTTTTAAGGTGGGCCAATCTATGAGTTTTTTCGTAGACTCTGGTAATTCTAGTGTTAAACCAATCCAGACCTGTTGTAACTGGTCTACAGACATGCTGCCCTCCCCTCCACAACAATGTGTGCGTAATCTGATCTCTTACTCTCCCGCTATATCACAGTTTTGGGAACTTTTTTACTGCCTCTCGATTATTTGGCTGTTGGCTTTATCCAAGGTGGCTTACAACATTTGACAGATACAATTGGTTACATTTCTTTTATTTTTGTCCAGTTGGAGTACAGTTAGGTGAAGTGTCATGGTTATGGTCTCTGTAACAGGATTTGAACCCACATTCTCAGGGTTGTGAGTCCAGCACCTTCACCACTACCATTTAGTTTTAAGGCACTCATTTATTTGAATTTTACATTGTTATGTCCTGATTTAAGAACATTTTAAGTGCATAAGAGCTGATATTCCTACATTCTATCTGTGCCAGTCAAACTGAAATCTTATCTTATCCCATCATATTTTATGCTATTTTCGTAAACCAGCTTAATCTAATTTGGAGCCATGATGAGGCTGGATCGTATCCTACTGGGTGCAGAACAGGGACTAGCCATTGACAGGGGATCAGTCCAATCACAGGATCCACTAACCTAACCAGCATATAAGTTCTACAAGACATAGTTTTGCTACCATAAATAAAAGTTCAAAAGGTCAAAAGTTATTATATTCTTTAAATGCTTGTGTGTTAAAAATTCAGAAAAAAATGTAACTAATCATTTCTTCTGTTTTTCTGTTTTTGTTTGTGTATAAAGCAGACTTGTAGTATTAATTCTGTTTTTTATACATTAGACCACCTTGGATGCCACAGTCTCCACCTATATCTCAGTGTACCACTTTCAATCCACGTGCCATGGTCACGACCACACAACCATTAGCAGCAGTCCTTGGGTAAGTCCAGAGAGTTCCCAAGTGCTCCCAAGCTACATAAGTGGTTTCCTTTCAGTTTTTTTGACCTGCTCTAGGTCTTCATCCAGTGCATAATACTTATAACATCACTGTTTTACTATATTGAGTCTGCATGTGTTCCAATAAACAAAATGCACTTAGACAATGGTGCTTTATTTTTGTGCTTGAAATGTAGCTAAACATTGTGTTCAATGTATGTGCTTGAGTGCACACACACACCTTCATTTGCACATCATTTACACATCTCCTTTATAATTGCACTGTTCTGCAATAGTTTAAAAATGAATGTTGTTTTCTTTAGGTATTTATGTTACTCGTATGTGATGTTGTGTTCTGTTATAAGCAGCTCCAAAGCTACCAAGTTAAATTGCTGTACATTAAGTACTGACAAATAAAAGTAATTCTAATTCTGACTTAAAAAAGGCAGTAAAATATAAAATTAAGGTTGTTTGTTTGCTTGTTTCACTGCTAATCATGTGCTTCTTGCAAGTATTTTTTTTATTATTCTTGTGTAAATTAGGAGTTTCCATCCATGGAAACAAATTGATGCTTTTCAAATCAATCCAACAAAAGGATCTTCAGTAATACTGCATTTTGGATGGTAAAGAAGAGGACATAATTTTTTCTTCACTCAATAAATATAACAAAGGAACAATTCATTGTTTTCTGATGTTCATTGTTGCATATCTGTCACAATTCTTTAAGAACCAACATTCATCAAAGCCATTAAACCAAGATTTTTACATCTTTGTTACAGCCTTCTTTGATTGCTATAAACCACTGGAATAACATCAATTGCCTATGAACTGTTTACTTTTCATAGCAATAACCTTGTTACACTGCTCCAAATATAGTTCCATTGTTGATCCTCTTTGATATCTTTAATTTCCTCATATGTTGTTTAGATCTTTTTAATCTTGTGTTTACTTGGCACTCAATTTTAGAAGTTTCTTTTTTTTCAAATTTAGCTAAAGTGTCACGGTTTCAATTTGATCATAGATGAAAACATTCTGCTTTGCATCTTAGCTTTATAACAGATTTTGGAAAAAAGCTATTTACATAAATGATATGTTACATATATTTTGCTAGATTTTTGGTAATCTATTCTTTCTTTAAATAATTAAACTTATTTCAAAAGTTACAGACTGAAGTGGACCACTGTTATACCTGACATTTTTTCAAATACAACAAAAAATGTTAAAGAAATGGAAGTCTGATAATAAAGAATTCAAAGAAGTAGATTGATAAGCTGCAATAGAGCATACTGAGTGATTTTCTTGAGTTTTCACTTCTAGTTTTGTGTTTCCAAATGCAAAATTTCCTGCTGGTTTATACCTCATTCAAAATTTTTACTAACCTACCTGACTTCAATATATATTTGTCCTTTTTTATTCAGTTGCTCTGTTTATTATATGCAATTTTATTTACTACTCATTACTGTTTGAAAACTGTCATTTTGAACGCATGTCACATGAGATAGATAGATAGATAGATACTTTATTAATCCCAAGGGGAAATTCACATACTGCAGCAGCTGCTAAGGACTCTCTTTTGAGTAGGCCTTGTTAGGTTTTCCTTTTATTTGATGGGAAAGAGGAATTTCAGTTCATTTTTGGCCTGCTTCATGAACAACATAAAACATTTGATCAGTTTGGAAAATGTTATGCCTTAAAAAAATTAAATAGTAAATGTATGGTCCACTGAGGTAATATTTACATAAGCAAAGTGCAAATATTACACTATAGACTATGGGATGAGAATTAAATTGTTGCCTTTTTAAATTACACATCCTTATACCATTTACCACTGTAATTTAAATTTTTTTTACATTTTGGCCATGCATATGATGATATTTTTAGACAAACTCCCCACATATGGATATTTAAAAGGAAGTTACATTGAAGTTCCATACTTAATACCCTAATTTAACTATACACTAAAATAAATGTATATATAATAAATATTAAACAATGACAAAATTATATCAGTTTATGTCATGTTTCAGCTGAATAAATAACAAGCTGGACCGGCTCTACATTAAACATGCCTTCAAACATTAAAGATGCCTTTATACATAAACTGCTGGTACCTTTAGGCAAATCTGACCACAACCCGATTCATCTTATTCCCATCTACAAGTCTGTAAATAGAGGGTAACCTGTTAAAACCAAAATAGTGAGAGAATGGAGCCTGGAGCCTGAAATGGCTCTGAATGACTGCTTCCAAACTGGGAAATGATGTGTAAGTCACATGAGGATGCTATTGAGGGACTCTGTCACTGCATCACAGACTATATTAACCTTTGTTTCAACACTATATTAAACTCAAAGACAGTACATTGATTTCCAAACAACAAACCCTGGATTACTAAGAAACTAAAAAGTCTCCAGAATGAGGAAAAAGAGCATTCAAATCTGGTGACAAAGAGGCTCTGAAGGACTCATAGCAAGTGCTGAAGTAAAAGCTGAGTAAAGCAAAGGAAGTTTGCAGCTTTAAAATAAAAAAAACTCCTTATAGGACCAGATGGCGTCTGTTCTTGAGTACTTTGCTGCCAAACTTTGTATTGCCTTCTGTCACATGTTCAGTCTGTCCCAAAGGCTCCAGAAAGTGCTGCTGCTGTGAAAAAAATCCTATATTGCCCATGTTCCAAAGAAGGCAGGCACCTCTCCGCATAATGACTACAGACCAGTAGTTCTTACATCTCACATCATTAAAACCTTTGAGAGACTGGTCCTGACTATATGAATCCTCTTGTGGTAGATTGCCGACTGCAATTTGATGATCAAAGATTAGAGTGGAGGATGCAATTATATCTTTGCTCCAGTACTAGGGTGTTATACCATGTTAGTCATTATGGATGTAATGGGAAGCCAAGCAAAATGACACCTTTTATTGGCTAACTAGACATTAAGCCCGTTTCAATAATGGGCGCTAGAACAATAGTCCATAAACATTAGTAGGAACAGTCTATATTAAATGGCAAGGGACCTTTTACCTCATTAAATTTTCTCCGTAAAATGCCTGTAATTTTCTCTGACAGTAATACTGGCTTTACTGTCCGTAATATGCGTTTAATTTTCTGTCACAACAGAGGGCAGTCAGCAGATTCTCCCCGGCAACTTATGTAATGTGCGCGAAAATAAATCTGCTTTTACTTTACACTTTACTGGGCCAAGCTTTCTTAATCGCAAATCTGACATCCTCAGAGTGAACACTTGCACAACAATGGGGAAGCTGGTCTCCGCGTCTCAGTACCCAATTGGATTTTTCATGTTTTCTGTTTTAGGTCTTACCTCATTTACGGAAATCCGATTGGATCTGCCGTGTGATATTTTATAGGTCCTGCCCTCTCTGTCTTGTGTGACGCATCAAGCGGCCTATGAAGCAGCGCACCGTGTCCCACGCATGCGCACTTCACCAGAAGACACACACACACGGACACTGGATACACACAGGGGTTTTATTAAAGAGGACTAGGGGGTTCCCCCCTGCTCGCTTCGCTCGCCAGCCACTTCACGTCTCTACCACTGGCATTGTGAAGAGGGGGGCTGACCGGACCCCAAGGAGACTGAGCCGCTCCTCCAAAACCCCCTCCTAAATGGTGATACAATGGGAAACAAATAGTTTTCTTTTTACCTCCGCTTTGCTCAGTCAGCTGCTGGATTGCTGCTGCTGCTGTCCCACGTGATTTGCATCTCGTGCGGCACATCTGATATGGATGTGAGCAACACTGGAGCACCACAAGGGACAGTCTTATTTCTTTTCTCTTTACTATGTACACATCAGCAAAACTAAATAACTGGTTATTGACTTTCACCGCAATAAACAGCCTTTGTTTCCAGTCACTATTCAGGGAGTAGATGTAGAGGTGGTCCACTCTTACATATACTTGGGGATCCACATCAATGACAGGCTGGACTGGTCTAATAACATGGATGAACTATATAAGAAAGGATAGAAACTCTTAAGAGACTGTGTTCATTTTATATGGCCAATGACATTCTTCACAACTTCTACAACACTGTGATAGCCAGTGTGATTTTGCACACTGCAGTGCTAATTAAAATGCAGGCTCAGTTATGGGATGTACAGAGGATCCTCTGGAGGCAGTGGCAAAGAAGAGAATTTAAACAGAACTAAGTGCCATTATGAACATTGTTGCACATCTGTTTGTAAAGAAAGCACTAGTAGTGCTTTCACTACTAGTTATCCTTTACACCAACAGCAATATGCCTGCATAATGCCACACTACAACAGAGAGTGTCAGATGTTTTTCCTTCTTTTTAATTTTCTTCCTTTTTGTCATTCTGGTGTGCGTTCAGAACTTAGTGTGTTTGTGTGTGTGTGTGTGTGTGTATACAGTATATATATATATATATATATGTATATATATATATATATATATATATATATATATATATATATATATATATATATATATATATATATAACAACGTGTGAGTCACTGTCTTGCACCCCAAAACACGAGGCTGAGTCTCAGTACTTTAGCAAAACCAGCTTGAAACAGGAACAGCACGGTTTATTTATTGTGGTGGGATCTACCACTTTCCTATACACAAATACAGCAAACGGGCAGGGTCGGGACCAGGGGCCTCATGCATAACGCCGTGCGTAGAATTAACACTAAAAATGGTGTACGGACAAAAAAGGAAATGTGTGTATGCACAAAAAAATCCAGATGCATAAATTTGTGCGTTCACCAACTTCCACGTTCTTCCGCTACACAAATCCCGGTCAGCATGAAAAGTGACGCACGTGCCTGCTGCCACTCCCAAACTCCTCCCAGAATTACGCCTCTTTGAATATGCAAATCAATATAAATAACCCTTAACCTCAGCATTCTATGAAAAGACAATGGCAAAAGCACGTGGGGAAATAGAAGAATTTCAGTGAATACCAAGTGGAGGCAAGGAAAACCGTACTATTTGTTGGTTAAAACAGTGGTATAAACAACAAAAGGAAGTTGATCGAGTGACATAGAGTGTCGGAGAAACTCGAAAGCTCAAGTTCACAAAGTCGCACAGTGCCCGAAATAAAAAAGAAGTTGTCAGATATCAAAGTCGCAGTGAAAAGGCGAGTCGTAGCCCACCGTCTGAGTGTCACATGAAAGCTTATTAGGGTACAGAGAAAAGAAAAAAAATAGGGACACAGTGGGAAAAAAAGCTCAAAATGTCAACTTTAATCTCAAAATGTCCATTTTAATTATGTAGTTTATTTGTCATTAAAGTAGAACATCATAAACTTCATCTTTAAATCGTTTAATTTACTAGTTTTTCAAATATCATCGTAACTAAAGTAGCACGTTCAATGCTTTGTTTTATTTGTGTTCTTCTATGTGCTCTATGTGTGTAAATCACTACATGCTTCTTAAAACAGGCTTTCTCTTCCTCCAACAGGACACAGAATCCATTACATTCGTGATATTACAGCTCTCTGAATAATTAAAATACTGAGATGTATACTTGATATCATTTTCATGATGATAGGAGTTAAAGCATGTTATTAAACATGGGAACATGGTGGCGCAGTGATAGTGGCGAGATGGCGCCCTGTCCAGAGATTGTTCCTGCCTCACGCAAGATGCTTGCTGCTCCGTGCCCGACCTTCGATGAAATAAGTTATTACAGCAGTACTGTCTCTTTCAAATGTACTAACCCCCAATTCCTGTCCTTCCTTTTCTTTCTCCAAGTAACCAATCACCACACAATCAGCTCTGTAATAGATGTTAAGCCATCTGTAAGCTTAGAACACCAATTCTTCAAAACTTTTAAGGAACATTGAAATATCTTCGTAGTACATGTTTAATTATTCTATCCATCTATCCTTCCAGTGTCACGCCATCCTAGCAAGAATACAGCGCGAGGCAGAAACAATTCGTGAACACGGCGCCAGCTCCTTGCTAGTGCTGCAACACTGTGTCCTCACATGTTTAATTATTAACAATATAGATTATTTAAATGATGTTAACATTTTATCTGTATAATGTAATAAACATATTTTGCTGCATTTAATCTTAAAAATTATATTGTCATCATATGTAAATATGTTCTTTATAAAGTGGCTCAGGTTGTGCAATATTATAACTGTATCACAAGTTTACAGTGAGGTAATTGTACTTATAACTACAAACAGTTCTACAAGGAGCACTTGATGGACTTATTGATTGCGTTTATAGTTTTTGGGATGAAACTGTTTCTGAACTGCGAGGTCCGTACACGTGTGGCTGAGGCAGTGTGTGCTAGATGCTGTATATCGATAATTCTCTTTCCGATCAGCTGCTATAGAGCTGTGATTCCAGACTCAGATACAGTGATAAAAATACTCTGAGTGGTGCAGTGATAGTAATATGGAAAAAGATAATCCACTGTGGCAACCCCTAATGGGAGCAGCTGAAAGAAGAAGAAGAAGGTGCAGTGAGAGTAACAATGCTAAAGCAGCTATGGTATTTGGAATAGTTTGGCCATTTTGTGAACCATTATATTGTTACAGGTTAATTACAATCAGATGCCTTAAACTAATAAACAATATGCAGTTAATTTCAGGGTATATAATAAAGCCGCGTCAGGGATGTGGATCTAAAAAAGAAAGGGAAACCACACAGGAACAGTAGCACTGCTTTGACGCTGGGTGCTGCCAGTTTGCAAAGACAACTTGCATACGGCAAGGATTTAGCTGGCGTAAAAATGTGCGTGGCTTTACGCCAAGGTTAGTTTTTATACATTGCGATGTGGGAGTGGAAACGGGCATACGCAACGTTTATACATGAGGTCCCAGGTCAGTGGCCAAGTATTACTGTTCCCTGCATGTATAATATTCCTTGCATCACCCATCAACTACAGGTGCTTATAGCGCGACCGCGATTGGCTCATAGTTGCTTCCGCGTCATGCTGTGTGGTTGAGCTGCTGTGCTGTGAACCTGAGGGGTATATATAAATATATAGATATATTTCTTTTTTTAAAAGCTTCTGTAAAAAACATGTATTATATACCTGTCAAAATGCAACATTTAGACCTAAATTGAATTTGATACATTTTGAGAATATTATGTACCTAAAATTAAAAAAAGAAATCCAAAGACCAAAGCAAAACTTTTTTAAACATTTTTAAGAGTCAATAAACTGATGGATGAAGAGATGTAATATTAACAAACCCTTCTGCTACTGGACAACATAGTCTTTTTCCCTTTGCCTATTCTTTGAAAACTATTTGCTGGTTGAAGCCATTTTGCTAATATGCCTTATTACCAGTACTGTGTGAATGAGTTTCTTGATTTTCTCTGTGTGAAAAAATGCAAAAAAACTAAAACATAGTAGAATAACTCTGCAAACTGTAACATTTTTGTGTTTAGGCTTTTGCAACAAATTAGTAAAAAAAAAACTCTTTTTACTGTTTCTATAATATCAACCAGTGGGGTTTATTGTGGAATTAATTTTGTATTTTTCTCGGTAATCCTGTGTGTAATACTGTCTTTTTGTTTTACTGCTCAGATTGTACATTTTGATAGCTTAATGTAATGTTGCTAGTCATATAAAGTGAGTTGTGAGCTGCATTGTATTATATAAAATAAAGATTGATTGAATGCTGGAAAGGGAATTGGTACAGTATGGCAATTTACAAAATAAGAACTTTTTTCCATTTTGATAAAAGAAAGATACCACACCTTCTGTTTGCATTTCAATTTAAACTCCTGTCTCACTTGTTGGCCATAAGAAAACTACTTAACCTATTAAAACACATATTGTAAAAAGATGTACTTTAAACAACTGTAGTGGACCCTGATTTTGTGGGGCACATTGGGTAAAGGCATATGCAAAATATACAAAAATCATTGCACAATTATATGAACCAGAGTAGTGTATACTGTATAGAATTAAAAAAATATACGTATATGATGTATTTATATGAAAAAGGGGAAAGAACGAGATCGCGAATACAAGCGGCTGAAATGAGTTTCCTCCGCAGGGTGTCTGGGCTTTCCCTTAAAGATAGGGTGGGAAGCTCAGTCATCCGGGACGGGCTCAGAGTACAGCCGCTGCTCCTCCGGAGTCAGATGAGGTGGCTCGGGCATCTGATCAGGATGCCTCCTGGACGCCTCCCTGGTGAGGTGTTCCGGGCACGTCTAACCGAGAGGAGGCCCCGGGGAAGACCCAGGACACGCTGGAGGGACTATGTCTCTTGGCTGGCCTGGGAACGCCTTGGGATTCTCCCGGAAGAGCTAGAAGAAGTGGCCGGGGAGAGGGAAGTCTGGGCATCTCTGCTCAAGCTGCTGCCCCCGTGACCCGACCTCGGATAAGCGGGAGACAATGGATGGATGGATGGATGGCTGTTGTCCAATGTTGGTCACTTATATTGAACCTAAACCTCTTTTTATTTTCATTCTGCATGAAAACATGAATTTACACTTTTGGGTAGAGTATAGAATATAGAGTATAGAGTATCTTTAAAATCTCTCACAGCTATTAGACCAGAATCTGTGTGCCCATGTTGAATTTGATTCTGGGTTACATTTTCACTTTTTTATTTATGGCTCCCCTTTCCTGGTCAATTCCAAGTCATTTCTTTCTTCTTTTTCCTTGTCAGTGGAAGAAAAAGGTTGCATGTTCTAAAATGCTCAGAATTTAGATTATTTACAGCAGAAGAAATCAAGACTTTTTCTATTACCAAAGAGAGCAAGACCTTAGGAATCTCTGTTGTTATCAAGGTAAATATGACTTGCCATAATTAAAGGTTGAGGAAAAAGAAGAACAGATCGAAGATTAAAGTATTTTATACAATAGATGTCAGAGTTCCATACCTTATCTGTAATTGTAATTAAAATATCATTTTCTCTTTATTTTCTTACATCATCCACAGATAATTCCTTAGAATCTTTAAAGAAGAATGAGTGAGACATCTGAAAGACTCATCGAATGAGAGAACCTCCTGTAATGCTACACGTGTGGATACAGCTGCCAGACCAAAAACTGGATTTTAGTGGTCCACAGGCTGCCTTAACCTGAAAATTAAACTGCTGCTGCTGACTGATTGAAGAGTTCATTCTAACATTGTCAACAAAGTCACTGACTGCATTATTCGACTTTTATGGTGTAACCATTTTGGAGTTATTTGTGCATCTTAGCAGTAGTCATATTACAATCAAAATAATCTACAATTTGATGCACTAAATTGTAATTAGCCAAGAATTATAACCAAATAACATAATCACTAATTTCTTTATTCATCCCATTCTTAATTTTATTAACATTTTATAATACTTAAACCAAAATAAAGGTTGGATCTATCATTGGCAAGCATTTAAAATCTTACTGCTTCATTATGTGAATCATGTTTTAAATATACCAGAGAAAAGCTATAAATTCAAATTCTATACTAAAGAAATAATTGTTCTAAATACTATTAAAGCTGTAACTAATCTGCTTAATTCATCTGGAAGTTGTTTTTTATAAAATGACAAAATGTCTGGCATTAAGCCTTTGCAATCCATACCCAGGTGTAATTGCTTCCGGCATCCACAAGAGGAAATCAATGTCTGATAAAACAAAGGCAATAAGACTAACAAAGAAGGATGTAAGGGCCGGTTTATACTTCATGATTAGAACACGTACGTGCACACAATATTGCTGCCACGTGTTCCCAGGGTTCTTTTGACAGAACCTCCAAGCACCTTGTCAGATATTAACATGATGCGTGAGCAAGTTGCAGTACCAGCAAAAATGTAGGAGCCATGTGTGTTTAAGTTTTGGTACGTGACATCAGTAGCATTGTTCACTATCAACATGTGACAGCAGGCTTGCAGATCCAACAGGATCAATCTGCGTGCTTTGATGTTTGATGAGTGGTTCGATGCGGTGAAGCAAATCATCAGACTTAAATGCTGACATGCAAATGTCTTCATGGTACTTTTGTTCATCCAAGCAATGCAAGTGTCACAAACTCCTCATCATTATAATACGATACATTTAAAGGTATCACATACTGTCTCGAATTTCTGTGTCACTGTATTTTTTTTTTTGCAACTACGCAACAGAATCGGAATGCAAATAATTTTTATTTTTAACATCTTTCTCCCCTCAACTCACAACACAGCAAAAACATTGTTTTCTCCCTGTGATGATTTCTCACACTGGCATCTAGTGGATTCCTCCAGATTTACTTAAAGTTCGTCCACAAGTATAGTCAGTACACTGCTTAATTATTGAACTGCTGCTATGTACAATGCCAAGTTTAACAAGTTCTCTGAGTATACAAAAATATTACATTAAATTCAAAGTGAATAATGATTTAACCTGCCAATATTGCACATATTAACAATGTTCATAAAGGTTTAACAAGTTAAAATATATAATAATCTGCTAAATAGTGATCATACTACTTCGCTTTATCTGCTGTGTCAAAACAATATAATATACTGTATGCACGGGTAAGTAATGTGTATTTATATTTTTGTCATTTTATGATGTGGCATTTGAAATAAAAATAATGATTTTCAAAAATGAAATGTACATCTTAGGCCCTCTGCTTTTGCATTTTGACACAATACAGTAGGTACATAAATGACAATGCAGCATATGAAAAACTAAGATGAGTGTTATGATTGATTTGTCATATGGAAAAGTTAGTTTTCAAGCTTTGGAAGTAGATATTTGCTTTGGGTACTTCAGAGTAGATGGACTGCCAAGTTCAATAGTTTCAATTACATTTGATCTTTCAGCAAGCTTCCCTGTGAGTTTAAACAACTGTAAATCATTAAACAGGATAATGTGTGTCTAAATATGGAGGGTAAATGTTTTATAGTCTTTGGTGAATGTAAGTCTTCAGAAATTTAAAGCATCCATTTACTATTACTAGTTCTAAAAAGTAAAAAAACCTTACAATTATTAGATAACTATTGGAAAGTTTTGATTTTTTTTCTAAACTGCTTAATGTATTATTTATTTTTTGTATGTTAACTGCTGTAACACTACTACATATCCTTGGGATCAATGCTGTATCTATCTATTTATCTACCTGTCTATTTATATATCTATCTGGCTGTGTATATTTCACAAATGAATTTCAGAGACATTATTTTTACATCAGAACAAGTGCACAGATTCCTTAAGGTGAACTGGAATTTATGCAACATATATATTACTATTAGTTCTAAGTGTACAGAAGTTTGCATACTGTCCTGTGGTAAGTTAAAGTTTTAATTTAAATATATGATAATTTGTGAATGTTATGTCAAGTGTGAACTAGGGTGTAGTTTAAATGCTGCCCCAGACTCCACATGGGTTTCTCCAGATGCTCTGTTTTTATGCTGCACCCCAGAAATATGTTTGCTTTTTCTAATTGGCTTAGTTTAAACAGACACTCAGGATGGAAAAAGATGACAATAAACAGAGCCAAGAGATGACTTTTAAGAGCAGAAATAAGTTCAGAGTGAGCAGGCGGTCAAAACCAGGAAGAAAAATTGAATACAGATTGTACGTACAGTGTCCATTTTAGGACATTGTCATTTTTCACTTCTTCAGCAATCCAACATCAGTATTACTCACAATAAATAAAGGAAGAAATTCAGTTAGAAGTGAATGCTTGCAATATACTCTAAAAAGTGACACTCCCCACAAGCAAGTTAATTGCACATGTCATGAACATACTGATTTGGGACATTCGCTAATTTTCCTAAACCAGTTATGTAACTACAGAAGGTGTTTGTATGTGTGTATTGGGGGGCAAGTCTATCTAAGCAGTGCTGAGTGAGGTACAGGACCTGGCTCGGGCAGAGCTCAACACCACACACATGTACTGAACCAATTTAGAGAAGCCAGCACAGCCTGCATGCCTTTTGGATATGGTTCTGTTTTAGCTCATTTCTCCATATCCCTGGATTGTAATCTTGACTCACACATGCACTCTGTGTGTACAATTTGCAGGTTCTCTCAGTGGGCTTTCTTCTGTTTTTCCCCTCTTTTAAAAGAAGCCCTTAACCTGACTGGTGACTTTAAACTGATCCCTTGTAAATCTCTACATGTGTCATGTGATTGGCTTGCTTCCTGTCCAGGGCTCACCTATTCCTGTCCTCCACATCAAATTGTGTTATGTGAGTTAATAAAATAAATGTTTGAGTAATAACTGTACGAGATGCTTCATGAAAACAGCAAGAGGCACTGTGAAATTGCATGAAGTTCACAATAACAGACCGAGTGTGTAACCACTATGGACACTCATACAGACCTGAACACTTCAGTAATGCGTCTCTTTAAAACAGAAGTGACAACAAAATGACGCTCCCTAACCCTTGTATAATTAGCTATCTCTGAACCACACTTTACTTACTTTTAATGTAATTTTTTTCTTGTGCTTACGATATACTGTAGTTTCATGTATGAGATACAATTTACACCTCTCAGCTTTTTTTGTTTTGGCAAACTCATAAATAAATCAAAATGATATTATAACGACTGTTTTTTCTATTGTCCATGCCATGAGGATATAGCAATGGCAACAAAGAAGTATTTGATTGATATTTCAATAAACCAGTGGGCCGTGTGTTATGTATTATAAATCTACATTCTGCACACCCTCTGGTGTTGCTCACACTTATTAGCTCTAATAAAAAAGTGATGTGTAACACATGAGGAGTGACAAATGGCTGCTAATGATTGATACTTGATGAGCAAACACTGAGTGCTGAGGAGTGATGTGCGATGAATGATAAGTGAATACTGAAGAATGATAAGAAAGTAGTGATGAGTAATTAGCGACTATCTAGTAGTGACAAATTATGCGTTATGAATGATTTCATGATACACAGCAATACTGATGTTTGATGATTGCAGAAGTAGAAAATAATGATGGTCTAAAATGAACACCGTACAAGAAAACTGTAATCAAATGCACAAGAAGTCATGGTTCAAAGTCAAAAAAAAAGTCAAAAAAGGAAGTCGTACCAAAATTCAAAAAAATTCTTCTGCTAGGCTGGATTGGAAAATGAAACTGTCATTAAAATGTGCAAAAATGTCTATGTCCCTCAGTAGATACTCCAACAAGTGTTTAGGTCACCATATTTATATATCACATCCTGCAACATCATCCCTATGATGAACTCATTCGTGACAAAATTCAAAATGGCATTGCAGTTAACAAAAAATGAAATGGTAACAAAAGTCAACTTTTTCAAAACTAATCAAAAAACTAATGTCAAATTTTGAATCTACACATATTATAAAGTCTGTTAATAAGCAAAAATATATGAGTAGAACAGCGTTTCCTAACCTTTTTTCTGTGGTGGCACAAGACACACCATTATTTTGTTAACCACAAAAACATATACGTGCTGCACTGAACTGTCTGAAGGGGTTGGATTAACAGAGAAGTTGGTAAAAAAAAGCAGCTCTGAGATCAGTGTTTACAGCTTCATCTCTTTGCCCACCCTTCTGTGTCTCTGAGTCAATTTGTATGCCCATTGTCCACTGGCTGTGTGAAATTTGCTGGTGACCACACACTTGGGCAGATGGACAGCCAGAAGACGTGTTTAAAGTGCAGTGTCTGCAACATATTGATTGCACAGCTACTTTTATGCCAGCTTCTCCAGGTAGTTCCCATCCTCCTTAGACAGGACTTGACCACCCAAGGAGCCTGCCTTTCTCAGGTTCAGAACCAGATGCACTACACTTCCACAGCACACCACTGTGCTGCGGCACACTGGTTGAGAAACACTGTTGTAAAACAGAACTATATTTCAAAATTCAAGTAAATCTGTGACCTTGAGAGTGCTGCAATAGTTAGTCTTGGCTTTTTGAGATCCTGTGGCAAAATATGAAACGAAATTATCAATATCTAAAAAGATTGTGCCCACTCACAATCATTCTGCATTTTTCTTGCAGTTTTCTAATGGCAGAGAAGAAGTATTTGATTGATTTTCAATAAACCAATGAGCCATGTTTATATATTATAAATCGACATTCTGCACTTTCCACTCTGGTATGACAGTAGTTTTTTCATCCACATTTTCTATAAAGGAAAATGAGCAGGGATTGTAAATGTGTACATGTAATTGTGTCATGTTGTGCAGGCGAAGCAGCATAAATTGCTGCTATTGAGGCCCGGACTATGTGAAAACAGGTTCTTTTTTAACAAAGACACAGCAAAAAATGAGAGACTGTACCATATTTGCTTTAAAGAATACACTTTGCAGCTGCAGTTCCCAAATTAGGGATGTCAATCAACTAGGATTGCATATTTATAAGAATCGCTATACAAAAAGATCACTCAAGCTTTGATGGTTTTTAGAATCTCCACAAAATGCCATCTTGACTAAGTTGAAATTTAACTGAGCTTCTGCTACATTTTTTTTTTACTTTAGTTTGGTACAGTTTGTGATCTTGATGGCAGGAATACATTTTCCACTTTGAATGTAATCAGAGAAAATGGGAAGAGAGTCAGAGAGGTATGAACCGAAGTGTATAAAATGTAGGGTTTCTATTAGATAGATAGATAGATAGATAGATAGATAGATAGATAGATAGATAGATAGATAGATAGATAGATAGATAGATAGATAGATAGATACTTTATTAATCCCAAGGGGAAATTCACATACTCCAGCAGCAGCATACTGATAAAAACAATATTAAATTAAAGAGTGATAAAAATGCAGGTATAACAGACAGTAACTTTGTATAATGTTAACGTTTACACCCCCGGGTGGAATTGAAGAGTCGCATAGTGTGGAAGAGGAACGATCTCCTAAGTCTGTCAGTGGAGCAGGACAGTGACAGCAGTCTGTCGCTAAAGCTGCTCCTCTGTCTGGAGATGATACTGTTTAGTGGATGCAGTGGATTCTCCATGATTGACAGGAGCCTGCTCAGCACCCGTCACTCTGCCACGGATGTCAAACTGTCCAGCTCCGTGCCTACAATAGAGCCTGCCTTCCTCACCAGTTTGTCCAGGTGTGAGGCGTCCCTCTTCTTTATGCTGCCACCCCACCACAACACTGCGTAGAAGAGGGCGCTTGCCACAACCGTCTGATAGAACATCTGCGGCATCTTATTGCAGATGTTGAAGAACACCAGCCTTCTAAGGAATTATAGTCGGCTCTGTCCTCTCTTGCATAGAGCATCTGTATTGGCAGTCCAGTCCAATTTATCATCCAGCTGCACCCTCTACACACAGTCACCTCTGATGATCACAGGATCCATGAACGGCCTGGTCCTCCTAAAATCCACCACCAGCTCCTTGGTTTTGCTGGTGTTCAGTTGTAGGTGGTTTGAGTCGTACCATTTAACAAAGTCCTTGATTAGGTTCCAATACTCCTATATATATATATATATATATATATATATATATATATATATATATATATATATATATATATATATATAAGTTAATTAAAGTGTACACAGTACATATAAATAATATCAGCATATAGCAAATTTTAGGTGTGTTTTGTGGCATGTATAACAATTACTACTGCTTATTTTGGATATCTGCTTTTGCTTGTTAGTGTGCTTTGCATGATAATGTGATGTTGCCACTGTCATGCACAGCTGCCACTTTAGCTGAGTCTGTGGTCACTCTATCCGGTCCTAAGACATGACCAAGTATCTGAACCTTCCTTTGAAACAGGTCACCTTTTTTAGGATGAAGACATAGACAATCACTGTGAACAGCCATGAACACCTTGTGCAAGTTTAGAAAGAGTCCTCAAATATTAAAACATGAATAAAAACCTCATTTATGTGACCTTACTACAGGATTTGCCAACCAGATCCTTCTCCATCAAATGCATACATATCGAGACTGCTGTAGACAAATGGTATCACCTGGAACTTCCACAGCCCACTTCTAGCAACAATGCCATGTTCACTTTGAACCTAACTCTACCTAATAACTTTTCATGGTCTCTGCAATCTCCTCCCACATCTGGGTTTTTGCTGATCACAATGGCCACAGCCCTTTTGATCTGTCAGTACTCCTCTGCTGTTCTGTGAGTTTCCATGCACAAAAGGTTTCATTCAATGGACTGAAGGCATCCTTCACATCTTATGTCCACCATTCGGTCCTTGGGTTGCAGTTATGTGGTTGCTATACTGATCTGAAGTGGTGAAGAAGGATATGAGTCAGAAGGAAAGCTCTTGATTTACCAGTCGATTTACGTCCCTACTTAACACCTATAGTCATGATCTTTGGTTAATGACCAAAAGGATGAGATCCCAGGAACTTTCTCTGGACGATGGCTGGGCTGTCTGTTAGAGATAGGGTGCTTCCCTAATGCCTCCCTGTGGAGGTTTTACAGGCACAACCAGCTGGGAGGAGACCCTGGGAAAGACTCAGGGCTAGCTGGGTGGATTATATCTCCCACATGGCCTGGGAATGCCATGGCATCCCAAAGCATGAATTGGCAATTCTGGCTGGTTAAGGGACATATGGCACAAACTGCTAAGACTGTTGCCCCTGCTACCTGGTTCCAGATTAGCGGTGGAAAATGAATTCATGAATGCCTATCTATCTATCTATCTATCTATCTATCTATCTATCTATCTATCTATCTATCTATCTATCTATCTATCTATCTATCTATCTATCTATCTATCTATCTATCTATCTATCTATCTATCTATCTATCTATCTATCTGGGATTGGTTCCTGCCTTGTGCCCTGTGTTGGCTGGGATTGGCTCCAGCAGACCCCCGTGACCCTGTGTTCGAATCCAGCGGGTTGGAAAATGGATGGATGGATGGCTTTGTAGCATCACAGGCCCAAAATAGGGCTCAGGGTTTTAAATAATAAAGTCTCAAAATGTCCCAAAATATAAAGAAGAGGTAAATCATGGCACCTCTGATCCAAGCCAAACCAAAGCAAGTTTCTTTATATTTAGTGCTTTTTTTAGGACTGAAGAGGATCACAAAAAATAAGCTGAAACAAAAAAGAACAGAAGTGTGTATACTTTATCTGACTTTTTTTATCCCAAATTGGTGCCATTTTTAGGGTTTCTCCTTTTTTGTTCTCCACTCACTATGTTCTAATATGCTGATCCCTTTCATTCAAATTTCACTGTCAAGTTCTGAGTTAGCACAAAAATTCAGATCATAAAATTTGGGATTCTGAGATGAAGTTAATTACTAAAGTAAAAGTAATTAATTTAGCACAACAAACTGTGAAAAAGCTTGTGACTGAACTGACTTCTAATTGCTGTAATGTATGTTTCATGTGATAATCTCTCTGGGCAAGAGATATAAAGGAGCTTAAAGAAACACAGGGCATTGGGGAATGTAGCAGAGAAAGGAAATCTTCTATTAGTATTTGGAAGAAGGCTTTGAACAATCAATCTTTATTTAAGAATTTATTCATGGTGCCAATAGCGATAAATGAGCACAATATGACTGGCTTAACTGATTCAGAAGCCACAGAAAATTTTATTAGCACCTTTCTTCTTCACTAGCTAACAGTAAGATAATGTCTTCTCTGGTTTAGACCTCAAATACTCTAAATTAATGATAAACCCATTAAGTACTGGAATTTATCTCACCACCACTTTCAGGTACGTACCTACACATCCCATATATATCTTATCATTGTCATCCCTGGTTTTCTGAGTTTTGATTTCATTGGCCATGTTTCACTTCCATACAGCATACTTCTCTTCAGACAGCATATTAAATTTTACCAATCAATGGCAGGGGGCCAGCTCCCAGAATTTCTGCCATGCACTTCTTACCCAGGTGTTGTGGTGTGAAAGTTTGTATATAAATTGATAAATATTTTGAATGTCTTTATTTGTAACTTAGACAAAGCAGTGTAATATTAGTGTTTCATTGGTGAGAAGCTTTCATGTTTAAAGGATTTGTTTGAATCAGAGGCCATTCTTTAGCACAACGCCCCATTGGTATAAGGATTTGGACAAAGAATTTATAAATTTGGTTGTTTTACCCCTCTCTCTTTCTCGCACATCATCATGATGAAGGAGCATCTCGCACACCATGAACTGAACAGAGGACCACACTGAGAAGCACAACTCGGCAATCATATTGAGAAGAAAGCTGACCAAAAATGATGACTGAACTAGAGACATTTTAAGTAACTAACAAGCCTGTGTGCCACCTGAAACTACAAATCATCTTTTATCAGGTTGTATGGTTGTCAATATTCAAATGTACTTTGCATATTGTTATTATTTCATGAATATTATCAATAATACATTATTTAAAGTTGTAACTTTACTCCTGCTTGTGTTTTACTTATGTAATTGCCTGAGGTTATAGATGTAGAAGGAAAGGTGGGGAGAAGTTATAAAATACAATACCTTATTAACAGTAGTAAGTCTATGGGATCTGAGGCATTCTGACAAAGGCTACACACTAAAGAATACAAAAGGGGAAAGCAGACTAGTATAGAACTCTACCAAGACTAAACACCAAGCTACCACTGCTGTGTCTCAATATTCCATCTAAATAGCAGAACTTTACTAAGTTCGCCAAAACAATGCCATTGACATATTAGATCTGCACTTAACATTAGCATTCTGCAACTGTCTCACATACTTTCTACAAACAAAATTTGTACTTGCTGCCTGCAGTAGAAGTACCTTGTGTTATTGTTTTTGTTTAATATGTTTCAGAAGTCTGTCTTTTTTTTTGTAAATTATTATTGGTGAATCCAGTTTGTCAATTATATAACCACACAATTATACAAGAGGTAAAATTAAACATTATTGTGTTTCTGACTTGAGTACAAACAGGTCCAATGTGACAGTGTGCCATCTGTAATATCATAATAAGAAGTATATATTGTTATGCTATTTTCAGATAACGTATAGTTTTTTCTGAATTTGATATATATTTGAGGTTTATATCATTTGTTGTTAATTGTGCGTTACTTTGTTTTGATGGTACATTAATCTTTCAATATTATGCATTAACAGTATGTGATTTTCTATTACAGGACAGTATTTATGGGAATTTTAAGGCTCCTTGGTTCTGTTTTTGCTTTTGAACTTACTACTGTAATATTTGAACATACTGAGTAAAAAAGGACACACATACAATTTTTCTGCGCAGTAAACTTTTGCTTTAGAGTCTTAAAATTCAGGTGTTGATTCATATTTCTTGGTTGTTTGTTCATGTTCATGAGGAAAAATAATTGTAGAGTGCTATCGGTGAAAGAAACAATGTGCTATGGTCAATGTCAAGTATCGACTGCTTGTTGTTGCAAAAATAAAGATGGTGGCACTTGCTCAGTTCTTTGATCCTTCCATCTGTAAAGACTTTTTTTATCCTTACCTTCCATTATATATCTGAAACATTTTGGATCATCCACTCTCAAGACATGGCAAAAATACCAAACAGGTCTCAACAAACAGCAATGAACTATCTTGAACTGTATTAAAACATTATTTAGTCTTATTTATTTGGTGCTTATTTTCAAGACAAGCCTCGTTTTTTTGATAAAGGCAGATATTATTTGTACTGGATGATCCATTTTGCTTTAACTCATGTTTTTGTGCCAGTGTCTTATCCATTAAATGAGTCATATCAACTTTAAATTAGTCATAGACTGAATTTCACACACATTTCTTTAAAAATTAAACATGTACTAAATGGAGGATTTACTAACTTAACATAAACATTTTTGAAACACCACAATGTAAAATCACAAGGGATGAAGCAAGGAATCTGTGGAGACAAGGTGGAGAGTATTAATAGTATACTCTGGCAATCATTCAAAAATGCCCCAGAAGAACAGGAATCAATTGAAACTAAAAGGAGTAAAGAGTGCAGTAGTGGGAGTCAAAATGTTTTTGTTTAGTTAAGGAGTCGAAGAAGAAGAAAGATTCAGAGTTTAGGGGCCCCATAATCTATGTGACTGCTTGACTTACATTGGAGGAAAGGAGGTGTCAGAAGATTTTTGCTGTGTAACAGGTTTATGCATAATTAACATCAATATAAAGTATTGGTACACACACTGAAAAATGTTATATTCTATGTACACAAACTCAATTGAGAATGATGGAGTTACAGCATTACATTTAAGGATCAGTGCTGTTTTATACTATACCATACTATACATACTACAACACCAACTTTACAAACCTTTGTATGGAATCATTAAACACACAATTAATTTTAATTGCAAATCCTAGAATGGTATAGTATAGAATGGTATATGGTGAAGACTCACTACTTCAGTTTAGCATATCCTGAGTAGAGCTGCTGATTAACTGTACAGACTGCATCTCTGTTGTTAGTCATTAGCACTAAAACATAAGTAACATAATAGTTGTAATTGGATACTAACCCTCACCTTTTCTGTTTCTCTTCTCGGTACTCAAATGTGACACTTGGTGCTACGGCCCAATTGCCAAGTTGTTTTGCCTGCCTTAGGTAAAGTCACCCCTGATGGAGGATCGCAGGAATCGTGGGAAAGAGGGGTCCTATCATCGGATTGGCTGGCCCAGCACTGTTTCACCCGTGGAATGGCCAAATGGGGGAGGCAGCTTGATGGATGAGGTTTCCAGGACTCTAAAAATATCCAAATCATATTATGTGATATCATTTACTGTTAAATTCTGCTCCGTACTTCTAAAATTTTTATTTATTTTACTTTTTAAAAAAAAAAAACTTTTTATTTTATACTGTATTGAGGATTTGTTCTGTTCTGTATATTGTATTGTATTGACCCCCTTCTTTTGACACCCACAGCATGCCCAACCTACCTGGAAAGGGGGTCTCTCTTTGAACTGCCTTTCCCAAGATTTCTACCATTTTTTCCTACAAGGTTTTGTTTTTGGGAGTTTTTCCTTGTCTTCTTAGAGAGTCAAGGCTGGGGGGCTGTCAAGAGGCAGGGCCTGTTAAAGCCCATTGAGGCACTTCCTGTGTGATATTTGGGCTATACAAAAATAAACTGTATTGTATTGTATTGTATAGCAAGTATAAAAAAAAATTCAGTATCTTTCTGAACAGCTTTTTTGCATAATAAGTAAAAAATGTAAATGTTACATTTTAATATAAGACACAAGAAGTACTATATGTACCATACTCTGCATTTATTTATATGGGCGCAGTCCAAAATATCGTAAGGTGTATTTTGTCTACTATTAGAGAAATTATATTCTGCTTTCACAAAACGTTTTTTGCAAATATGGGGCAGTGGAAGTGGCTACATGTCCTGCAGGGCAGATTATACTTACATATTAAATAATCTAAAAAAACACATTATTGATTTGTATTTTGATTCAGTCAGTCATTTTCTAACCATCTTAGTCTTAAACAGGGTCACGGGGGTGTGCTGGAGCCTATCCCAGCAAACAAAGGATTCAAGGCAAGGTACAACCCCTGGACAGGGCGCCAGTCCATTGTAGGGCAAACACGCACATACACATGCATACACACACATCATACCAAGCACATAAGTCAAAGATGTGCATCATTTCAATGGCAATGGTGGTCTGGTAGAACAAATGGAGAGATGGATCTGGAAGAAACAAAATTACATTGTGGTTGTATTTCTTATTGTTTTTTATATCAGCAATGAATTGAAAAAAATCTTAAAATATGTATTTTTTACATCATATAAAACACGTTTCATGAACTTTTTTAATGTTAGTTATGTGCTGGGCTCTGCTGTGATTAATACTACATACCTATATAGACAATTTCTTTAATAGGAATCGAATAAATCATATAATTTGTACAAACAGTCAAACTATGTGATTCAATCTTCCAGGCCTTTAGGAGTTCTTCTTTAGATTATTCCCGTTGTGGTTTATAATACATTACATTAATACATTTATTGTGGCAGACTTGCGTTCCTGAGAAGAGACTCTCTCGCAATCAAGTCCGAAGTGGTACAAAGTTGTCAATCGAGTATCCTAGCTAAGGACTTCTCTGTTCCCCCCTTCTCTGTACCCACTGGGGATGGCTTGCAACCTTGCTGCAAGTATGAGTAAGCTTTTGGTTATTTATAATAAATTATTCTTTGCACACACTTTTAATTTGCCACCACTGCTATAACAGTACACTCAGCGCAAACATTTTATAAAAAGTTTTCAAATAAGTTAGCTCCCAGTATTATAAGCAACATTTATAGAAGCTAAATATAACAAACTTCTACCTCAAACCTTTTGCCAAGCATTAATTATCATCTTTCCTAAGAAAAATAAGGACTTATTGGAGTGTGCATCATATAGACCAATCTCTTTTCTAAATAATGATATTAAGAAGCTCTTTAAGTTCTAGCCAGAAGGATTGAGAAAGTGCTTCCTTCTGTAATATAACAAGACCAAACCTGATTTATTAAAGGCAGACACTTAACTTCTAACATTCAACATTTGTTTAAAATACTATATTCAACCCATTAAGTTTAACACCCCAGTGATCTTATTATCTTCAAATGCAGAAAAAGCATTTGAGTTTGTGTTAACAACATTATTTCCGACTACTTCAAACTAGAATGTGATACTCAGTAAGGATGCCCCTTATCACCTTTGCTCTTTGTAATCACCATTGAACCACTGGCTGTCTACATTTGAAATGCACCAGAGATGAAAGGGATTTTCAGTGAAGGACTTGAACAGAAAATATCACTATATGCAGATAATATGGGACTATATATATCTGATCCACCAAATTCTGTGCCAACAATCCTAAAAACATTAGCAGATTTTATAAAGTTATCTGGACTCAAAATCAATTTTAATAAAAGTGTACTCTTTCCAGTGAATTCTGTAGCTGGACACTGTCCCATTTATTTTGGAAAATCAGTTTAAATATCTAAAGGTAAACATCACAAGCAAATATAAAGTTCTTTTTCAACAAAAAGTTTGTTGCCTGCATGTATAAAAATAAACAAAATGTGAATAGATGGTCTACCCTTCATCTTACATTAGCAGGGAGAATCAAAATCTTTTGAAAGATTCTCTTCCTATTTCAAAGCATCCCCATATACATTAAATAATTTTTTAAGACAATAGACTCAATCATAACTCCATCCATGCATCATAACATCCATGCATCCAAAAGGTGACTCTACAATGACCTAAAGCAGAAGGGGGCATGGCACTACCCAAATTTCAATTCTATTACAGGGCAAAAAATATACAAGCTATAAAGAGCTGGAAATCAACACAAATCTATAAATTTTCACAAGCCTGGTATGCAACAGAAATAAAATCTTGCAGTACTTCTTTATATTTCTTGCTCTATGCCGCAGTTAATACAAATTGAAGAATGTGAGTTCCAAAATCTGCTAATTACACCTTTTGGTAAAATTTATTGAACACGTGATTGTGACTTTTCATGCAGTTGGTCATGCTCCGAAAATATGTTTGAGCTTCAAAACCTGCTAATTGCAACAGTGTAGCGCTATAGTTTTAGGGATTTAGTTTCAAAACTAAAAATCATATTTTCCTATTTATCTCCAAAATTTATCTTTTGTACTTGGCTGATTTTGAAACTGAGCTCTTCAATTACCATTAATACACTAATGATCCAATTGCCCTTCATTCTATCAGAATATGGAACCAATTTAGACAGCCCTTCAAGACAGAGAAGCTTTTATGTGTTGCACCTCTACATGACAAAAACCTTGTTCCACCCTCACAAACGTATACACTATTTAATGTCTGGAAAATATCTGGGATTAAAACACTTAGAGACTTGTATATACTTTGCTATTCAGCAACTTTTCTCAATACTCATCCCAGAACCTTTTGCAGCACTGTGTCAAAATCCTTTTCCAGACATACAAATACATAATGCGTTTTCTTATTCTATACCAGGGTTACGTCTTTAATTTGTCTTAGAGAAAATATCACAACTATTGTTTCCTTCCTCTGCATGAAACCAAACTTTCAGTTGATCCTTGATTCTTTTCTCCTCTTCTCTTTCAATCACCTTTATTACTTGCTCCAAAATTTTCAATAGTTTTGCTTGGTTTGACTCATAATCTATTGAATCAGCCTTACCTTTGCATACTAGAATGAGCACACTGCTTTTTTAATTGTAAGAAATTTTCCCTTCATACACAATCATCATTCACAGGTCAGTCAACCAATCACCTAGAGAACCTTCCACTGCCTTCAGCATGTCCTGCACCACTCCAGTTGGACTTTTCTGTGCTTTAGTGACCTAATATTTCCAGCTTCATCCTTCAGCTTTGTCACAATTAACATTATACCATTATTTGTTTTCATTTAACAACTTCTCCATTCATTTCTTCTTGAACCTTTAATCCAATTACTGTACCATGAATCAAAATATGAATTCTAATTATTTCAAATTTCCAGTGCATTTTGTAAAAATTGTTGAACATATAGCCATTCATCTTCACATGCAGTCAAAGGAAAATGAATGCCAGAAGGGGGTTGTGTTTTCAGTTTGATGGTGTTTTTTGTTTCTTTTTCAACACATTGTATTTACTGCATTACTGTGTTAGCTGCACAATATTTTCTGATGAAACTGTGTGTTATATTTTGTGTTTATTTTTATTAATAAAAAAGAAAGGAAAACTTTATTTGAAATTAATCTATATTTAACTCCATTAAAATCTTAAATCTGATTTAATCTATTAAGGTCTGTTAAAGACACTGAAGGCACTGGGAACAGTGTGTCTGTCAATAATGATTAAAATGTGGGCTGCTATTTAGAACTTTTTCAATATCTGTCTAAACTTTGGTCTGTGCAATAGGTGTTTGGTGTTATATTAGAAATTAGTGTTAGAATTTCATGCTGTTATTGAGTGAAAAATGTTAAGGTGTTGCTTGCTTGAAGTGACATACTTTGTTTCTCCATTGTTATCTTTTGAAATAAAAAGACATCTGGCAGAATTTCATAGGATGATCAGGGGATTTTCTCATTTTGAGAATGAAAATTTTCGTTAGCATTAACATTTTATTAGGTTTATATATATTTCATTAAATGTAGGGCCCCAGGATGGTTACATTATTTGAATTTATATTGTCAAAGCTATAAAAAGTATAAAAGTAATTAGACAAATATTAAATGTAGTTTAAAATAAATGTCATATTATAATCTTGCATTTCAAGCATTTTTTTGTCTTTTATCTCCAATAGGTAGTAGATGAATAATATCATATTATTATCACTGCTCATTAGTTTTACAAAATTATTTAACATGATAGTTACTTATTTTTTTGCAAACAGAATTTTATATACATTATTTGACTGTTGTAAATTTAAGAGCAGGAAATTGAACTTTTGAAAAGTAAGCTATACAGCAACTACCTTTTGGGTACTGCAGTTTAATATACATAATTTGGTATATTGCAAAAAATATTTTAATGAACAGAGATCATTAAAAAAAAAATTTCTGTCCAGAAGTATAAAATTATTATCAGACTATCATCCATCCAGTCTGCATCTGGCTCCACAAATTCAGCATTGCTTTACAATCTGCAGAAAACATTGATAATTGCTACAGTACATTCAACCAATGACTTTAATTCATCTTGTCAATAGGAGTGACATCTAAATTTCAGGCCATCTATGAGAAGAAACAATGGGTGCCAACTTTCTATCACCCCCATATGGGTGCAGTTTGGGTGTTATATGGATGTACTTTGTGACGTATACACAACCACGCCGCGCTATGTGTTTCAACAGCACCTTCGCGGCCTCGTCATGCAGTACAGTGTCTGTCGGCCATAGAAAACTCATCACCGCCACAACAAGTTCGCTCAAAGTTCTCCACGCAGACCGTATGTTGGCCAGGGACTGATCGCCGACACCAGGGTGGTAGCTCCCGCCTCAATAAAAATGCATGCTATTCCTGTTTGAGGTTGTTAATAAAGCTGATTGTTCTGAAGATTGTAAGTAAGTTTACTATTTCTCGTAAATTATCATTTATGTCATTTATAAGTAGTCTTGCTGAAGCCAGACATACAATATATAAATTTGGAGACAACCATGAGTGAATTTTGGGTGGGAAAATTAGATGGTTTACTGAGTGTCACATCTCTAAACCAATGCAACGCCTCTTGAAGTTGGCGATCAAAGTAGGGATGGTGCATTTTGAACCGAAAAGAGCAGCAGTGCTCTTGTTAACTTGGTCCAGCAGAAACAAAGGTTTTGATTAAAATGAACAGTCAAAAAGCATCCTAAAAAACCCTGGTTGACATAAAAAATTGTGTTGAGTTTGCAGAAAGCACATTGCTCATTTTAAAAACAAACAACCTGTTTTAAAAATAAACATAACCTAAAGCAAGTAAAAAAACATTCTATAGCATCAGATTATACATTGGAATTCAACTGCATCAATGGACTGGTGAATGTAAACGATATGTTGTCGCAGGTGCTGTGTGTGCTCTCTGTTCTTAGGTGTTACAACGATGGTGTATGAGTTGATGTAAGAATGAAAGAATTGGCAGCTACTGTATATTCATGAAAATATGAACTGCAAAATATGCATTTGAAGTAAACGGTGTGTCTCACTCCATCAAAAGAACCTCTGTTATAAGAGCTGATAACGAAGAGCCACAGGAGATTCAGATTTAAGTACTCAATCAACAAATCTGCCTAACACCAGTAAATGCAGAGATGAGGCTGCACAACATTCACCTTCTCACTGCATATCCAAACAAATAACTAAGGAAATTTAACATTACTGTTTAACTGGAAATGCAAACATGCCAAGACAAAATAGCCGTTGTGTTTTAACACATTGTACTGTATATCCATACACCACAATGCTTATCTGTTTGTTCAGTATCTTTTGTTCTTTTCTTGAAACTCCAGCAGTGGTTTAAAACATACAGACTGGAGAAATTAGGGACGGGTGTTTTAGAAAGAAGCCTTGTGGGTGTCACTGCTATTCACTACATATCCCCATGTCGTGTATTCTCATTTAAGAATCACATCTGGCCTTTCAAGATTATTCATAAGTGACCAAAATGCTAGTAGCAAGTTGGTGGGTTAATACCTTACACGTTAGTAACAGTGATTACGATGGGATTTGATGGAGAGCCTAACCTGAACTCCATACACATGTATCATTTAATGGTGTTGTTGAGGCCTCATTCCATAGCTATGTGAGAGTATTCTCTATTGATAATTCTAAACAGTGCAACCAACATTCTATTTTGATGCCTGGCATAATATTGTCAAGTTATTTAGGTTTACTGCATTAATGTCAGCCCAGACTTGAAAAAGGCATTTAGCTGATTAAAGAGGATGCATGGAACAACTCTTCCTTTTCGATATTTGATATTGTTTAATAATAAACAGATTGCAAGAGCAATAGTAACAACAGGAACAGGACTGAATTAGGGGTAGGTTGATAACCTCAAATAAACAAAGAAAATACATGAAAACTCATATTTTCATTCATGCTCTAACAATTTTGTATATACATACACTCCGTTATTTCAAACATGTGCTATTTACTACAAATAAACACGCTTGCACAATATCGCGCATTAACTGAACTTACTTATTCTTTTACGTAAATAACAGCCGTCACTAGTCAGAAACATTTCACATTAAAAAGGGAATTTTTTAACATACTAGTGACGTCTCCAAAATCAGCTAACACATTAAGCTTTTTAATTACCCTGTGACACTTTTTTCTTTTTCGTTCACTATTGCCTTCTCCGTGCCTTCTTTTAACAACTGAGCATCTCTTCCGTGCAGCAGTACGCTGACCCTGACTTCTGGAAGCAGTTTCTAGCCCTCTTCACACTCAATCTTTAATTTAAATAAACATACACAAACTCGATTGTCTTTTTTTTTTCAAACGTATTAAATAACAACATTTAATCTCAGTTTAACAAATATAATACAGAACAACTGACATCACATACAGCAAATGTCACTTTTGACCCAGCTAATATGGTGCAGAGGAGTCAGATGAGGTGGCTCGGGCATCTGATCAGGATGCCTCCTGGACGCCTCCCTGGTGAGGTGTTCCGGGCACGTCTAACCGGGAGGAGGCCCCGGGGAAGACCCAGGACACGCTGGAGGGACTATGTCTCTCGACTGGCCTGGGAACGCCTTGGGATTCTCCCGGAAGAGCTAGAAGAAGTGGCCAGGGAGAGGGAAGTCTGGGCATCTCTGCTCAAGCTGCTGCCCCTGCGACCTGACCTCGGATAAGCGGGAGACAATGGATGGATGGATGGATGTTAATTCTATGTGGTAAAATTATGTTCACTCTATGTTTTTTGATATAAAGGCAGTTCTGTTGTGCACTTCTGTAAGTGATTTTATCTGACCATTATAAGTCAGAAACTTATAAGATCCCAAAAATGATCATGTGGTTTACTGGAGTTCCCTTCAACTCTAATCGATGATCAGTGTGTCTTCAAGAGAAAATGCAGTATTTTTCTTACTCAATATTACATTTTCATAACAAGGTAACAGTATTATTAGTCATAAAACTTTCAGTTAACATATACTCTATCTGATACTGAAAGACATTGTAAGATGCTGGGGTCACTGTTACCCCTTTAACCCCAACAGACAGATGCCCAGGACACAAAGTAAAAGCACTAAGAAGTGTTTTAATTACTTTCTTCTTAATAATCGCGTTAAAGCACCATAGCCACAATAAACATAAGTAACTCAGCAATCACAATTCTCTCTCCTCTCCTCCCGACTCTGGATCGTTTGCTGGGTCTTCAGCAGTCCTTTATATAGTGCCCGACCCAGAAGTGCTTCTGTTCTTCCTCCCATGTGACTTGCCAACACTTCCAGGTCAGATGGAGAACTCAAGTTCTTCAGTCAGCCCAGAAGTACTTCGGGGCTCCCGTCTGTGTGATCCATTAGTACTTCCAGGCAATAGGGAAAGTATGACTCCCCAGGTCCTTTGACAGCTCCCCCTGGCATCATCCACGGCACCCAACAGGGCTGAGAAACCGAACTACAAATCTCAGGATGTCCTGCAGGAATACATAGCACTGCTATACTCCAGGGGAGCTGCCATCTAGCGTCTTGGGGGAGTCAGTGTCCAAACGCTCAGACCCAGGTCCAAACAAAAACCTGCAGCCACAGTGAGTCCCCAGGACCGAGTTTGTGAATCACTACTCTAAGGGACAGCAAAAAACCTAATAGGGCAATGTAATGAGCAGGAATCCATGGGATGTTACAAGTAAAAATGGCAATGAACTACATTGATATTAGAAACAGGACAAGGAAAACACTTACAGAATGTACTTGATGTGAGTTACTGGAGAGTCTTGTGGCTTAGGCCCAGGATCTGGAATGGCGGTTGCAGGATTAGTACATAAAGGAACACAGCTTCTCCAGCATTGCTTCTGCATTTGCTAAAATCACCCTCAGTGTGTGGTCATTGTCAGGGCTTTGAAAAAGATTGGTTTGGATCAGTTCGCTGAGCTGGGGAAAGTGTGGCAGATCATGTTGCCAGTGACCTCATGTGAGTAGTGTGAGGTAAAGCCAAGATGAGACTATGCAGGCATAGGACAGGCAGATTTTAGTGATGTTACAGAACAGCCACAGTGGGACAGCCCTTAAGCTGAGATCTGGACTTGGAATACTGAGTGCAGCATCAGTTCAGGAAACAACACAGCCAAGAGACCATGACAACAGCAGCTCCATACAAGGAGGTTTACCTACTATGGACAGTGGGCAGACCACTGTTAAACACCTCTTCTGCAATACATAACAGCACAGCACTCAATATCCCTGCTATGCTACCTGTGTGCGCAAGACCCCAGCTGATGTAATATTTTTTCCTCTTGCATTCATTGTTTGGACCTTCAACATTCCAACTGTACATGTTTTTCTATCAACAATGAACAGACTAGGAGAAGAAAAATAACTTTCAGCAAAGCTCTATGTTTCCCTCTGCAAGCCCTGCTACCAATAATGTGTGCAGAAAAGTCTTATAATGACCATGGCACAGAATAAGATGTGTAGGCGTAGTTTGCTGTTTTGACCTCCCTTCTCCTCCATTCATACTCTAGCCTCCCTAATTAAAGTTAAGAACACCCTATGGAGGATTAGATTAAACCCTTGAGAGTCCCAGTCCTCCAAAATGCCAAGAACCATGTGAAATACACATTTCCCCCAAATTACAGTAACTAATTAGCTGCTGTATATATCAATACCCAATAATGAAGCTTTAAATAAGTCAATTGAAAGACAGGAATGAAGTTGAGAGTTGCTGCGGCTGCACTTGGTGAGGAACACTGTGCAAGAACAAAGTACTTGGTACCACTGTATTGAATTTCTAAGGTGGCGACAACAGATTATTCATCTAGTTCTATGAAGAAGATTACTTGTGTTCTGTTTTGTGTACAGTGATCCCTCGCTATATCGCGCTTCGCCTTTCGCAGCTTCACTCTATCGCGGATTTTATATGTAAGCATATTTAAATATATATCGCGGATTTTTTGCTGGTTCGCGGATTTCTGAGGATAATGGGTCTTTTAATTTCTGGTACATGCTTCCTCAGTTGGTTTGCCCAGTTGATTTCATACAAGGGACGCTATTGGCAGATGGCTGAGAAGCTACCCAACTTACTTTTGTTTCTCTCTCTCTCTCTCTCTCTCTCTCTCTCTCTTGCGCTGACTTTCTCTCATCCTGACGTAGGGAGTGTGAGCAGGGGGGCTGTTCGCACACCTAGACGCTACGGACGCTCGTCTAAAAATGCTGAAAGATTATCTTCACGTTGCTACCTTCTGTGTGCAGCTGCTTCCTGAAGCGACATGCTGCACGGTGCTTCGCATACTTAAAAGCTCAAAGGGCACGTATTGATTTTTCACTGTTTGTTTTCCTCTGTCTCTCTCTCTCTCTCTCTCTCCCTGCTCCTGACGGAGGGGGTGTGAGCTGCCGCCTTCAACAGCTTTGTACCGGCGGTGCTTCGCATACTTAAAAGCCAAACAGCCCTATTGATTTGTTTGGTTTTCTCTCACTTTCTGA
This sequence comes from Erpetoichthys calabaricus, assembly GCF_900747795.2. Lineage (NCBI taxonomy): Eukaryota > Metazoa > Chordata > Cladistia > Polypteriformes > Polypteridae > Erpetoichthys > Erpetoichthys calabaricus. The sequence continues at coordinate 73,283,469 of NC_041397.2, read as the reverse complement.
CATTCAGTGCTCCTGACGCGCACTCCTTTGAAGAGATATGTTTGCATTCTTTTAATTGTGAGACAGAACTGTCATCTCTGTCTTGTCATGGAGCACAGTTTAAACTTTTGAAAAAGAGACAAATGTTTGTTTGCAGTGTTTGAATAACGTTCCTGTCTCTCTACAACCACCTGTGTTTCTGCGCAAATCTGTGACCCAAGCATGACAATATAAAAATAACCATATAAACATATGGTTTCTACTTCGCGGATTTTCTTATTTCGCGGGTGGCTCTGGAACGCAACCCCCGCGATGGAGGAGGGATTACTGTACTGTATTTACCCCATTTTTTGAAACCCATTGCATTCCCAGACTACCTGGAAGGAGGGTCTGTCTCTCTCTGAATTGTCTTCCCAAGATTTCTTCCATTTTTTTCCCTTGAAGTTTTTTTTCTGGAAACATTTTCTTGCTTTCTTAGGGAGTCAAGTCTGTTGGGCTATCAAAAACAGGTCCTGTTAAAACCTAATGAGGCATTCCTTGTGTGATTTTGGGCTATGCAAGGAATAAATTGTTGTTGTAAAAACAAATTGAACAATATGAAATTAAAAAAGCTAATAATAATAATAATAATAAATGGTACATATGAAAATATATAAATTATTACCTTAATACACTGTAGATATAAATACAGCAAAACTAAGTAAAATTCCCTGCACTCATACCCTTGTCTTAGTTAACTGATAAACATTCAAATTATATCTTAAAGTTCCACAAGATAATGTTGCACATGTGCAATATAATAATGATAATGATATTAAACTAGTCAATCATAGAACAATATACATTGTAGATAACTAACATAAATAATTAAAATAAAAAGCAAACAAGTACAAAAAATTAAAATGATAATTAAATCAAGATAATAACTTGATGAAATACTTGAAATTCAGGGCATATAAGTGACACTAATATGACAGGTATAAAGTATTACATTCATTATAGTATTCAGAGATTTAGCATAGCTGCTAACAATGCCATTTCATACAATGGTTTTAAACTTGTGTACATAGCATCTACAATGCCTAATTTCTTAAGATTAACTGAGTTTGCAAAATGATATTATATATGACGAAATGTTGTAATTATTTTTGTGCATTATGTCTGACAGAGTTTTCATATTTTTATAAATATTTTTTTTCTTGCAATGTTAGCTTATGATGAATAATGATGATAAATCAAATACAATACGATTAAAAATGTTTCACCCTCTCTGGAAATAATTATAAAACAACAGTATAATTTTTTTTTAAATGTTGCATACTGATCTGAAAATGTAATATTCTCTAACCCATTTAAAAAAATACATCTGCTAATGAAATTAGTCACATTACCAATGATGTTGCTTGCGACCATTGGGTGTTACGGGTCTTTAAATATCAGACCCCCTCACCCAGATGACCTATTTCTCATTGAGCAGGCCAAAGTTTGAGTCTAAGTAACAGATACCCATGAATTGCTCCTTCTATCCCATAGCTACCTAGAGGCCTTCTCTGCAGTTTCTGTTATAACTATAATTGGTTTTCTATTGTGTGTTCCTGTGATACCTAGGAAATTAAATGCCTTGCAGACGGAGGTGGCAGTCAATAGTTTGTAGCCCATTTCAGTGGGCTGCCATGACTACTCTTGGCTCTTTTCAATACATCATAATGTTTTATGTTTATATTTGACATAACTTGGTGTATCAAGTAGACAGCCAGCATTGCTGAATACTGAACAATCAATGCAGTGTGGGGTTTGACTAAATACTAGGCACTGTTTGGGGAAAACAAATCAGTTGATTTAAATAAGCTTGCATTAAAATGTCGGTGCATGTATTGAACCACATATAGCCATAATGACCACACAAACAACAGAGAGGCTGGTGTGCCAAATACCTTAGATCTAGCAACTGCAGTCGTAAAGAGAGATATGCTCTGTCACTTGAAGTGTAGCATGGTGCTGGCCTAACTTGCAGCATAACCTAATGCAGAAATAAGAAAACTGTTTAACTATATTTATACATTTTTTGTTTTCATCACAAATCTATGCTAAATAAAACAGCTTAATGATAATAAATGTAATTGAAAGAAACAGGATGGATAAAGTGTGTTACTTAAAATAAATAATAAATGTATGCATAAATAATCTCTGAAATTTAAAATGTAAAATCCTCTTTACCAACAAGAACAAGAATAACCACTCATTTGTCTAAAAAGGAATTTATCCAAACATTTGTTAATGTGTCAACAACAGAGGAAACACTTTATCTTATTAAAATATTTTTAGACATTTTTCTGCACATACAAAAGGATATAATATTTTTATAACTAATGTAATGTGCCTATTAATTATATAAATTATGTGTGTATTTCACAGTAAAATCTAACATAGTAATAAGTGGCTTTTTCAGTAGGAATCATACAGACATCCCAAAATAAAATGTTTCATAAAAGTTTCAAAGTTATGAATCTGTATCTTTATATAGTTATCTAAACATAATAAATTAAATCTACTTTTTATCTCTAAAAATGAATGGCTTTTCAGCATTACATACTTACTATATGAATATATGCAGTGCCTTTTTCATTTTATATATGTTGCTGCAATACTACTGTGGTTAGTTTCAGGAAGCTACATTAATATTTGCTGCCCGATATATTAAAGGCTTATACTGTATACAGTATGTAAAAGTTAACCTTGCTCATATTTTCAATGCAGATTATGTTGTTATTTTATACTTACAATCTGCATATACTATCTTCAATTAGTAACAATGTATCCTTAATTAAAATTCTACAAGAGATATTCATAACTGAGTAGTGGTTTGCTAAGTTCATACTAAGTATGCTCTTGTGACACATACAGTAGTTCCCATATAGGTTTATTTGTAATGTCATAGAAGACTCATAATAATGCACTCAGTTGTTTTCTGTGCAATATACAGTATAATCAACTACTTTCATCGAAACTAGTAAGTTAAAAAAAACAATAATTTGGCTTTGACTAATGATTCTCCTAATGGCTATATACTGTATCTTCTGTTCATTGCACTCATCAATGGAAAGACTGTAAGCTAAATCCATTTGTTTTATGTTACTGTATGCAATACAATATTGTCTAAAGTCCACTAATCATTACATTCTCTGGGCTATTTTTTCATTATATGACATTCTTTTTTTTGTTATATTACACATAATGCTGCATAAACCTGCATGAAACTAAGAAGTTAAATTCAGAGTACAGAAGAACAAATACCAACATTTTTTGTTATAACTGAAGGTGTCTTAACATAACCCAAGGAAAAGAGTTTCAGAGTACCAGCCACAAAGCTCAATTTGTGTTCTCTAAAGATTGTTCTGACTTGATCAGCCCCTGATTTATTGGACTTTTATTGATATGTTGCTATTTTTTCATCTAGTCTAGTCTGTTATGGATTAGAATTTCAATTTCAGTTGTCTGTTATCATTACACTGCCTTGGCAAACAGTCAAATGTATGTATTGTATATTGATTTGACTCTTTTCATGTTTGTCTTCATCTCTTATCTCAAAGACAATGACACAATGAATGTGGCTATGTACATCTGTCTGTGATATTTCTGTGGACATTTTCTTCTATAAAACCAGATAAAATGATGTGTGATTTTTTATATATATATATTGTCACACACATGTGCTTAGGAGGCAGTCAGCAAGCCCAGAGGTGAGCGATTTATTATCAGACAGGGGGTTGTATTGTGGTACTGATGCCTCTCTCTCTACTTTTATAGAACCAAGGAAGAAAAATAACCCACTCACACCATCAACAAATCTCACCATGGAAAATGGCTTCCCATCAATATCCACTTCCGGTCCTATTTTGATGACGTCACCTCCGTCTAGTCTGAATGACGTCACTTCTGGTCCCTCGCCGATGACGTCACTTCCAGTCCCTCGCCGATGAAGTCACTTCCGTCCAGCCTGAATGACGTCACTTCCGGTCCCTCGCTGATGACGTCACTTCCAGATCCACCTAAACTTCCTGCCACATCATTTCCTGTAGCCATTTTACCTACTGTATAAAAGCGATCTGCTCAGACCCATGATTTGTCGAATGTATGATTTATTTTGCATCTTTTTTGACCATCTATTACATCCAAGCAATATACAGGGCAATTCCCCAACACTTTATTTTTGTTTTGTGATCTTATTTCATCACTATATATATATATATATATATATATATATATATATATATATATATATATATATATATATATATACAGCAAAACCTTGGATTGTAAGTAACTTGGTCTGCAAGTGTTTTGCTAGACGAGCTAAAATTTTTAATACATTTTAACTTGATAAACGAGCGAGGTGTTCTAATACGAGTAGTACGTCTATGCTTTGTTTTCCAAGCGTCACGTGATCACAACTGAGCCGATGGTTCTTCTCTGATTGTGGGATTCTGGGTAATCGTCTCCCATGCTCAGTCTCAGTCGGCGTGCCTCACTCATATAGTCAACATCCAGACGTGCGTATACTGTTTACTATAGTATTGTGACCACATGTTTGTGCTGTGATGTGTGAGTCCCTGTCTTGCACCCCAAAACAAGAGGCTGAGTCTCATTACTTTAGCAAAACCAGAATTTATTCAGGTTGAAACAGGAACAGCACGGTTATGTATTGTAGGGGGATCTGCCACTCTCCTATACACAGACACAGCAATCAGGCAGGTTCGGGGCCAAGTTAATGGTCAAGTAATTCTGTGCCCTTGCATTTATAATGTTCCGTCCATCACCCATGGACGGCAGGCGCTTATAGCATAACTGCGGTCTTTTTGGATTTGCTTTTGTGGCTAACTGAAACAGTGCTTTGAGCCTTGCGGTTGGTTCGGGACGCTCTGCCGTGTGTCGTCCCGTTGGGGTGAATCCCTAAAGAGTTTGGAAACCTTTCAGTGCATAAAGTATTTTTTTTATTTTGTGTCCAAGTGTAGTGACTCTTCAGGCAAAAGCAACTGTCATTGGATAGGTTCCTTGTTAAAGTCACATAAAAAGAAAAAGATTCCAGTTCCACAGATAGCAGTGATTCTGTTAGTTAGAGTAAAACTTGTCCTACACAATAACCCTCCTCCTCCTCCTCTCCTCTCCCTCACACCAGCCACGATTCTTTTCAAAGGTATAGTGCAGGTTAATTTGTTTTATGTATTTTTCCTTTATATTTTGTATTAATCTTTTTCTTATGAATATTTTTGGGTTGTGGAACGAATCATCCGAGTTCCCATTATTTCTTATGGGGAAATTCACTTTGATATACGAGTGCTTTGAATTACAAGCACGTTTCCGGAATGAATTATGCTCGCAAACCAAGGCACCACTGTATATATATACATTATATATATATATATATATATATATATATATATATACAGTAAATGTCAATTGCCAGATAATTAATTTGCATCATTTTGGAAGAAATTATTTTCCATTGTTGGTTATTAAATGTAAATAGTTTGTTGGGCCATCATGCAGTTTTAGTTCCAGTTCTTCTTTGAGCTTACTGAATGCTTGAAGCAAGCCCTTGGAGGCTCTACAATAAGATCTTTATTTGGTTCCTTTTCTAATTCTACCACAATTTTTGGGATTAATGGGATTTTTCCACCACATACACTACTCTTGCTTAGTCCACCTTTTGCTGGTAGGACCTTTGTTTTTTTTCAGCTGCTTATACCGTGCCTTACAGAACAATTTTATTTTTGCAAAACGCTATGTGACACCTGTAGTGCTGCACACTGTTGATTACCGAAGCTATTATAATATATTGCTTTAACAAGCCTATGGCATTATGGAGTCAGATGCTTCACCCTTTTAAAAACATTTTTGCATTATTTTAAATACTTATAAATATTTTTTTCTTCATTTGTTGGCAGTGCAGTGACTGCAGTCACTGGGTCATCATATGACTCGTGGGATCAGATCATATGGTCTTTGTTGCCATTTTGGCACAGTACATAAGTAAACCTGAATGCGCCATCAGACCATTAGCATTTATTTTGAAGCACCCACATTATTTCTGCCTGAGATTTTTCATGTTAATTCTTTTAAGATTTTTTTGTTTTGTGCCTGAATGTGGTTGGTTTGTTTAGAATTGTTTCCTCTTATTTTTTTCAACAGTATGCTGTTTTTATGGTTATTTATTACCTAGCTAAAATAGAAGGGGCACCACACTGAATGTACAGTCTGGTAAGAAGAAACCAATTTTTGTAAGGTTTCAAGTTGGTATAGGTCCTGTTAGGAGTTTTGCACCATATATTGTCTTCTGATCTCATATTGTCTGTCACTGTTTAAAATAAAAAGACTCAGTGACAAGTCAATGTAAACTTTTTGTTTTTTTTTCATTTGCTTGTGACACATGGTCATGTTGGATGTAACAGTGTGCGATTTCACAAGCATTTAATTTGTTTTTGATTGCCAAAGAAAACAAAGTATTTGCAAATGAAAAAAATCGCATAATTTCTAGTTCACTGTCATTGATTTGACTCTCCAGATTAAGTAGAAGCAGTGTAAAAATTTCACTGCAGGACTTGTTTGTTCTGTTTCTCAAGCATTCCACATGGGTGCTGTTTTGTTTGCTTTTTTTGCTGCCTTTGTATTGCTGAACAGCTTTTCTGTTTATTTGAAACTCTTCATTTGCAACATATTTTTGATTTTGTGGATATAACATCTCTGGTGCTGGAAATAAAAAACACATAGCAATTTTTCCAGTATATTGGAAAAATAAAGAAGTCAATACATTTTTTTGTTTTCTGACTATTGTGAGAAAAGTGGGAAGTGAGAAGTCTTGAATCACACAAGTACACAAGCTTCATCCCCAGACACCAAATTCTGTTTGTATGCTTTTTCTGACTGATTTTGATTACAAAGAACACTTTGCACTCTTTTGGTGTCATTAATGTTTGGTGATATAAGAGATGTATATTGGTAAATACAACAAAGGAAAACTTTAGTGTTTTGAAAGAACAGAGAAAAAGAGCAAAGGAAAATATTTATTTCTATGGTAAGAAACATAGGAAATGTTAAACATTTATGGTTTTTGTACAAAAAAATGAAAAGATAAGGAAACAGAGGAAAGTATCCATCCATCCATTTACCAACCCACTAAATCTGAACACAGGGTCACGGGGGTCTGCTGGAGCCAATCCCAGCCAACACAGGGCGCAAGGCAGGAACCAATCCTGGGCAGGATGCCAACCCACCGCAGGACACACACACAAACACACCCACACACCAAGCACACACTAGGGCCAATTTAGAATCACCAATCCACCTCACCTGCATGTCTTTGGACTGTGGGAGGAAACCGACGCAGACATAGGGAGAACATGCAAACTCCACACAGGGAGGACCCGGGAAGCGAACCCAGGTCCCCAGGTCTCCCAACTGCGAGGCAGCAGCACTACCCACTGCGCCACCATGCCGCCCACAGAGGAAAGTATTCTGGGAAAAATTAGCAATGAAGAAATGCAGTGATTTAAATGACATTTGAATGATCGTAGTAAGCTTAACAGAGTTGTGAGAATGATAACACCATTAGCTTAAAGTAGACAAGCAGATTAATAATAAAGCCTTGTAAAGTTAAACCATGTAGTCACTGTGATTGGGCCCCCATACAGCTGTCCCACCTGAACTGTCTATAGTTATAGAACTAGACAAATGTTATTGTTCAGGGGAAAAAATAAATAGGTTTGAAGGGAAAAACAGAGTTCTGCTTCAGTACAGATTTCATTATGTAAAACATTTGCATTTTCAGATATACTGTATTTAGCTCAAATGAATCTTTCTGGGTGGATACCTAGAATTATTTGGTGTGAGAAAAAAGGAGAAAGGAAATTAAAATTGCATGTTCGAGAAAACATGTTTGAGCAAATAAATCACTTTGAATTTGACCTTACTGTCCTGACCTTAAACTGGAATGGCATAGGACACTGGCGTGGAAAATGAAAATAAAATGATCAACACAGCAACAGGACTGCATTTCCAGGATTTGAATGTATTGGTCAATGCTGATATTATTCAAAATATAAGCATTCCTTTAATGGGTTGATGTTAAAACATACGTTAAAACTTCACAAATACTGTTCTCTGTTGTTCACCATCAGATATGAACTGGCTGATTACATTCTTCACAATCGCTACTGTCATGCTAAAAAACTTCTCCATAGTTAATCTCTCACAGGGAAAGCAAACAAGAGTCATGGAAAAATGTTCATTATACTTTGATTTACCATATATGCTCACATATAAGTCGGGTCTTGAAACCCAAAAAATCGATCATAAAATCAGACCCTGACTTATATGCCTGTTCAAAAGTACGACACTTAATTTTTTTTTTTTACATCTTCTTGCCTCCTCCAATCTCGCATCAGTTTCTTAGACGCATCGAGTTTTGTTGCAGCAGCGCAGTTACCAATTTCTTTCACTACTTCAACAACGTTTAATTTACTGTAAAACCAGCTTCATATTTTCATACATTTGATGTGTGATACAAATGATACAAATTGTGTTTGATACATTTGATTTGTGTCTGTAAGAGCCGGTGTACATTTATAGGACTTGTAAAAGTTAGCGTTTTTTTTTTCACTTTTATTCTCTCAGTCACGATCCTGATGCATACTACTGACCCCCCAGGATCTGACGCTGTTACTTTTTATTTGAAACTGGGAATAACTGTAGATGTGAGTGATGTTTTGAGGCAATGGAACTGGAAATTTTCTGATCTGGATGGATAAAAGCTGACACACAAATGCTGGTGAATCTGCCTTCTTCATATCTCACCATCACTTGATTTTTTTTATTCGGTTTTATTGAGTGTTCCTGCTCACGCTGAATTAGTATGCACCTTATGGTCCATGATGTCAAAGCCGCACTGACAAAAAAACAGAGACATAGGTATATATGATATTTGGAATAGCTCATTTTATGACCTGTATAGTAAATTTCGGAAAACATTGTAGCACTGATGCAACATTGTTAATATTATTCATATTCATTCACATGCCTTCTTGCGGTTGTAATCAGTGACTGCGTTTTTTTTTTTTTAACCCGATCTTGCCCAGTCTCCACTTTTTGGTGCATGGTGCTGTTTCGTTTGTACTCCAGGACATGCAGAGGAAAGAATAGTACAGAGAGGTCAGTTCTGCGCTATAGGCAATCGTCAAATTCAAATGTTAACAGTTCACACACATGCAAGGACCATCCTTCCTGCATTTACGACATATGTACCTGTTGCAATGTACACACTTCTCTCTATGCTGTGGTTACTATTACACTGAAGGGGCTGGGGGAAGCGGTGGTCTTGGAACAGAAGCTTGTCGATGCTGCATCCTCTTTTGCTTTATCCATCGCAAGGTGAGCCATGAACACTCTTCTTTTCTCAGTGGCCCCCATGCATGCCTTGTAAAGTACATGTGCGTTGATCGCCGCCAAATCAATAGTGTTATAGCACAAGCAACCGGCCACCTGCTTGCTCCTGCTTGCACTGAATAAGCTCACACTTTCTGGTGCACAATGTCAACGAAGCTCCCGGGCAAAATAGAAAGAGACAAATATATGTCACATTTTGAAGAAATCATTTTATGACCTGAATAGTACCAATCAGAAAACACTGTCGCAATAATGAAATATTATTTGAAAATGAACAGTGTCAGATCAGCTGTAAATGTAGGTATTTGTAAAAGTTAGCTTTTTTTTCAGTTTTATTCTCTCAGACACATTCATGCTCTCCCTCGCTTCCCCTGCAACCCCCCCCCCCCCCCCCCCCCCCACTTATCTGACTCTACCTAACTGCGCCAGTATAAATTCACTTCCGATCTGACGCTGTTAGTAGTCAGATCTCATACAGAATTTCTTAAATGCTTTGTGTATCAAGATTAATTGTTAATGTTATTTAATAATATTTAAACAAACAGTGTTGTGGTTTCAATAGAATTCAACATGCTGTATTAGATTGTATTTAATAAAAAGAATGGAGTCAATTAGATAATAAAATTTATTACAACCTTTTGCTGTTTGTTAAGGGCATTTATCTGTGCATAAAATGTGATCACTACAGACAACCTAACTCAAAGTACAATTTCTGATAACTAAAGATGTACAGTACATCAGTGTCAAAGCACAAGCCACCTAAACAGGTACTGCAGTTGAATTTAAAATGTGTTTATTGATATTAGATGTTTTTCCTAGTTCAGTATGTAAGAAATGAGTGATGTAAATCTGAAAAACTAAATTATTATTTTAGAGGAGTTATGAATTGAGTGTATGCAATTTCCAAAACAAATACATTTTACATAAATTCCAGAAAAGTAATGTGTCAGGACAGAGAAAGTGTTGACATGTTTAAAAATGACTTGCAATTAAGCACAGTTGTGGGCTTTCATAAAATCAACATGACTGGTTTTTTCCTTGTTAACTTGTATTTAACAGTTGATACTCCATTCCTTAGCCTTTTTTTACCCAGTAAAATGCTGTTTTTTACATATTTTGTATCTTTAAAATCTGTATTAAAGATCACTTACTATTTAATACATACACCTTAGTTGTGTAAAATGATAGTAATACTAAACAAAACACTTCATTTCATAATTAAAACAGTGTCTCGTGACCTGTTAACAGGCAATACTAATTTTAATGTTAAGGCAATATACTTTTTACACAGTCCAACTAAAATAAAATATAATAAAGACAGATTTTTTTCTTATTGATTGCTAGATCATTTATTTTATTTTAGGTGGCAGATGTTAAGCATCCAATTACTGGACAAAATTGCAATCAATAAACAATTTGGGTGGTAACAAGTAGTTCTTCAAAAACACAGTCTTTTATTGGAGGGCAACCATAATTTTGAATCGGAGTGCATATCCTGTAAATCCTTTGCAACCAAAGTGTTTCAGTGTAGGGAAGCTGAGATCTCTCTAAGTGGATGGGTCGGTAACAAAGCCAGGCAGTCAGAGTGGAACCTTCTTATTTACTCAAATGATTTTTTACAAATACTCAAAAAGTCCCCTTTACTGAACTCCAGAATAATAAATGCAGATACTGTTGTGCTATAGTTTCTTTTTGATGCTTAGCACATCTGAACAAACTATGCCCATGCACAGCCTTTACTTTTTTATCCAGATTCTTTTCCTTTGTAGTTCCTAGTTGGTGAAACGAGCTGCACACCTCCAGCTGAACTGCCGATTCTCTCAATGTATTTAACACTAGAATTACCAGAGCCTGCGAAAAAACTCGTAAAACCGGCCCACCTAAAATCCCTTCACACCTCTCTGTCAGCGTTTTTTGTCCTGTAAATGTGCCGATAAAGACAAGCAGGCTGCTATTCCATCCCCCCACCACCGCAGAACATGCACAAAGTTCTCCCAGCTCATGCCTTGATTATCTGGGAATGACGTGCTGGAGTTTTAGAGTGAAAATAATAGATCGTTATTTGGAACACATGCATTTCATGTGTGCTACGTTTCTACAATATTCTGTGTAAACACATTGTTAAAACAGAAACGTTTTTCATATTTTAGTAATAAATGACAAAATGTAGGCATAAACTATATAATGTGTGATGCCTGAAGTCCAATGATCAAATAAACACTTTCACAAAAGGTTCAAGTATGATACAACAGCTTCCAATGGCGTAGCGGTTGGAATTGCTGACTTGTACTAAAGAGTCCCTGGTTTGATCCTGTCTGCTTCCTGTATTTACAGTTTTCAGTAGTGAGCTGCTCTTATTGTTAATATTATACAATAAAAACATACATTTGATTTGTGTCTGTAACAGCTGGTGTACATTTATAGGACTTGATCACGATGCATACTACTGCCACTTAGGGATCTGACGCTGTTACTTTTTATTTGAAACTGGGAATAACTGTAGATGTGAGTGGTGTTTTGAGGCAATGGAACTGGAAATTCTCTGATCTGGATGGATAAAAGCTGACACACAAACGCTGGTGAATCTGCCTTCTTCATATCTCACCGTCACTTGATTTTTTTTATTCAGTTTTATTGAGTGTTCCTGCTCACGCTGAATTAGTATGCTCCTTATGGTCCATGATGTCAAAGCCGCACTGACAAATAAAAACAGAGACATAGATATATATGATATTTGGAATTAATTCATTTTATGACCTGTATAGTAAATTTCGGAAAGCATTGTGGGACGGATGCAACATTATTCATATTATTCATATTCATTCGCATAACATCTTGCCGTTGTAATCAGTGACCGCATGTTTTTTTTTTTCCTGATCTTGCCAGTCTCCATGTTGCTGTTTCTTTTGTACTCTAGGACATGCAAAGGAAAGAATAGTACAGAGAGGTCAGTTCCGTGCTACAGTATATGCAATCGTCAAATTCAAATGCTAACAGTTGAATAACATGAAAAACATTTCTGTTTTAACGATGTGTTTACACAGATTGTTGTAGACACAAAACACATCAAATTATTTCCCCTTACAATTCTGGGTAGCTCACTCCCAGATAATCAATCAAGGCAGGAACTGGGAGTACTTCTTGCCCGTACTGAGGCGGTGGGGGAGATGGTATAGCAGGCTGCTTGCTGCTTGGGATTATCGACATATTTAGAAGACAAAAGACACTGACGGAGAGGTGCGAAGGGATTTAAGGTGGGCCGGAATTACGAGTTTTTTCGTTGGCTCTGGTAATTCTAGTGTTAAGAAGCAAACCCATCTGTTCTGTGAATATCTGTCAAATTGACTGAAAGAAAACCTTTGCTCTGTGATCTTTCATACTGCTGGTTGATTTATTCTGCCATTAAGGTTAATTGCTTTATCGATTGTTAATCTATGCTTGTAAAATTATTAGTTACTACATCTTTTTACTTGTGGCAATCAAATTTTGTTACCTGTCTTACGACACTTTCTGAAAAAACAGCCCCTAGCCTAATGTTACTTGATTATGTTTACCTCTAATGCTGAGAAACTTGTCCATGCTTTTATCACATCCCGCATCGATTATTGTAATTCCCTACTGGCAGGTGCCCCTTCTAATCTTATATCACAGCTCCAGCTTATTCAAAACTCAGCTGCAAGAGTCCTTACTCGAACCAGCAGCAGCGAGCACATCACACCCATCCTGCTCCGTCTTCACTGGCTCCCTGTGTCCTACAGAATCGAATATAAAATCCTACTAATAACCTACAAAGCTTTAAATAACCTCGCACCAAACTACATCAGTGACCTCCTCCATCACTATGTGCCTGCCCGCCCACTAAGGTCCTCTGATTCTGGTAATCTTGTTGTGCCTCTCACTAATCTACACTCTATGGGTGACAGGGCCTTCAGCTGTATAGCGCCCAGACTCTGGAATGACCTACCAAAATTAATCAGGTCAGCTGACTCCATGAATTCTTTTAAAAAACAACTCAAAACTCATCTGTTCAGGAAGGCTTTTAGCTCTACTTGACTTTATTACCTTTCTCTCAGTTTACTTCTCTGTCAAGATGCCAATGTAACCTGTGTGTGTGTGCTAGACCATCAATTATGTTGTCTGTTTTTTTTCAGAATTTACTGTCTTAATCTTCTTTATTTATTTATCTGGTTTGTACAATGCTATATACTGTATATTCTGCCGTTCTTTATTATATTCTGTAAGTGCCTTGAGCATGGGAAAGGCGCTATATAAATAAAAATGTATTATTATTATTCTTTTGTAAGTCACTCTGGATAAAAGCGGCTGCTAAGCAAATAAATGTAAGTGTGATTTATTTCAAAGAAAAGTCCTCATTCCTCTTCCTTTTAAAAACAGAAATTTCTCTGAGAAGCATTTCCCTTCAAAGATCTATATGTATAGAGTTACCAAATGTTCGTGAAAAGGAGGACATTCTTTTTGCCTCATGTCTGTCTGGCACATATTGCTATAAGCCTCTGGGTTTTAAGTACAATCCATTGAGTAATAATATGTTTTTTTGCACCAACACTGCATTTTTAGCAGCATGGTCAAATCTGCAAGGAGAACCTCTTCCCTTCCTCTATTCAATATAAAGTGGATATCTCAGAAACATTGACTGTACTAGGGGATCCCCTATTCCTCCTGCTGTTAGGAGACCCCCATCAGTGAAACTTTGATGTGTCCACCTTTCTACTCCTTTTCTTCCTTTTTTGCTCTACTTTGACTATTCTCTTATCTAGCAACCTGATCCAAGTAGCATTTTTTTGCCAGAATAGTGCAGATTATGTGATGCTCCAATTACAGCAATTTATGATTTCATTGACATTTGATATACTAAACTCCAAAACAGATATAGACTAAAATAAACACTAAATCTATCGATCTATCGATAGTGTGTGTGTGTGTGTGTGTTTATATATAATAAATATATCTCTCTATTATAAAAGGAAATCCTGAGATGAGACTTTCTCTGAGATAATTTCAGCTCCCGCGAGAAATAATTTCAGGTCTCGTGAGATGAGACTTTTTGCCAAGAGATTTTGACAAGTCACACCCTCCTCTCAAACATTTACAACAACACCCACGGTCCACTCACTTCTCATTTGTGTGAATGCTATTGTCAGACACAATTCCTGTGCTCTCAGCTCCAAGCGGGGTCAGAAATAAAATACAAAGAATAGAAGACAAAGTAGAATGTCATAAAGAGGTTAAAAAAACAGCGCGATACAGATGCAGAGCAGGTTAGAGATTATGAAAGTACTAAAATTTGAAAGGCTCAAAAACTGATAGTAAAGATCATATTAGCATTACCAAATGGATATTGTTACTCGGTGAAATAATGGAAAGAGATCGAATAAATGGACATAGGTGATATGACAGAAGTATGTAGATATTGTTTGTCTAATTCGTGTTGCCGTCAGGGAAAAGTAGTTTCTTCCCAATGAAGAGGTGTATCCGCTAGAATTAAAAGATTTGTTGTTTCGTGAAAGTGAAATCCACATACACAAGCAGCCCGGGGGTTAGTGAGCGAAGCAAAGATTTGCACATTTATAGCTGGAAATCCACAAAGGGAGAGAATGAGTGACATATCTTAAAATAGTCTTTTATTCGTGAGCTTTCGACACCTATCAGTTGTCATCATCAGATCAGACATCATTATCATCAACATATAGCAAAAGAGGAGTGTGTTGGTTTTAAAGTCTTTTTTATTATTTTGATGTTCTTCTTTTTAAGCCTGCATATGCTGGGTTCAAGTCAAAGTGTTTGTTAATGCCATTTTCATTTGATAGCCATGAAACAGCCAGCTCTCTGGCACTCTTAGTATTTGCCCTGAATCTTACTTGCCCTGTATCCCAGTCAAAACTGTCTCCGGTTGAGTTGATATGTGTATAATCAGAAACTGTGGGTTCTTCCTTCTGACAGCATTGTGATGTTGTTGTATACATGTTGCGAATGCTTTACCTATTGGGTATTTTTTTTTTTTTAACCCGTGGCTTAAAGTCTTTGGTGCATTTTCTTTACAGAGCATGTTAAGGGATAATTTCTTGTTGAATACATATTGTGCAAAAAAACACATTTATATTTTACTGGTGGTATTAAGTCTGTTAAACCAGAGAGCAATGCAGTTGTGGAAGCTGTCTGTAAGACAACAATAACATTTCTTTAGAAGCATTGTTTCCACATACCCCAAACCTAATCCTATCATACCAATCATAGCAATTATTTACATCACCATTAACCATGAATACCTCCCATTAATTCCTCCGTGCCTGTCCAACCTCCAACAGTAACTTTCCCATTCAGATACAATCCCTAATCTGATCAGACCAGAATTGGGGAGGGACACAACTAATAAACATCATTTTAGAAAAGAAAGAAGACACCGTGGAGGGAATGCTCACTTTGGAAGATGAAAAATTTTCAGAATACGAGGATTATGTTTCATGTTTCTGTCAATTGGGAGTCTGGAAGTGAGTTTGACGAAGAGGATAGAACTGACTCTCAGATAAACAGAGAAATATGAATATCAAAAAATGATTAAACTGAATGGTATTCTTGTCCACAGAAAGAGCAACCATGCCTTGCTGCTAATGTGATAAAGATGCAACCAGGGCCAACACGGATGGCAGTCTCGTATGCACATGACATCATGACTTCTTATGAACTTTTTATTCCAGACACCATCAAGAAAATCATTCTGGAATGCACTAATTTGGAGGGGAGGTGTGTTTTTGGAGAGACGTGGAAGAAACCAATTTACATGCATACATTGAGCTACATATAATAATAATAATAGTAATTCATTACATTTATATAGACTTGCTGGTGTTTTCAGATCCAATGGTGAGTCCACCGAATCCCTGTGGAATGTATCTCTGAAAGACTTTCACAATATTTCCAGGATCATCCGCTTTGATAAATGAGACACACGACCAGCTTGATGACAGAGAGACAAGCTAGTTGCAACCAGGTCAGTGTGGGATGAGTGGGTGTAACTCCTTCGGCAATGCTACAACCCAACCCTAGGCCCAGCATTACTGTTGATGAGCAGCTGATACCATTCCGAGGCCACTGTCCATTCAGGAAGTACATACCGTCTAAATCTGCCAAATACGGAATCAAGATCTGAGATACCTGTGACGCTACTTCATCTTATACATGGAGCATTCAAGTATACACTGGAAAGCCTGAGGGAGGAGCCCCTGTGAAAAACCAAGGGATGACGGTTGTTCCAGACATGACACAGGGACTCCATGGTCACAACATCAAATGTGATCATTTTTTTTTTACTTTGCACAAGTAGGGACTGGAACTCTTGAAGAGAAAGCTGATAATGGTAGGAACAATAACAAAAAACAAGCCAGAGCTCCCCCCTCAGCTGATGAGTAAAAAGAACAAGCCTGTCAATTCAAGTAAGTTTCTGTTTGCAGCTGACACATTCCCGGTGTCTTCCATTCCAAGAAAAGGAAAGAATGTGGTACTTATGAGCATGCTGCATAGAGACCAGAAAATCTGTGGCGGGGAACATTATAAATCATTATGGTCTACAATGCTACAAAAGGAGGACTAGAAAACCTGGATAAGTTAGTAAGTGGTTGGAGCTGCAAAAGAAGAACTCTACGCTGACCACGTATTCTATTTTTGAATATCTTGGACTTCTCTGCTTATAATGTGTTTGTCATTTGGATGGTACTAAAACCAAATTGGTATAAAGGAACGCTCCAGAGAAGTAGACTCTTCTTCATGAGCTGGGCAAAGAATTGATAAAACCTCAAATCCAGAGGAGACAACACATACCAAGGACCCCTGCTGCTGCAGCCATTATAGAGAGGATTAAGGAGGAAGTAAGTGTAAGTGAGCCTGAATTTATATGTATACTCTATATGTGAGTGAGCCTGAATATACAGTATATATTTGTGTGATGAACAGAGACACTTAGAGATCGTAGTAGACTTTTAGAACTATTTAGCGTTTCAACATTCTAGGTTGCTTCCAGTTGCTGCAAGAGGAAACGCTGTGATGTTTGTGGACCCAAGAAGGACAGAAAGGCCCAGTTTACATGCTTCAAGTGCAAAAATTACATTTGCATGGAACACACTTTGAAAGTTTGCATTTCATGTGGTGTATAGATGCTATAAATTTTGTGTTCAGCCAGGCTAATTGTACTATTTCCTTATAATCCTGTATGTCCTTTCAATTTGTTCAGTTCAAAACAATGAACACCAGTTACTGTTGAAACCTTATCTCATTTATATTTGTTCAATATTAATTATGTATTCCACTTATATCTTGATTATTACTGATTGCTACACAAAAATCTAATTTTATAACAAGAATTGAACAGCACTTTCATTGAGAAATGTTATCTAGCAGAGCTTAATAGTATTAAGTATTTACTGACTATATTGTTAGTAAGTGAGGAAAAGGTCAACATCAGTTAAGTAGCTTGATATAAAATATTATGTTTTTATTATTTTAAAAGGGCTGAAACACTGCGGGTGTACCAGACCCTTGAATACCAGCTGAGTAACAAACATACGAATACCGCACAAGGGTTAAATGTTTGTCCCATATATGGAGCTGGGCCTGCACTGCATGGTATACTGTATACTGCATTTCATGTCTCTGCTGCAGATTTCTTGCATTAAAAAGGACTGTCTGCAGAGTGTTTCCCAGTTTATGCGCTACTTTAATGCCTCATCTGGAGAGGAGGCGCTCTGTGGTTTCTGATATGTCACGGTGATAAGGAAGAATGTATGTACCAGGTAGAATGGGAGATCAGATTGGCGCTGATTGTTTGCTGAGGTCTGCAGCAGAGACATAAAACACAGTATTCACACAGTGCATGCTGAACTTTATAAGTGGGACAAACATCTAAAGCATCCACAATACGTATACAAGGACATTGCAATGCTGTCAAAAGGAAGGACCCACAGTCTCTGATATATACACATACCAGTTCAACCAGACATATGTTTAACTGGGTCACGGTGCAAGTAAGATTCAGGGAAAATTCTAAGAGTGCCAGAGAGCTGGCTGAATCAAATGAAAATGCCATTAAAAGATGTTTGGACATGAACCCAGCATATGCAGGCATAAAAAGAAGAACACCCAAATAATAAAAAAGACCAACACACTCAGAACCCCACCTTACTAATCCACCCCACTTACACCCACTCACCCCCCCCCCCCCCTCCTCATTTGCTATATATTGCCTTTGATTCCTGTATGTCTAATCATCACTGAACTAGCAGGTACAAACATAAGATCTTATTCAGAAGGGGTTTGTCAACAGCAGAAAAGCACACAGATTGTAGCTGTCAAATGTGGCAGTCCAGCTCCCCTCTCCAGGTCAATAGAATGCAAAGTCCTCCTCATCAAGTGGGTTCAATGGCTTGGAAGCAGCGACTGGAGCAGACGCAGTCTGAGGGAGAGAGGACAGGCGAGTGAGCTGTTAGGTTAGATCTTTTAAATGTTCCAAACCTTGTGTGAGAAGAATATTGTATGTTAAGTCTGCAAGCCTGAAGCTGATCCCGCAAAGGGGATGGATAGTAGTGTGCTTGTTTCTCATTAAAATACTATTTAAGAGGAAGTTTCTGAAGGGCAGCTGTGTTTCAACAGAGTGGCGACAGTAGTCACAATATCTACTGTATATATAAAATTCAAAGTTGATTAACTGACTCCTTCACTCACTTATCAACAAAACACCGTTTCACATTTAGTTACAAAGCTGACAGGACTGTACATCTCGGCCAGTAGGTAAACTGCTTTGATGGATTTGAATGAAGTTTGGTAACGTTATACAAAAGTAAATTTAGCTGTCCCATCATTATTTATTTGTTCATATTTGTCAAGAATATTAATACTGTATCAAGTACACTTTGTAACCTGCCTTTGCAAGGGCAAAAAGAATGCTGTTTTAGTAATGAAGAAACATATTGCTACTCTAAGTTATGATGTAATTTCAAGGACATTTTTATCTGTACCCAAAATAAATATATATTCCAAAAGCAATTAAAAAAAGAAAAATGGTCTGAATGGGTTAATATCCATCCATCCATCCCTCCATTTTCCAACCCGCTGAATCCGAACACAGGGTCACGGGGGTCTGCTGAAGCCAATCCCAGCCAACACAGGGCACAAGGCAGGAATATATAATATATAAACAGAATTAAACACAACACACTTAAAAGATCATTCTACCATAAAATTAAAAGAGAATGAAATAATCAGAGGAATAACCTTATGATTACATGAAATTAGAACTGGGGATGAAAAAATGCTTGCACACATTTAAAAGAGAAACACAGAAAAGATGTGATGCTAATATATTGAAGGATAAACGGTTTTCTGTCTTGTATCTTTTATATAATATAAAAAGTTCATGCATGAATAGAACCATGAATATAACTACAGTTTATATAAGCATGAACATTTCAAGTATCTGAAATCAAATTAGATGCATATTTCAATACCTCTCCTGATGATTCTGGTTAAACAGATGCTTTTCAAGAGTTACATCATAATCCTCCTACAATTATGATATTAACTGTAAAATCATACTCATTTGATTTTTAAATAGATTTATTATTCATCTGATTAAGCTGCTTGCCAGAAACTAACTAACATCTTTAATGTAAACCTCACACTACAAATTAATGCATCACGTTTATTGGAAATCAAATTTATTGAGTCTTAAAAGATTAACTTCATGTGCCAAAATAAATTGTTTCAGGTAAATGCACCATTATATTAGGAAGAAAAATTAAAGATAACTGCTTAAGAAGCAGGTGGAACCATACCAAATTTCAAAACTCTATTGACTTAACTAACGGAATAGTTCCTTTTTTCAAGCATTACAATAATTAGATGCGTATTGCAAGAAGACTAAAATGTACTCAATTCCATTTATCCATCTACTGAGTCTGTCTTCTGCATCACAGTGTTGTGGGAAATTCATAATGTATCACAGGTACAGACAGAAACAGAATCTGAGTACAACAAAGTCATTGGTCACCTTCACAGGCTTTTCTTTGGGGGAGTGGAAGGAACAGAAATACCAAATATGGAAATTTGTGAATTTTCACTTGGGATTAATAAAGTATCTATCTATCTATCTATCTATCTATCTATCTATCTATCTATCTATCTATCTATCTATCTATCTATCTATCTATCTATCTATCTATCTATCTATCTATCTATCTGTCTTGCAACTAAACACAGCCCTTTGACAATGACACAGAACATGTGCAAGCAAAGAACAAAAATAAGTGAGGATGAATATTTACAATATGTAAAGTGATTCCAAAAATAAAGATGATGAAAAAAATAAAAACAGACAGCTCTTCTTCCTCTTCCTCCTTCTTCACAAAACAAAAATCAAGAAGACAGAAAAAACATCAGAAACAGAAGTGAAAAAAAGTACAAAAATACACAAGGGAAAATTTGTGAAAATAACCACATGTATGCCACTGAAAGACTATATCACAATCACTCACACCTTTTTCCCACTATCTATCTATCTATCTATCTATCTATCTATCTATCTATCTATCTATCTATCTATCTATCTATCTATCTATCTATCTATCTATCTATCTATCTATCTATCTATCTATCTAAAAGAGCTTTCCTCCGTCATGAGAAAACTAACAAACTATAAAGAAACAAACAACTTTCTCAAAGGAATGCTCCAATCAAAACTGCTATTTTTATTATGTTACTTATTCCATGTGACTTGTAGTGATGACTGAGGAAAAAAAAATAATTTCAGGTTTTTATGGAGAATGGTCACAATGTAACAAGGTTTCTCTATTAAGATGGATGGAATCCTTTTTGGGAACAAAAGAGCTAAATAGAGGCAGATTTCTGTTTTAAAAATGTATTCTCTGCAGATGCTAGCACATGGTCAGGCCAAATCAAAACAATAACAATCTTACTTCCTCTCACATATCCTCCCAGGGGGGTATTTTTCGTACGTGGATTACTCGTTTAGCCGGATGTAATTGTTGACGATTTGGCCTGATCCTGGATCTGTCAGTTTTTGAAACTCTTGCTGGAAGTGTTGTCATAGCAACACATCCAAATCCTCAAACCTGTTCGGAGCAGGTTTGTTCGATGTAAACAAGGATTAGCTCACACACTTAATCAGTGTCCGTGCGTGGAATTCATTTAGTCATGATTTCGCCGTTCATGAATTAGCGACCAATTGATATCGGTACGCAAATTATAAGAAGAGAATTTCATATAGAGAGGGGTTTGCGCGATTGGCAAGATCCTTTATTGCTCCTGGAGTAAATTCTTTTCGAAAGATGCTGGTTTAGCCGAGGGGGAATATTGTACCTCAAAAATTTATTAGGACCTTATATTCGAAGTCAAACTCGGTGAAGTCGGGCTCTCACAACCACACAGACAGTATGCATTGCTTTGAGGTTTTTTGCAAGCGGCACTTTTTTATATACTGTAGGCGATGCGGAAAATCTATCTAAAAGTGCAGTTTGCCAGGCAATTTGTAAAGTCTGTTTGGCTCTGAAATATTTCCTTCAGGTTTTCATAGTGTTTCCTGGACACCTGCTTGTGCAGACAATAAAAGAGGTTTTCATGCCATTGCAGGTAGGTATTACACAGGCAAAAACACCCACAGTTCCATAAAGAATCTCACAATCAGCCTAACATTCTCATTACCCAGGATTTCCAAATGTGATTGGGGCACATGGGACTGATCAGTACCTCTCCTCCTGATGCATAATCAGACACAGTGTCTTCATGAAATATTTGACCTTCGTCAATATCTCGTTGGTCAGACACAGGTTCTAAGGATATGACATTCCCTGCAACTGACCCCCCCCAAAAAAAGAGAGCTATATGGAACATACCTATGGCACACATTGAGGACAAATATCTGCAATGACCATCCTTTACCTGAAACGAAGTGACCACTTCATCCTGCCACTGGTTCTGAGGAGGAGCTTCGCCCTGGAATGCCCTCAGAAACAGGGCGATGGGCATTTTGCTGGAGAGCCAACTCTTCTGCAGGGGTTAGGTCTGGACCGCATGGACCTCCACCTGTTTTTTGCTTGTCTGCCTTCTTATTAGCTTTAAAATTAATGTTCTTTACATTATATATGATTGTTTATGTCAACAATTCTTTAAATTAGATATATACCAATATTTACCAGTTTGAAGTATATTTTTGTACTTCACTTTAACCCGTTCCCGTGTTCTCCTTGTGCTCACGTTTGATCTGGAATTATGACATATTCAATAATAATTAATCTGACACATATGAAATGAAACGCTGCATTCACTAAGTACAATGCACACGCGTTTAATTTGTCGGCCACTTTTTGCCAGCCGTCTTTTCTGGTTTGGGCTGCTTTTGCAGTGTTATCCCTTGTGCATATTAAATCTTGAAATTCTTCATGTCCTTCGAATGAAAGGTCCTGCTCCGCTTGTGTGAAAAAAAAATGCGCCCGTTCTTTCGTCATTTTGTTGCAGCCTATCAAAGACTTGCTGATCATATTTTCTAGACTCAATATATATAGGCTTTTCAATCAGCGCGGGCGCGCACATTCATCTCGGATGATTAGATCCAGCTAGACTAATCTACTACACCGCTGCGTTTGGAAAACTGACTTATCCCGGATGAGTTTCACCGGCATTAACTCATCCAAGATGAGGCATCTGATCTCAGATGATTTAAGCAACGTACGGAAAATAGCCCCCAGATCTTGAATGCTTAACTTTATAAACACTACCTTCTAACACATTACAACTTAACAGGGACATGAACATTGCAAATCTAAATGTAGGTACATTCCTATCCCCATTCTAATATAATGAACATTTACTTCTCTTATTTAATCCTTAAGTGACAATATAACTTTACAATAGCAACATTTCTGTTACAATAGGAGTGTATGGTGACTAATGCAGGATAACAACAAAGAAACCACTTCTCTACCTCCTTTACTTATCAACTCCAAAGTGCAATGCCAAGTTAACAGAATGGTTTTGGACTACTCTCACTTTACAGAGTGTTCTGTCTTTTACTTACTCACCAAAATGGTGGTCGTTCATGAGGGCTTTTATGCCAAAATAATGAGCAGCAGACCTTTTAGGTAACAACAAACAACAGCTTTTTATTTCGATTCTGCCATCAGCACCCAGCATGCCTTGTTCACAAAACAAAGTTCCCATCCCACTTTTTCAGACCAATCACAAATAGAACATTTGCATTCTGGGGTTCTGTGCTCAGACACTATAGCTCCTCCCCTGTAAATACTAAACCCAGGTTGAATAGCAAACCAGAAAACAGTCTCCTTAAATTACATTGACAGCTCAGTAATACAGCTACCAAATTCTTTTTTTTCTTTTAATAAGAACTCCAAAACAATTTTCATAAATCTAACCTCTGTGGTGCCCGCCTTATGCGAACTGGGC
This sequence comes from Erpetoichthys calabaricus, assembly GCF_900747795.2. Taxonomy (NCBI): domain Eukaryota; kingdom Metazoa; phylum Chordata; class Cladistia; order Polypteriformes; family Polypteridae; genus Erpetoichthys; species Erpetoichthys calabaricus. Next base: position 73,259,568 of record NC_041397.2, on the reverse strand, counting down.
GAACTTGTGAATCCACCTGTGGTGGAGGTTCAGGTGGAGGCACTTGCATAGTACCGGTTTCCATGTTGCACTGACTTTTGTCCGTGTCGGTGTCCGCTACGATGTTCATCTCAATATCATCGATATCCAGAGATCCTCCAGTTTGGCCTAAATCAGCCTCCTCCACACCAATTTCACCATTCTGTGTTAGTTTTGTATTTAACAATACATTTACATGCCTTTTTACACATTTCCCATCAACCTGAACCATATAAGTAACAGGACCCAACACTTCTGAAATTACACCACTTAACCATTTTTTTCCTCCCCTGTAATTTCTTACCAAGACATCTTGCCCCACAACAAAAAATCTAATCTTCTGGGATCCACCTGTTTTGTTTAAACCTTCCAGCTGCATCCTATGTGAAAACTCAGGTTCAATTTGGGACAATCGGGTACGCACTTGCCTTTTTAAAAAAAAGCTCTGCTGGTGTTTTGTTTGTATGTACATGAGGTGTATTTCGATAGCCAAATAAAAAACTGGCAATACAGTGACCAAGCGACATGCCCCCCAGTGCCCTATTCTTTGCTAGAGATTTTTTAAAGGTCTGAACTAGCCGCTCATCCAAACCATAAGAGGCAGGGTAATATGCTGGGGATTTGACATGTTTAACTCCATTTAATTCTAAAAAAGAGTCAAACTCTTTTGATGTAAACTGAGGCCAATTATCTGTGACTACTTCCTGTGGCAACCCATATGACGCAAACAAACTCCTCAGAGCTTCCAGTCTTAGTTGTGGTTGTAGCTGGCATATGGATTATCTCTGGCCACCTAGCGTATGCATCCATGACCACTAAAAACATCTGTTTATGGTCTTCAGCAAAATCCAAATGAATTCTCTTCCATGGGCTTGAAGCCCACTTCCAGGTTTGTAGCTGGCATATTCCTCTGTTGCATGCAAATATCACATTGACTCACTTCTTTCTCAATGTGTTTGTCTAAATCAGGCCACCAAAACAGACTTCTGGCTAGTGCCTTCATCTTTACAATCCCCTAATGATGCTCATGCAATTCTGCCAGTAGCCTAATTTGTAACTTCTGAGGTACCACCACTCGAAGACCCCACAGAATACAATCATCTTCAATAGTAAGTTCCAATTTTCTTGTAAAATACGGATTTAAAGTGTCATCTGCCAGAAATTTTGGCCATCCACATAATTCATGTTGTTTTACCCTTTTCAGCACGGGGTCTCTGTCAGTTTCATGTGCAATGTCTTTTGCAGTAAGTGGCAATTTATCTAGAAAACTTACTCTATATACTGGATTTGATTTCAGTTTCTTATTTGAATCCAACAGGGGCAAACGGGATAATGCATCTGCATTACTATGCTGTTCTGATCTTTTGTATTTCATTTCATAAGTATAGGCGGCCAAAATAATTGCCCATCTTTGCATTCTAGCAGCAGCAAGTGTGGGTATGCCCGTCTTGGGTCCTTCTTTAATAACAGCTGATGATCTGTTACCAATATAAATATTCGGCCAAACAAATAATCATGGAACTTCATGACTCCAAATACAAGTCCTAAAGCTTCCTTTTCAATTTGAGAGTAATTTTTCTCGGTTTTGGTTAGCATTCGTGAAGCAAATGTTATTGGCCTCTCAGTGCCATCCTTCATTTTGTGAGAAATTACTGCACCTACACCTACAGGTGATGCATCACAAGCTAAAATAAGGGGCAATTGTGGGTCATAATGCACTAAGATGCTGTTAGACTGCAACTGTAATTTGGCCTCATTAAATGAACTCTGGCATTCCTCTGTCCAATTCCATTTCACACCTTTTTGCAGCAATGCTGTCATAGGTTGTATAATAGTGGATAAGTGAGGAATGAATTTGCCATAGTAATTCAACAAAGCCAAAAAAGACCGAAGCTCTGTGACATTATTTGGAACTGGAGCTTCGCAATAGCCTCTGTTTTTTCATCTAAGGGATGAATACCTGTAGCATCTATAGCATGCCCTAGGTAAGACTCACTATTCTGCAAGAAGAAAGACTTCTCTTGCTTTACTCTCAGATTGTACCTCTGCAACCGTTTCAACACTTCCTCCAGGTTTCTCAAATGCTCTTCCAAGTCCCTTCCCGTTATCAATATATCATCCAGATAACATATTACACCATCTAGGCCTTGTAATATTTGGTCCATGATTTTCTTAAAAAGGGCAGGGGCACTAGCAACCCCATATGGAAGCCTATTGTATATGAAAAAGCCTTTATGTGTATTTATGGTAAGGTAGGGTTTTGAGCCTTCCTCAAGCTCCACCTGCTGATATGCTTGTGACAAATCAAGTTTGATGAACTGTTGACCCTCTGACAGTCTTGTAAATAGATCAGTACCCTTTGCCTAAAGTGCAAAATTTATTTCCAAACCCGGGTTGACCATTACCTTATAATCTCCACAGACTCTCACAGTATTATCTTTCTTTGGAATACAAACAATTGGGGCCGCCCACTCACTGTAACTAATGGGGCAAATAACACCTTCATCCTGTAACTTAGACAGCTCCCTTTCTACTGCTTCACGTAGCGCATATGGCACTGTGCGTGGCTTACAAAATTTTGGTACCACACCATCCTTAACAAAAAGCTTGGCTTTGATTACCTTAAGTGTTCCTAATTTAGGGTGAAAAACTGTGGAGTACCTGTCACACAACTCTGCCACAGTTTCACTGGTGACCTTGTTTACATGAGACCAGTCTAACCTTAAGCAACTAATCCAGTCTCTACCCATCAATGCTGGCCCGTTTCCTTTAACCACCAGTAAGTCTAAATTTTTTACACATTCTTTACATTTTACCAAAACAGTGATTTTTTCCTTTTAGAGAAAGCATTTCATTACTATAAGTCTTCAAATTACAATTAGCAGGGCTTAAGGTTATCTTTTTAAATTTACAATTGTACAGTTTCTCAGAAATGACTGATACAGCTGCACCTGTATCGATCTCCATTTTCACTCTGACACCATTTATACTCACATATACATAGTAGGGCTTATTACTGTCTCTGGTAGTCTCTAAAGAAAATAACTGAGTTCCTCGTATGGCACCTTCAAAAACTGGGCTGTAGTCTGTTGTCAAAACAACTTCTTGTCCTTGTATCTCAAACTGCTTTAAGGCAAGCCTTTCAGCGTCCCTGTGCTGAGACGCCCCACCAACGAGCGGTCCAGCCTGTATCCTTCATGAAGGTTCTGACGTTCGCTGAAATGCTGCATAGGTGGTGTCTGTTTCAACAATATCCAGGTGCCTTGTCCACTTTGCAGGTTTATTATTTTGGCCTTCCTGGTATGCACGGCAAGCGCGAGCGATATGCCCTCTCTTCTTGCACTCGCGGCACTCCATGTCCTTATATCTGCAGTTATGAGGTAGGTGACCCTTGCCATTGCATCGATAACACGCTTTCTCTACGACCTCTGGTTTCTTTCCAAAACCTTTAGTTTTCATGGTCAACTTTTCTTTTAAGACGTTAGTTTTAAGCGTCCTCTGAGCAAATTGTTGCACACTGTTCTTTGTTACTTCGTACGCTAATCCCGTTTCAATTGCCAGGGCTAAAATCAAGTCTTTGCTGTGAGCTGCATTCAACAACCTGTCCCTCAGCTCTGCGCTTTTAACGCCACATACGAATCTATCACGCAGTGCTTCTTCCAAAAAAGTTCCGAATTTGCAGGTTACTGCTAACTTTCTCAGAATAGCGACATACTCGCTCACTGATTCTCCATCCAGTTGATTTCTAGCATGGAACTTGCATCTCTTGGCAATAAAATTTGTTCTCGGCACATAGTGTTTTTTCAAAAGCTCTACGAGCTCCGAAAACGTCTTTTGGGATGGTTTCAATGGCACACATAAGTCCATTAGCAAACTATGTGCTTTCTTTCCTATTACTGTTAAAAATACAGCTTTCGTCTTTTCATCCGTGTGTTGGAGACCATTAGCTTCAAAATATTGCTCTAGCCTCTCTAAATAGGCTTCGAAACTTTCCTCACTTTCTTCGAAGTGAAAATCTTCCGGCTTACCAAAAGCCATATTGCGTTTGCTCCTATCTGCTTAACTCGTTGAGAAAAAAAATGACGTCTCTTATTCAATTTTTTTCGTCTTCTGTATCGACAAAGTCAAGTAAAACCAATTCTATTTATTTTGGCAAAACAAACCCCATCCCATCCTCGTTGCCACTGTTCTGTCTTTTACTTACTTACTGAAAAGGTGGTGGTTTGTGAGGGCTTTTATGCCAAAATAATGAGCAGCAGATGTTTTAGGTAACAACAAACAACAGCTTTTTATTTCGATTCCACCATCAGCACCCAGCATGCCTTGTTCACAAAACAAAGTTCCCATCCCACTTTTTCAGACCAATCACAAATAGAACATTTGCATTCTGGGGTTCTGTGCTCAGACTCCATACAGAGGTATTTATTTCACAATATTTTAGCAAAAACTGGATGACTTGATAAGTGGATTATGCAAAACAAGTACTGAGAGATTTGTTCGTGGATGTTTAATGAGAGGATGGTTTTGATATTGTTTACTGTTGTCGGGTGTTGATCACCATAGGCAACATAGACATTTGCCTTAAATGTTAAAACATTCTTTGGAACTCTGTAACATATGATTTGCAAAATTGATAACTCTGAGTAACACTTCTGGGGGAATAATACAGAAGCACTGGCAACAATGGTTATCGCTTCTCAAAATGTAAGCATGTTACGTTTTTATTAGCCCTAATGAAAATTTTTGTACTTGCTGTTTTATTCATCCTTGAACGCAGTGTCGATCAAAGTCCATTTGGAGCCCCAGGGCAGGGTGGATGGATGTCACTCCTCGGTGTCCATAGCACAGGTAGTCGGTTTAATTATACTTAGATGAACCTGGGGGGTGGGCTACCCCCTCGGTGTCCGGAGTAAGTATATACCATGGATTTTAAGGAGCACAACACCCATGGTGTGTGGAGCGTATTAATTTTACTTTCATAAACATTACCCAATGGGTAACAACGACACCTCGGTATCATCAAAGTTCAACAAAAGTGGGTAGGGAGGGTTCCCTAGGTGTCCAAAGTGCACCCCTTTATATATATACCTCAGACTTTAAGGAGTGTGCTCCTAGTAAGTGGCGCAGATAACAGTATCCTGTTTGGCCGCCTGTCTTGCCTAATTGATTGACTGACTCTGCTTTAACAGCTGAGCTAAATAATTTTATTATTATAAACAGTTTGCTTTGTGTGTGTTTTACTAAGATTCTATATATATTCAATGTTCATTTTCTGTATACAGATTGATTCAGTATACATTTTAATATTCAGAAATTAGTGAGAAGTCAAGCAAAATGACACATTTTATTGGCTAACTAAAAAGATTGCAATATGCAAGCTTTCGAGGCAACTCAGGCCCCTTCTTCAGGGAAGAAAATTAAAATTTGCAGGTTATTTTAAAAATATGGCCAAATGTAAAGTGTTGCTATACATTAGAAATAAATGCTGTCCCTGTGAAGACACATTTTAAAACTTTTGACTGTTAGCTATTAATAAAGTAGTCACCAGCTTTTCTTTGCCCAATATAATAAAAAAAATAACTATCAGTACTGATTCTTTAACTTTATCCATTTTGTTGACTTGAAAAATAATTATGCAAAAATCAAAGATATATTACTTGTGAGTTACTGATCTTTCAAACATTGTGCCACCAGTTGTTTTTTAAACAAACCTAAACTTTGATTTATATTAGTGTTCTCTGTAATGGCCGTTACACATAGTGAATCTAAATGTCATTATAGTTCTTAAATCTATAGTAGGAAGACTTTGGCAAAAATTGCCTTTTAGGAAAAACATTAGATTACAAATAATGAAAAACCCATTCAATATCTAAAAGTCATATGTTTACAACTAAAGAACAAAGCGCTATGGATTGTATAATATTTTTTAAATGATTTTACACTTTAAAAAATATTTTTATTATACATATCTAAAATATTATTGTATAGTAATGAAAAAAAGCTAAATGAGAATGCAACAGAAATTCAATATGTGTACTAATTAATCAGAAAAACAGGAAGGGTTGATAAGGCGTGTTTTAAAAATGGGACTGACAACCTTTAAACATTTCTTGCTTGGCTAAACATGCAAGGCATCAAAATCTGCTAGCTTAAAGGAACAAAAGAATAAACGATATGTGACTAAATATGCACAGCATTAGAAATTGCTAGCTCAGAGGAAATAAAGGGCAAACTATATGTTGTCATGCTTCATTTAGCTCAACAGATTATGAATTAACAGGGTACAGCTAAGGGATGAGCTAGAAGAAGAGTGACGAAGAATGTCTAGCAACGGTGAATGTTTGAGTAAATTAAAAAGCTTTTGCTTAAAAGCAGAAATATGTAACATTACACAAAAACATGCTTTATGAGTATATCTATCAATTGCAAAAGCTTGTATGTATTATTTCTTGGGAAAATATCCAACATATTTGTTGTCTACTTTGTTCAGCAGCTGTGCACAGGCTACTTCCAGTCACTTCTTACTTCTGCTGGCAGTCTGCCTCTGACACACTTAGATTTCTCTGTAGCCTATGGTAAAAAATTGTTGATTAATTGTTCCATAGACTGCCTGTGTCATCCTCCTAAATACAAAAATAGCTATAAGTTTGTTTTTTTGTTGCTTTGTTGACAATGCAGGAAGAAGCATTCAGGAATTGACTCCCTCAGTGTTTATAAATCTTCTCTTTTGTTTTAATTTTTGCCCTGCCATATCTGACAAAGGAAAATGTTCAAAGAAGAGATGTAGTGAGGTCCCATAAGACAATAAGAACTGCATGAGGTTCTCCTTTCTGTATATTACACACATAAGTACACACTAAACCTAAAGTACACCCCTAAACATTTTATTAGAAGCTACAGTCTGAGTCAGTTATATTTTATTAAAGTCACTAAATCTATAACACACAGCCTTAATGAGTTTAGCAACATTGACTTTCTGTGACATATGTTTTAGCGGTCATGAAAACTACATGTCCTTCCATAATAAGGGTCACATGGTACAGTAATATTCCATGTTTGAATATTTTTACTGTGACATGTGCAGGAGTAAAGAACACAACTCAATGGGCTTTGTAAGAAAATCCTTTCATTGGCAGTCTTCCTCCTAGACCTCCAGCATCTGAACCTCAGGAAAACCACTAAATAAAAAAAACCTGCACTTATGCTCTCATTTAACTCATTTCAACATTCTCTTTCTCTTCAAACTTTTTTTTTTCTCATTTTGTTGCCATCGCCTTCTGTGCAAATTTTGCAATTCCTACTCCTCTATGAAGGTGTATGAATCAGAAAGACTAATTTTATTGTCCCCATGATGCCACCAGTAGGGACAAGATGGTAGAAGAGCATTTGTGCTCTCCTAAATGTGACTAGTATGTCACATTGTAGCGGGGCTACATAATAATAATGTTTTCAATGGTTGTACTGAGTGTGTTTTGTTTCCATCGTCCCGTTTGCTGTTTATAATATGTACATCAGTGAATGTCGTCACCCGTAAATACAGGGGGGACGGATAATGGAGAGAGACCGCATCCCCAAGATGGAAAGCACCTGTTTACAATCAATCAATTACATCCGGCTCATTACTATATAAACAATCAGGAGGGAACAGACCAAGAAAAGGAAAGAGAAAGACGGAGATTACATTTCACTACAACGAACCACCATCACCTGGTATTTTCCCACATTGCACTCTGGTGTCCAGTTTGTTTTTCAACCTTCCGGACTTACTTCAGTTCAATCATCGCCAGAGACCCCGGGGTTGGACTTCATTATCCAACACACGCCGAGGATTCATGGTGAGGTTGTTCCATTTTTTCCGGGAAAATCAAACACATCACTTATCTGTTGACCAGTCATCCGCATTCAGGACAGTTGTATACCCGGACTCAAGTTCACTATCATTGGCATTTTCCGTATTCATTCATTGTTATTTGTGTTTGTTATATATTACTGGGGCAAGAGAGGGTTTGTTATTGTATATTTGGTGTTGTCACGTTGTTGCTTTGGTGGAGGGATATACATATCTATATATATATATATATACTTATTTTCTACGTGTGAAATTTGCATTTTTTGTTATTGTTTCATTTAATATATTTATCCACCTATTTTTAAATATCTGCTTTGGTGTGCTTACAGTATGTTTAAACCGTTGATTGCCTGAAGAAGGGGCCTGAGTTGCCTCAAAAGCTTGCATATTGTAATCTTTTTAGTTAGCCAATAAAAGGTGTCATTTTGCTTGGCTCTTCTCTAGATTAGCCTCAGTAATTTATCCAGGCCACAGGTCTTGGAAGTGTAGCTGCCGGTTGGGTAAGGGGTCGGCCGTTAAAACATCACCCCATCCTCAGCTCCTTGCCCCCAAGGAGAATACATTAAAGACTTGGTATCATTTTTGTTGCATTTCTGGTTTATTCCTAAAGGCTGGTGCATACCTCAGATCCACTTGTCGTCTTCATGGGTTCAGCCTTTCAATCATTTGTCTTCTGGTTCTGCTCTGCCTCTGGGCATCCTTCTGACTCCAGAGACACAAGTTTCACTGGTTCTTTGATTTGGGACTGATGCCGGTCCATAGTTGTGCTGATGTAGCAGTTATGTTTGTTTAAAATTAGTTAACAGAGGTTTTTGATAGGCGTGACCCAAACTTCCAATTGTGTTTTGTTCTCTTTACTTGAAGGTTGGTGCAGATACCCTGTTACAGACACCATTTCTTTTGTTTCATTAGCACACAATACAATTTATACAGTACAATTTATTTTTGTATAGCCCAAAATCGCACAAGAAGTTGCACAATGGGCTTTAACAGTCCCTGCCTCTTGACAGCCCCCCAACCTTGACTCTCTAAGAAGACAAGGAAAAAACTCAAAAAAAACAAAAAAAAACCCTAGTAGGAAAAAAGTGGAAGAAACCTTGGGAAAGGCAGTTCAAAGAAAGACCCCTTTCTAGGTAGGTTGGGCGTGCAGCGGGTGTCAAAGAGAAGGGGGTCAATACAACACAATACACAGAACAGGATACAAGTAATTCTCAATGCAGTATAACGGTGAAATAATAAATATATCACAAATACAGAGCAGATGATATCACATAATATAATTCGACCAGTTATGATGGGTGGCCAGTTAACCCAAGCATTACCACGATTTCAGTAGCATCCTAAGTCAGGTATGGGCATGGTAAATGTAACCGTTAAGTAGGCATCTTTCCATATCTTCACTATCCTCATAACCACAAGTTCTTTCTGTACTGGACAGAATCATTGGATGTGGCCTAACGTTTTGCATTTCTAATATATGGGTGGTTTCATTGTACTGGTAGCATTCTTGCATTTGGTGAGTTGAGGGTGACAAGTGATGTGGTCAGCTTCATAATGTGCATTGCTTCTTCCCACATTAGCACTCGTTCCAATTACATGGTCTCTTGCTAGGGCTTTCTTAAGTGTTGCTGGCATAACTATTGCTACAGAGAAAGTAATGTGAGACCCCTCAAAACTTACTAAGCTCCCTAGAAAATTTGTACACTTTTGCTCAAGTTGTTCCCTCTACAAAAACTCCTTCAGTGTTGCCATACTTTGCTGGTTTGTGGCTGCTAAATTATTTATCAGAAGCTTGCTCAGAATGTCAATTTGTCAAAGTTTCTCTACTGCACCTTTTCAAAGTTACAGCTTGGTATTAAGTTTAGTCAGTTTTGCCCTTTACCAAGGTGGCTGCTAGTAACTAAAATCCTTTTATCATGTACATATAAGAATTCTTCCATCCTCTAAGATCTTATTTATGTTTCACAATCAGAAATACAGGCATCCCATATTCTTTGAGGATTAGCCAAAATAGTCTGGGCCTTGGAGGCAAGTGAAGAATCCATTCATGCAAATCATTTTTCCTTAGGTTGTCTGCAAATAGCCAAGAATTTATTATCAGCCAGTCAATGAGACAGTTAGGGACATTTCAGTTTACTATCACACATATAATTACATAAGGTTTTCACTATCATTCAAAATGCTTTAAAAAGTTTGACTTTTTCAAAAAAGTTATTAAAATTATAAAAAAAAGTCCTTCTTTATTGAAAAGGGATTGAGCTGGTAAGTTACAAGTGCCAGATGAAGAATAACTCGCACAAGCTGGCACCTGACTTATCAGAGGAGAATGTCTGTTCAACTGCCAGCTGAGATAAACTTAGTTGATTTGTAATTCTCCTAAACTCAAAGGAGCGATGAAAATGAATTCTATCATTGCATGACTGTCATTCATATTTTGAGATTGACACCATTCAAATTTGATCCAGAGTAACTTAACTGTTTATGTAGGATTCATGTTATGACAGATAATAATGAACTAATTTTGTTTATTACAGGCACACTTCTGTTCACTTGCAGGTATCTTTTATGCTAATTTTTCAAAAAAGGAAAATAATATTCACAGTCTCCTATAATGTTAGTAACACAAAGAGAAAAAATAGTCTGCATTATTGTGCATTCAATTAAAGGAATGTCATCAGAAAATCTCCCATCTATATTTAATGTTCAAAAATTCTGTTTTTAGGATAATGCAAGGTTTGGCCTTTTCTAATAACACATTAAAAGGATTCAATTCCCACTTTTATCTTCATAGAGAAGTTGGCGCATCAGCAAATTCATAAGTCCAATAAGCACATTTGAATTTAAAGATGCATCTCACTCAGATGAGACCTGACTCTCTAAAATGAGAAACACACTAATGGGATTGACTGTACGCTATGACTGGATTGATCTGTATCTCTGTAAGTTTTAAAGACGCTTTTTTTGAAATAACAGAATGCTTCAATGTATTAATATGTTATTACCCAGAAGTTAAACTTGTTCAGAATAAAAAGTAAATGAAGCAGAGAATGTCAGAACCCCTGCATGAAATAAACCTATCAAATAATTATTTTGCAACAGAATTGCATATAGCAGAAATGAAAATGTATTATTTACAAGGACTACACTTCACAAACACACTAATGAAGAATGATTATATATATGATAAATGCTAATAGATTAGTGTAACTTAGCTAGACTGTAAATGCAAAGTGGACATGTGCATTACATTGCACCTTAGTAGGGTAAAGTTAACTTTGTATTCGATAATGAAACAAATTTTCTTGCAAGACCAACTAGTGAAGAAACAGCAGGATGCAAAAGATACATGGGCTCTTAAATAATAAATAAAAAAAAGTTAAGGCAGTTTTAGTAATCCTAACTCAAATTTTAATAATGATATCAGTATAATGCAAGTCTTCATGGATGTTGGAGTTTTTAGAGGATGGCTTGGAGGAGCCAGTCTTCTATAAGGGCTAAATCTCCAGGAAATGCTAGCTGATCCAGCACCTCGACCTCAAAGTCGCTGAACTGGAGGGGGAGTTGGCTGGCCTGCATTGTAGTAGAGAATTGGCAGACCTGGCCCAAGTGTCCTTTAGAAAGATATTGTGCACCCCTAAGGTGGCACGGAAGGAGAACTCCAGACCAAACAGGTAGAGATAGGTGAGTCACAAGACACAAGGTAAAGGGTGTACACTCTACGGGGTATCAACCCCAGAACTGGAAGTGTCTCTGCAGATCCTGAGGCGGAAGGTAGGCATTAGGAGCCCTAATAGGCCACCTCAAAAACAGTTCCCAGAAAGAGAGAAGTAGTAATAGTTGGGGACTCAAACATTAGGGGGATTAAAGCACAGGTTTGCTCCAGAGACAGAAAGTCTTGCCCCTTGTGTTGCCTTCTGGGTGCACAGGTGGGAGACTTCCCTGGAAGGGGGGATAGGCTCTTGGATAGGCTCTTGGGGGTGGATCAGATTTAAAGAGTTAGGTGCTAGGCTGAAGAACAGAACTGACAAGTTAGTCTTCTCTGAAATTCTGCCTGTGCCACACGCCAGTCCAGGTAAGATTGAGAAGCTTAATGCATACCTCAAATCTTGGTGTAGGATATAAGAGTATAGGTTTACGGGGCATTGGGACTCCCTTTGGAACAAATGGGACCTGTTCTGCTGTGACGGGTTACATTTGAACAGGAAGGGCACCAATGTGTAGGGAAGGCATATAAGTAGATTAGTCAAGGATAGTTTAAACTAGAAAATGGGGAGCAGGGAGTTTAGGACATGCCAGATTTAGAACTGTACATTGAGAAACAATCAGTAGTGTAAAAATAAAAATGTATAGTAACTAGGGGGCTGTGCCCCCAACTCGCTTCGCTCGCCCACCCCACAACCCTCACCCCCGGGGCGCGCTTGCAGCTGCGTGATCTGCATGTCGCACTTTGTGTCAATCATTTAAAAGCCTGTACAGCAGCTGCTGCTGCCTTGCTGCGTGATCTGCATGTCGCGCTGCACGTTGATCATTTAAAAGCCTGTACAGCAGCTGTGTGATCTGCATGTCGCGCTGCATGTTGATCATTTAAAAGCCTGTGCAGCAGCTGCGTGATCTTCATGTCGTGCTGCACGTTGATCGTTTAAAAGCCTGTGCAGCAGCTGCTGCTACCAAGCTGCATGATATGCATGTTGCGCTTTGCAACGATCATTTAAAAGCCTGTACAGCAGCTGTCCTTCTGTCTTACTTCCTTGTCTCGTGGGACGTTAAAGTGTCTCAGAGAAATTGTTTGTAAGTAGGGCGTGATGTGCAAGAAGTCCTTGCGGGACTTCAAAGTGTCTCTCCGAGATGATCACGTCTCGATCCAAAATTTTTTCTATATAATTGATAGATGTATATTCAAACCCAAAGTTTAAATGTAAAAGTAAAATGACTAACACTGTAGAAATAGCTTGCCTTAATGTTAGAAGTACTGTATCAAAAATAAACAAGTGAGTTGGTGTTGTTGGAGTTATTTTAGGAGTGTGTTATAGACCACCCAATGGACACAGTAATTTCAACATACATTTTTTTAGTAACATTAAAAAAGCAAGTTTACAGGAGGATATTATAGTCATGGTGGACTTTAACTACCTGTGAATATTAGCTGGATAACCTTGTAAATAGTGGAACACAAGAACAGAAGTTTTTGAAATAATCAGTGACTGTTTTTGAACACATTATGTTAAAGTACCAATGAGGGGTGAAGCCTGTCTAGATTCAGTATTTTGTAATAATCAGGATAGAATTAAGGGTGTTATGGTGATTGAACTTCTAGGGTCAAGTGACCATAATATAATGCATTTCTTAGTGTTTTTGAAGAGTCTGGGTACAAAGACTAAAATCTGTTAAGTTTCACTTTGGTAGGGCAAATTTTGAGCAGATGCAGCAAAGTCTAAGGAGAATAGACTTTGATAAGCTTTTAAGTGTGGAGTTGAGGAGCAGTGGAACACGTTTAAAAATGTTACAAGACAGGTGCATGCCTAAATTTGGAATTAGCAGAAAATGTTTTAAAACTCTGCAGTGGGTTAATAAAGAGTTAAAAAAGTAGCTGCAAAGAAAAAAAAACAGCTGAATAAGGTTTATAAGATTAATGACTCCAATGTGAATTGTAGGGCATATCAGAACACAAGGGCAACCATTATATTAGGGAGGCTAAAAGACAGTGGTGAATATAGCAGAGAAGATGAAAGAAGACCCAAAGAGATTATTTCAGTATTTTAGTAGTAAAAGAACAGTCAAGGAAGAGGTGAAGTTTTCACAAGTGAGGAAGTAGATAACCTCCCAGTGGTAAAAGGGAATACTAAGGAGGTACTGAGTGATTTAGAAATGGTAGAGGGGAAGTACTGCTTGGGTTAAATAGGCTGAAATCAAATAAATCACCAGGACCAGATAATATTTACCCTCTAAAAATATTATTCCATTATTTAAAAAGGGTTACCAGGCAGATCCAAGCAACTATAGGCCAATAAGCTTCACATGCATCACAGGAAAATTAAGGGAAGGAATTATTAAAGATAACATTCAACAACACATGGCAATAACAGGAGTTTTATTGAACAGCCAGCATGGGTTCAGGAGAGGGAGGTCATGTTTTACAAACATGCTGGAATTTTGTGAGGAAGCAACAAGAGAGTATGATCATATTGGAGCATAAGATTTTACTTATTTGGACTTTCAGAAAGCATTTGATGAGGTTCCAAATGAGAGGTTGGGCATCAAACTAAAAGAAGTGGGAGTCTAGAGTTTTGTAGATGAATGCAAATTTTGCAATGCAATTTTGTAGATGAATGCAAAATTGGTTCAAACACAGGAAGCAGAGGGTTATGGTGCAAAGAACCTGATTAGAATTGCCTGATGTTAAAAGTGGTGTTCCACTGGGGTCAGTGCTAAGGCCGCTGTTATTTTTAATATATGTAAATTATTATTTGGACAGGAATATAAGTAACAAGCTGGTTAAGTTTGACGATGATACCAAAATAAGTGGATTGGCAGATAATCTAGAATCTGTTGAATAATAACAGTGGGACTTGGATACAGGCTTAGGCAGATTTGTGGCATATGAAATTTAATGTCAGTAAATGTAATGTATTATGTATAAATTAAAAATATTAGGTGTGAATACACAATGGGGGGTCTGAAAATTGACTTAAGGATTTAGGAGTCACAGTGGACTCTACGCTATCAGCTACCAGACAGTGTTCAGAAGCCTTTAACGAGGCTAACAGAATGTTAGGCGTTTTAGCCCGATGTGTAGAGTACAAGTCCAAGGAGGTTCTGCTCAAGCTTTATAATGCACTTGTGAGGCCTCATTTAGAGTACTGTGGATACAAAAAGGACATATCAGTGCTAGAAAAAGTCCTGAGAAGAGAGACTAGGCTGATTGACAGGGAAAGAATTATGAAGAAATATTTAAAGAACTGAGCCTTTTAACTTTAAGCAGAAGATGTTTAAATGGAGACATGATCGCAGTACCCCATATCTGCGTGGGTTTCCTCTGGGTGCTCTGGTTTCCTCCCACAGTCCAAAGACATGCAGGTTAGGTGGATTGGCGATTCTAAATTGGCTCTAGTGTGTGCTTGGTGTGTGGGGATGTGTGGGTGTGTGTGCGCCGTGCGATGGGCTGGCGCCCTGCCCTGGGTTTGTTGATCGCAGTAAGGAAATGATGGGTTTGTATCCCGGGTCCTCCCTGCATGGAGACCTGTTAAAGTAGTGAGAAAAGTGATGTATAAATGTAAAGAATTATTATTAAATTTTGCAGAAACATTAGAAAGTTTTTCTTTACACACAGAACCATAGACACTTGGAATAAGCTATCCAGTAGTGTGGGTGACAGAAGGACTTTAGGGACTTTTAAAATTAGACTTAATGTTTTTTTTAGAAGAATTAAGTGGATAGGACTGGTGAGCTTGTTGGGCTGAATGGCCTGTCCTCGTTTAGTTTGTTCGAATGTTCTAATGTTTACTTGTTATTTCAAGTTCTAATTTATCTTGGTATAGATAAATAGGTTTACGTTACCAAGTCTTTATGGATAATGTCTGATATTGTGCGGAGTTATTGCTCCGGGTTCAAGTGGAGGATTGTTGGTATATTGGACATGTACAGTATATCATTCTCTTTGCTGCATGATCATTGTTAGTGCTGTGCTGCTGCTTCCTCAGCTTGCCTTCTTCATAGGAAAAGGCCACTTCATAGGAAAAGGCATTAGTCATTGTGGCCCAAGAGTTTAAATGCTGAAGTTCCCTTCTTGAACTAATGGCTTCTCAGCCTTGTTAGACTATTAGCACACAGCTTTAGCTTGAAAGACTGAGTCTCTACTTCAGGTTCACAAACAGAAGTGTTTGTCAGATTCGGCTCTGCACAGATGACTGGCTCATAACTTCTTAGGTTTCAGAGACTAGGTTTCAAAAGGTCATTTTGCATATTTTCCCCTTAGAGAATCTCAGAGAGGGTGCCCTGAGAGAATTCTCGGGGAGTTCAATGAGTGTTGTGGTAGAAATTTAACATCTTATTAAAGAAAGAAACATCCTTTAATAGGACAATTCAGTAATCAGGCAGGAGAAAAGCTGTTTATTGTATCTTTTAGTTACTCCTCAGCAAAATGCCATAGAGGGAGCATTCTTCAAAAGCAGTCCATTACAGCATGGTCAGAATAATCAGAATGGTCAGAGAAACAAAGAATAGAGGCTCATTTTATAAACTATTGAATTTACATACAGTGTCAATCAATGGATACGATTTATATAAAATAAAAGTTTATTATATTATTCTGGTCCTGCGGTGGGTTGGCACCCTGCCCAGGATTGTTTCCTGCCTTGTGCCCTGTGTTGGCTGGGATTGGCTCCAGCAGACCCCCGTGACCCTGTGTTCGGATTCAGCGGGTTGGAAAATGGATGGATGGATATATTATTCTGGTTCTTCTTATACCTTTTGAGATGAGCTACTACCCTTGAAATTTCTATGCATATTACAACTGCCCAAACTCATTTATAGGACATCTGCTAATTTCTTAGTCATCTCTTAGTCATCCTTTAGTACATTTTGTATATTATATCAACCATTCTTCTGGTACATTATTTACATGCCCATCTAAATATTTTTCCTAAACCAATTCCTATATTTCAATGTAATTGTTCACTTGACCTTTATCTGGTTTCCTTATGTGCCTGAACAGGTGCCAGACATTTATTAACCCTTTATGCTATTTGTTTAAGATGAATGCAATGTTACCCTAAAATTATTCTTCCATAGCATCCAGCAAATATCTCAGCTTCTTCCTTTCACTTCCTTTTAGAGATGGGGTGCATGTGACTTTAAAGGAAGGTTGCACCTTCTCCTGATTGGGTTAAAGTCACTTCCAGTTATAAATCAGTATATTTTAATAGGCAAGTTCTTCTGTCCATATTAGTTGTCATCCCTTGAATTATAGGTCTTCGTCCTTGCCTGAGTCCATTTCACACCATTTCATTTGGCTCAAGAGGTCTTTAGTTGAGCCTCTGGAGAGATGTCAGTGCAACTCTGATTTATATTTTTGTTATCAAATGAAGTCCAGGCAGATCCTGGTACAAGACAGAGTCATTTCACTTAGTTTGGAATGCAAGTGGGGGAAGGAACAGCTTTATGCCTGCATCCCTGTTAAATCTGCTTTCTTAAAAGGCTTGGTGTGCCACTAAAGCTTAGCAGGCAAGGACAAAGCCCACTTTGTCCTACACAAGAGAGCATTTTCAAGATCAAATGCATGATTTTTAATGATATTTAGGGCATAGTCTGTGTTGATTACATTCCTCAAAAGACCCATGAAAATGGTCAATATTGTGGTTGTTTTCTTTGGTGTTTGTAGCAACAAACTCTATTTATCATCTTCTTTCTGCATCACTACAATACCCTTCTCACACTGTTCAGGTTGCAAAAACCACTCTGTAAAACTATGAATTTGAATACATTCTACTTCCCAATCTAGTCTGCAGATCTGAAGCCATGTAACTACAACAGCTGTGCAATGTCAAGCGCTACTACAGGCCCAGTAGGGTGTGCATTCCTGAAGAAAAAGATGTCAAGTCCGGTAGGGAAGAGTGGTTGCACCAGCATGACAAAACAGTTCATCTGAGGAGCATAAAGTGCGTTTTATGTGGATTGTTTTAAAAAATAATATTTGTTTGGTTTTATTGGTATTTCTCTTATAGATCAGGCTCAAAATGTTTTGATCACTTCTTAAATACTCAAATAAAAAAACAGGATACAGAGTATAGATTTGTAAAAATCTGAAGGTTCATAAAAATATTAGAATAAATATACATACTATACATATATGTTGAAAAAAAGGAATGAACACCAGTTCAAATTGTTTTAAATCGTAGTACTGACATATCAGTGATTTGAGATGTAATTTCTTCCAGAAATAATATTTTTATTTTTGTATATTTTTATTTTTGTATTTGTTTTTTTAATTTCCTAGGAAATTTGGATGTAACTTCAGGTGCATTATAATATTCATAACCTGGGAAAATGTTTGTCCACGATTGCCGATCACATTAGATTATCAGAAAAGACAACACACACCCTTTACTGCACATATACTTTAATTTTCACATACAAAATAGAAGATCAAATTAAAGAATTCCCATCTATTTACATAGAATACTACATGCAGTTTCTTTCCATGTGACTCAGAAACCACTAGATTACTGGTACTATAAATAACCATTCTGTTTTTGTGTATTAGACTTTCAGTAAGGTAAAATACATTGTTTATGATTCAGAACCCAGAATTGCAATGTAAAATTATTTTACATGAAAAGATCTCTAAGTAACAAAGTCAAAACAAAAATAATAATACCCTTTCAGTTTCTGTGCAGTTTCAAATTTTCATTAAGGTCTCTCTGTAACAAAAACAAAACAAAAACAATATTCTTTTCCTTTCTGGGTGTCCTTTCTGGACTTCCTCTTTGTGAACAGTGTTATCTTTCTACGGTATATCAACATACGCAGAATTATCACAGAGACATTCTTGTTCACATAGGCTTCTAAGTTTGGACTTAACCAAACTTAGCTTGGGGAAACTTTGGTCAGCTGCTCCTGATACAAGCAATGTGGCACGGATTTTCAGCACCTTAATTTTCAAACTCTTTGAAAATACCTAACATTGATTGGGCACAATTCTTTGGGCAGTTGTATTCACAAGGAAAAATTCTCAGCTTTGTTAGTAGGCCTGACCCAACTGAGCTCGACTTGTACTGCCACATCTGAAACTTGATCCCAAATTCAGTTCCTCTCTTTGCTTCTCTGTGTCTGAGAGGAATTCTCAAAGATGCCTGCAGTTTTACCCTGTTTTTCTTGGATGCAATATACTTGCGTTTATAGGTGCCAAAATAAGGAACCTTAATCATTGTAAAAAGGTTAAGTGAGGCCTCCAAAAGACCCATAAAGCAGGCCAGAACCTTTGCAGGCCTTCCCAGAAGAGGCACAATCCAAGACAACAAGTCCCCAGAGTGGCACCTGCATGCTGCAGCCTACACAGTCCTAAAAATGGGGAGCTTGCTTTCAAACTTCAAAAATACAATGAAAGGCACAAAATAAAAATAAATAAATAAACAATCAAAGGAATATCCCAGCAGCATTGATATATTCTAACCTCAAATCTCACAGAAAGGCAGCACACTTAAAGTATACAAATTTCACAAATAATAAACAGAACTAACTGAAATAACATGAAGACATGAAAAATAATCATTCAAACCTAACAAAAAGTAAGACATTAATACAAAAAACCCTGCTTATAACACAACATAGCCCACCCTCTAAAAGGTGGTTTTCATACACCCCTAACAAAATATGTCATGGGATGCATCACCCAGAGGACTTTTAGTTCATTTTATAATGGTTTATTTTTATTTTTCTATGTGTTGTCCTAGCAGATTTGTTTTTTTTTTGGCGTTCATGTGTAGCTAGCTGTTTTGTTTGACAGGACACAATTTCCTGGTGTCAGTGGTGGCTGGACTGGTAATTTGATTCAATATTTTTCAAGTTGGTCTGTATGGTGCATGTTGTTGCCCAGTGCTGATTGGAATAAGGATGCTTGCGAGGAAATGCCATAATTTAAAACATGAATGTGCATATGACCTGGGGCCTCATGTATTAATGGTGCATACACCCGTTTCCACTCTCACTTCGAGATGTATAAGAATTAAACTTGGCATAAAGTCACACACATTTTCACAGCAGCCTCAGACCATGCGTATGCACATTTCTGCTCCCAGCACCCAGTGTCAAAGCGGTGCTACTGTTTCTGTTTGGTATCCCTTTCTTTCTTTTTTAGATTCACATCCATAATGAGGGCTTTATCAAATACATCAAAATTAATTTTGTATTGTTTACAAATTTTAATTCACTTGATTGTAATCATTCTGTAACAATGTAACTGTGCTCGGAATGGCCAAACTGTTCCAACTACCATTGCTGCTTTAGCATTGTTAGAAGACATTGCAAATGGAAGTATTTGAAGACAGCACACATTTACAGATCATGTGGATTCCCAGTCCCATTATGATGACTGGCTTCTGAGTCAATTTAGATTTCCAAGAGCTATCCTCTGGAAGCTGTGTGCTGTTAGAAAAATGATATCAAGTATACATCTCAGAATTGTAAAATGTTCAGAGAGCTTTTAATATCATGAATGTAATGTATTCTGTGTGGTGACCACTGCTTGTACGCTCCTGTAGGTGTAAGAAAAAGTCCATTTAAGAATCATGAGGCGATTAACGACTGGGTCGGGGAACAGAATATGAAGCATTTAACATGCTACTTTAGTTACGATGGGGTTTGAAAAACTCTAGTAAATTAAACATCAATTTTTTGATGATGTTTCCAACATTTTATTTTAATGACAAAGTAAACTACGAGATTAAAGTGGAAATTCTGGGATAAAAGTTGACATTTCGACTTTAAACTTGACACAGACCTCTTTTCAGACAGTGGGCCGTGACTCACCTTTTCACAGTGACTTTAATATCTGACCAATTCATTTTTATATCTGGCAGTGTGTGACTTTCTGAAATTGAATTTTTGGGTGCCTACGCCATGCGGTTCAACTCCATCAATTGCCTTTTGTTGCTTATACCGCTGCTTAACCCACCAAATAGTATATTTTTCCTTGCCTACAGTCCGCTGACCAGGGCCTTCATTTCACATTTGCTGAAATTCTTCTTTTTACACATGCTTTTGCCATTGTCTTTAAACAAAACACTGAACGGTAGGGCTATTTAAATGGATTTGCATATTCAAATAGGTGCATGCATGTGTGTTAAAATTCACTTTGATTGGGATTTATAAAGGGGAAGTGCATGGAACTTTGCTTAGGCACAGTGTTATGTGTCCAAATTTTTTGTCTGTATGCCATGTTCTAGTGTGAATTCTATGCATGGCACTATACATGAGGCCCCTGGTACAACCCTCCAGCAACAAATAAGTATAAACAGTCCATAACAAAAAGAAAAGATGGTGTTAAAAACAAAGTAATTATGTATGGTTTGTATACAAACATTAAAGCTGCCATCTATATCATTACATCATATAAACTTTCAAGACCATCCGATACATGTTTGTTATACATTTTTGTGAAATTAATAGCAATAATTACCAAAGACCGTCCTTTATTTTTATATAGCATAATAAACAGTACCTGCCTATGTTTAACAAGGCACCTTCCTTATCACTACTTTTTTCTTTTTCCTACAATGTAAAAGAAGCATGCATTTCTACCCTGAAGTGCTCAATTAAGTCCTAATGGGAGAAAAAGGCAAAAGAGCCATTGAGGGAAAAGAAGCAGGCCATTGCACCCACCCCTCTGCGCAAATCTCTGCATATAAATATCTAGAATTAGCTATTCCTATCATGAAATGAAAACAAAACAATTTGTCTTGGACATAACAACTTTGAAATCCAGAACAAATTTCAACTCACCTTTTTAAAGCAATAAAGGTACTGCATTGGATATTCTCTTTGAAAAAGAATAAAAATATCAAAGGATGAACTAAAGTATGTTTTAATTTATTTATGAAATGAGGTACAAATGTTCAGTCTTGTATTTATAATCACAGCATAACTGCTTATTTATCTTTTACATCCTTGTCAAGCAATACATTGTGAAATGGACGCAGTATAGCGCCTGACCCGGCACAGACTCACTCAGAGGCACGTGTAAAACACTCAAGACTTTTATTTTTTCTTCAGCTGGAGGGCACGTCTTCCCCGTGAATCCCCCAGCCACAACACAGTCCCAAAAACACTTAAATCACCAAACAAACACTCTTCTTCTGGCACCACCACTCCTCCCAGGCAACCTCGTCCTCTTCCTCCCGATTCTGGCCCAGAGTGGTGGTTGCCAGTCCTTTTTATAGCCAACCCGGAAGTCTTCCAGGTGCTTGACCACCTGGTTCCAATTGCACTTCCGGATGGGGCTGAAGAGTTGTCCAGCTGGGCTTTGGAATCCATGCAGCACCCCCTGGCAGCCACCCCAACTCCCAACCGGGCTGTTGATGACTCCATCTCCCATGGAGCCCTGTGGGAGGTTGAGGCATCACCGCTGGCCAGGGAGGCTGCCACCAAACATCTCGGGGGAGGTATTGAGCTGCCCATTGTTGCTCCCCCGGAACATATGCAGCAAGGGCGTCCTGGCCGAGCATGGAACCCGGCTGCCCACCACAACATACATCTACGTATTTTCATTAATTGTTGAGTGAACATCAGTTACGATATGTTTTGAAACAAATGTTCCAAGACTAGGAAACAAAAACTGGCCAAAGTAAGTGAAAAGTGCTCTCCAACTTATAAGTAAGCAATCATTAAATAAATTAAAGTGCAAGACTAGTTAACATAACTTTAACTACACAATAACTTAGCATTAAACCCATTATCATTTAGGAAAATATTCACTAAAGAAAATTTTCAAACACTACTTAGGCCGGGTTTATACTTCACGCAACGTGATGCATGATGCAGCAGACACTCCTGCTACACAAGCATTTTACTGTTTATACTTGCACGCATACTATACATAAATCTGGAAGAATCCACCAGGTGGCAGTGCAAGATATTATCATGGTGAGAACAGGTTCAGCTTCGCTGTGTTGTGAATTGCCTGGGACACCCAATAAATTCCGATTACACCTTGCCACAATATCTCTGAAAAGGATGTTTAATGATTAAATCCAACAATCCAGGGATGTGCCCATTCTAGCTAGCATTGGCCACGAAGCAGAAATAATTCCTAGACAGGGCATCAGCTCATCGCAAGGTGAATACAAGCACTCACATACACTAGCGTCATTTTAGTGTCACCAAATCTGCATATCTTTGGAAAAAAACCATAGCACACTGTGGAAACCCAGAAGGAAAACATGCAAACTCCAAGCAGGGAATACCAGCGACGTGACTCTCTGCGAGACAGCAGTGCTACCACTCCGACACCGTGTCACCCCATGTGTGTAATTGTTAACAGTATTCATTATTTAAATGAAATTAACGATTTATCTGTAAAAAGTAACATACATAATTTAATGCATTTCATCATAAAGTATAAATCTAAAGATTCTAAATTTGCAGAGAGTTGGAATATCATACATTTAATGTGTTCTGTGTGCTGATCTATTGCTGCTTGCCGCTGCTCTCAGGTCAGGACGAAGTCCTAGAAGCTTGTAGCAATTAAAAACTGGGATAATGTTTACGTTGGTCTGCTTTAATGATAAAGTAACTATGAGGTTAAAGTGGACATTTCGAGATTAAAGCTGAAATTTCCACTTTAATCACAAAATACACCTTTTCACCATGTCCTTAATTTTTTTTCTCTGTGGCTATACATTATGTTGCTGTTGCGAAGTTGCAAAAAAAAAAAAAGATTGCACAAAAGACGGTATGTGAGAATTTTAAAATGTATTGTGTCATTATGATGGGGAGTATGCAACGCTTAAATATAAAAGCACCACAAATGCATCTGTATGTCTGCATTTTGCTTCGCCACATCGAACCATTCATCAAACATCGAAGCGCACACATCGATCCCGTAGGATCCGCATAGCGACATTCTGTCACATGTAGATAGTAAACAGAGACTCTGACATCACATTCCAACTTTTGTCAACACTGCACCCCCCGACTTTTTGCTAATACTGCAACTCGCACACGCGTCACGTTAATTTCTGAGGACCTGCTCAGAGGGTGCGTCAACTGAACGCTGGAAACACATGGCAGCCATGATGTGTGCGCACATAATCTGCTGTAAACAGGAAAGACTACAATGAAGAGAGCAGTCAGCCCTGGAATAATTCTTTGTTCAAAATAACACTGTTAGAGGTTGTCCTGACTCAGCAGGAAAGCAGGAGAACAAGTAAACTAGGAGAAGTGGGCAAAAGGCAAAACAAAAGAAAATAAAAATATACCGTATCGACCATAACCCAGATGAAAGGCAAAATCAAAGTCAATTAACAAGCAAAATGTCAAAACTAGGCAATACAAGAAGAGAAAACACACACTAGATCAAAAATAAATTAATGATTTTATCCACATATCGGATAAGGTTCTTAGAGAAGGGGCTGAAGTTTTACGCTGGTTGTTGATTAAGTCAAGGTCACGACCGCAGAGACCCCACCCCTAGAAACAAGGGACATGACCCTGACAATAGTACACAATATGGCTTCTCTTAAAGAAAAAGGCTACATAGCATCAGTTTTAAGCCTAAATCATGACAGATGTGCATTATTCATGTCTGAAAATGTGTTATCTGCCCAGTTAGAAAGGATCCAGTTATACAGAGTGGTGTTGTGTTTTCATCAGGGGTTTTTCCCTAGCTTTGAATTATTATGTAATTTCTGTTATGTTTGTCCATGATTTGGTAATTGTGTAATGTTACTTTAAGTACTGCCCTTCCACGTAATTTGTGGATGGAGCCCACCCTGACATCACTGTTGTTGGTCTCCTTCTTTGGCTAGTAGGAAGGCATAGTCGGTGAGTACTGTTTTATTTGTGGATTTACAGTTTTTTCTGACATTTTCTGGTCTGTCTGGATTTTTGATATCAGATTGGATGTTGGGACTTGTTTGCTTTGGATTGCCTTTAGGCAACTGCCTTTTGCCTTTTTGAACATTTTTCTTATATTTCCTAAATAAATATTCTTAATTTATAAAGGTACTTTGTTTGACGGCGGCACGGTGGCGCAGTGGGTAGCGCTGCTGCCTCGCAGTTGGGACACCTGGGGACCTGGGTTCGATTCCCGGGTCCTCCCTGCGTGGAGTTTGCATGTTCTCCCCGTGTCTGCGTGGGTTTCCTCCGGGCGCTCCGGTTTCCTCCCACATTCCAAAGACATGCAGGTTAGGTGGATTGGCGATTCTAAATTGACCCTAGTGTGTGCTTGGTGTGTGGGTGTGTTTGTGTGTGTGTCCTGCGGTGGGTTGGCACCCTGCCCAGGATTGGTTCCTGCCTTGTGCCCTGTGTTGGCTGGGATTGGCTCCAGCAGACCCCCGTGACCCTGTGTTCGGATTCAGCGGGTTGGAAAATGGATGGATGGATGGACTTTGTTGGACTTGTTTCTAAAAGACAGAGATTATTTGTACTCTTTCTTGTAAGACATTTTGTTATACAGTACAGGTTCTCTTCTTTTGTGCCTGCATAAGGCCGAAGCCAGCAAGTATAATTTGTGAACAGGCTGATTTCAGGTGAGCCTCTTCTGGACAGGTTAGCAAAGGCTGGGATGCATTATGGGCATTTTGAAGGCCCCACAAACTGTTTTGCTACAATATGTTCCTGACTGTGTGTTAGAGCAAAGAGGCATGCCCTGTAAATTATGTTTGAAGAGTTATAATTTCTAAGTGATCCCAAACTTATGTAACTGGCTATTCTGTTGAGTTACCATGTCAGACATCAGCCACAGAAGGATTAATAACATTTTGCAGCCTATCTTCCAGAAAGTTTGTTTTAAATTGACAGTAACATTGAAGCAGCACTACATGGGAATTATTCAGCCACAGTGTACACCTCACAAATTTTAGCATTGCAGAAGATCTCAACATTTTATTTTATTTAGATTGTGATGAGAGCTGAAAGAAGGAAGAGGGTACTGTACTGGTAATAGTTCTAGAGCTGCTTACAGTATGTTGTATCATAATCATGGTTAACCGTGTGTGCTTCCACTTAATTTACCTGCCTTTGATAAACTGATATCCTGTCCATTATTGTTTGGTATCCTGCCCATTTCTGTTGCACTTAAATAAATAGCTACATGTTTTTGTTTCAAAAAAGGTCATTTTTGATTTTATGGAGCCCTGCTGGATGAAATGCAAGGGGCTTAACTAGTTGAGTTAAATAATCAGTTATTTTGTACTGTGTGACTAAAATTTAACACTTGTGGCTTTGCCTGAGAGGAACTGAGTTGAGTCTCCTTTAAAGTGGCTGCTTGTATCTTTTTTCCCATTTTAATATCTATTGTCCTTTCAAAAAAAACAGGTTTATATTTAATATAGCTGTACTTTTCCCAACATAAAAATTATTTGTGAATAATGTACAGGTTCTCCTTGGCAGTGCATTTCAGCCAACTGCTGACAGCAAAACAAATTATCAGCACTATAATTAACTTAATATGCCACTGTCCTAGAAAGTATCTCTTTTTACAGATGATATGGTGCTTCATGTTATATATCCATATTCTTCATTACCAAGCATAATAGGTATTTTGGAGCAATTCCATAGAGTTTTTAGTTTAACGTTAACCTGAATAAGAGCATAGTACATAAGTTTGAATTTAAAAAGTTTAAATATCTAGGAATCGCAGACCTATTTAAACTTATTTTTTTCAAGTACTGGAAAGTATTGTTAGATAATAATAGATATACTGTATATTAATTAATACTTTATTGTTAATTCTGAATGCAATGAGGCTACAGATTAAAAAATGTATATTTTTCCACCTTTCTTTTTTTCAGCAGAGGTTATTTGCCATTGCTGTGTATTGATGCAAAAGTTGTCTCTAGGCTCTCACTGGAAAACTACTAATGCCTTTTCTCGAAGAAGGGGCCTGAGTTGCCTCGAAAGCTTGCATATTGTAATCTTTTTAGTTAGCCAATAAAAGGTGTCATTTTGCTTGACTTCTCACTACTCTCTTTCCAGAAATTTTTCTTTTTTAAAGACTCTTTGGAAACTCTTTGCAGAGAGGGTTAACAAAGTATATTGTCCCTGCATTGACAAATGATCAGAAATAAGACAGCTGGTCTGTGCATAGGTGCCCTTTGGTTGTACTCCTTATCATATTATCTCTTTGCCAAAGGTGGTGCTGCTCCTCACTTGTCGGGTTCACACAAACTGTTTTTATCTTGATTTAGAGCTCTGAACTCTATACGATTGGTTAGAGGTTTAGACAAATTATGGTGGAAAATTGCTGGCATTGGATTTACTTAGTTTATTTACATGCTGAAAACAATATTTCTTTAAGATGTTGCCTATTTTGTGTCCTTTAATAAAGATTTGACCAAAAAAAAATTATTGTTTTTATAAAATTCCAATGAACATACACCCTAAACTGGTTTTAATTTAGTTTGTGTTTCAACAATTTGAAATGAAATAAGTCATAAATACAGTATAATAGCTGAATGTATATAACATACATACCAACAAATGTCTGTGATGTCCCATATCCACTACGTATTTTGCAATGGTTTGACCTTGGGGCATTGGGTAGTCATACCAAAGATAAACATGTGTGAGTGAGAAGGACACAGACAAGGTGGTACAAAAATAATCAGCTCTTATTCAAAACAAGGTGAGAACAACAAAAGTTAAAGAAAAAAATAAGTCCATCTGTTCACAGTTTAAATATATGAATAAATATGATAAAATAAAAAGAAAAACATTCCAAAAACTCAACGACTGTAGTCCCATTCCTTTTTCCCTTGTCCTAGCTGCTCAAAGGGAGCACCAAGGACTTTCTGAAGTCCAAAAGAAAAACACCAGAAAATTCCAGCCCTCTTCCCTTCATCTTTTTCCAGTTAGGAAAGGACTTCTTCCAAAAGGAAAAAAAGCAACATTCATCAAAAGAAGTAAAGTCCTGGCTTACCATATTTTCCCCCCTTCTCACCGTTGTAGGGGACAATAAAGAGTATGTACACCACCTCCTCTCCTTGTTCAGGCTTCTAAGGAGTACTGAAGTTCGCTCTCCACCAACAGACTTTGCAACAACACCAAGATGACCATTGACATGTACTTTTATCTCTAACCTTCTTAGCTTGGTATACTGAGCTTGGAGGCCTCCTTAAGTCTTGACTTGTGTTGTAGCGTGCCACCGCTTGCATCTCCCGCACGGCTGCTGACAAGCACACCCTCCCCACCGTTAATCACTATCAGAGTTCTCTCAGTGGCATCACCTTAAAACGCACAATTTAAGTGTCCTATTTCAAGTAAACTATAGTTACACTCCCACATGTATATCACCTTAGCACAATCTACCACAATGCCACAGAGTAAACCATCAGTCACTTTGATTTTTCACTAACATGTTGTAATGCTATGAAGATGCACCAAAAGCATTTGATCAGAGAGATGCATATAATATTGCAATTGACAAAACTAAAAAATTTAAGAATGTTACTTTTACTTGCCTAATGGAAGGTTTTGTTTATCCGTTTGAAGCAAACATGTTAATGGAACATTCTCAATAATCTGTATTGCTTGCTTAAAAATGTAAAGTTACAGAGGCATCCAGTTTTCTAACCATATTGTTTGCAGGGCCTGCACTAAATTTAGGTGGAATTTTTACATTATGGACCCAGACTTACAAAACTCAGATACAAATTTAAGGTTGAACTTACCCCACCAGGATTATGTAGTATGTATTTCTGTACCCTTGAAACTCCAAGGCACCAAGGGGGGAACATACAAAAGCTCTTCAAGGGAATATATACATCACAAAAAAGGTTTGTATGCTCCATTTACAGCTATGTCAAGGGCAGTCCTCATCATTATATAAACAAAAAAATCCTAAATGAACAAAACAGTACAGCATGTGTACACAATTAATGTTGCCATCATACTGACGATAGGCAAGGGGTGAAGCTGGAGAGGGGTTGAGTGAGTTACATCTAAATTCCCTCAGTAACCAGCTCCTTGACTGCTCGCTCTGTACAGTTGAGATTAAAAGTATAGTATTTACATGCGTAGTACACCTTTCCCTTCAACGCTTTAATGAATTATAGGAAAAATGTGACATGTGAGTCCCTGTCTTGCACCCAAAAACATGAGGCTGAGTCTCAGTACTTTACCAAAACCAACTTTATTCAGCTTGAAATAGGAACAGCATGGTTATTTATTGTAGCGGGATCTACCACTCTCCTATACACAGACACAGCAATCAGGCAGGATCGTGGCCAGGTTAATGGCCAAGTGATACTGTTCCATGCAGTTATAATGTTCCTTGTATCACCCATCGACGGCAGGTGCCCATAGCGTGACCACAATCTTTTTGGATTTGTTTTCGCAGGGAACTGCCACAGCAGTGGGAGCCTGCTGTTGCCCCGGTAATTGACAGGTTATCTTCCATACAAATGACAATCGCATTTTGTGACGCTCTTCGGCATATCATCCCGTTGGAGGGAGCCTCAAAAGAGTTTAGAAACCTTACAATGTTCTTAGTACACCTTTCCCTACAACACTTTAATAAATTATGAGAAAAGTGGTGTGTTACATCTACAGGTTCACCTCTGATATTGTGGAACCTCAGTTATTCAGGGCACTGATAATTCAGGTTCTACTATATCAACTTTCAAGGCACTATTACATGCATTCTTGTAAGAGCTGATGTACAAAAATGAGGGAATTAAATTTTCTTAGGTACAAAAACTCAATGCCAATAATGAACTCATTTATGTAGGAAAAAACAGGATAATGTAAGCCAATAGTTCTTGCATAAGCAGATTTACCTACAGACATACAGTATAGAGATCTGTTGCTGAATCTTTTATGGCAAGCCTACTAAATATAGAAAAGACTTTGAAGAGACATCTACAGAATTCAAATGTAAGGAGGATTAATTTGATAAAAAAAATAAAAGTAGAAATTCAATTCTTCTCCTCTTTGCCCTTCTTTCATTTAACTTCTGCCATGGAGAAAGAAGTGAAAATATAAAAGTGAGAGAAGGGTATAGATGTGGAAAGACAGAAACTAAGATTGGTAGAAGGATAGAGAAGATGCAATGGCAGATCATTAGGAAATATGCATAATAACTCTAAAAGAATCGTTAAGTAATTAGAAACTGGCATTCTTTGTGAATGGGTTAAACTTGTGGTATCTTCTTTGATATGGGTCTTTATAGTAATTTGACAGAACACAAATATACTGTAGATCAGTGTCGATGTGAACACAAAAACTGAGCAATATGGTGGGAATAGTGTGTGAGAGTAGAATCAATTAATGTTACTTCGTAATATTTAACTAAATATTAGTTTTGCTTTTGGCAATGCCTGTAAATATTAGATAATTCAATAATATTCCTGCTTTATTTTTTATTGCTTTTGTCTATAAGTGGGATTTCTAGTCATTAGACTTGCATCAAGGTAACTGAAGCACTATCCTTTTAAGAAACAGACTAATGCAATATATCAAAGTATACAACGATTATAAAAATATGGTAACTGCTTATATATCAACTTAAAAGATGGGACACATGAAAGATGAGGCAAATGTGTAACACAGAAGAGGCTGTCCATTCTTAGTTTTTTATAGGTTCTTCTTCTTCATCCTCCATCCTTTTTCGATGCTTTTACAGCATGAGGGCCTTGCTAAACCACCTGTGGTATTTTTTCCCCATGTTTTGCCAAAATCGTTACTTTGTTCATCATGTTACTCCTTCTCATAACAGTTTTCTCTGTTTTATAACTACATCTTCCTTGGTCTTTCCTCTCTTCCTACCTCCTTCTGTTCTTATTACCGGCACTCTTCCACGTGTTCTACCATCATCCATTCTTATCACATGACCAAGTCATCTTAGATGTTTTTTCGTCTCTCTGTTCAGTGGGATTATCTTTATGTTTCAAATTCTGACCAGACTTGTTTTTACTACCATTTTTCATTTACAGGTTTTCTAGATGTTTTTTGGGTTTTACAGTAGAAGATTTATTTACTTTTGAAAGATTAGCGTAACATAGCAGCCTGCTAGGCCTTGCTTGAATTCAAGATGAAGGATGCATTGGGTGAAAGCCAGCTAAACTATTACATTGAGATTCAAGGCTTTTATTTCCAGTTTTGTCAAACACTAGAAAACACACTTTATACAGTTATAAGCTTATTACACTGTAACATTCAAATTTAAGAAAGAAGTTCTTTAGCTGGCTGTTTTACTAGCTACTTAGAGTTCCAATTTATCTTGGCACAGACAAACAGTTTACAATATCATGCTTTTCAGGATGATGTCCAGTGTTGTTTGGTGCTACGTGTTGTTGCTCAAGGTTTAAGCAAAGAACTTGAGGTGGAGAACACTCTTGTTTTTTCTTCCTTAGCTTGTTCTTAAGCTTTTTGCTGTTTCTGCAAAGGAGAGAAAAAAAAGTATTCTTTTTAGCACAAGTCTTCGCAGACTGGCATACAGCTTAGCTTGGAAAAGAGGATCTTAGAGCTAATTATGGGCATCCAGCTACAAGGCTCAATGGAGAGTAGCTTCTGGGCCCAATGAAAGTTTGTGAGGATTTTGCTCCCTTGAGAGTGGTAGCTTCCTGCTCTCAAAGAATGGGTCATCAACTTTCAGCTTCAAAGAGACAGAAGAGATGGATGTATCTAGTTAAAGGTAGCCTGCGGTGATTGAATTAAGGTCATTTCAAGTTACACATCCAGGACCTGCTTATGGATGGGATATTTTGTGCATCAGAATTCTGCTGGCGTTTACAAGATTAAAAAGCAAATGTCATTTTAGGCATTTTTTAATTTGCAGGAGTGTCATCTCAACCCTGAAGTATACCTTTGTTATCCCAGGAAGTACAAAGGGTCAACCAAAGTGATAGTACAGCTGCAGTTTAGCCAGTACCTTAATATTCATTCTGGAATGCATTTCTTTTGGATTTTTTAACAGACATTTTGTGTCAATTAGAGCCTAACAAAATTAGGCAGTGTCCATCTTGTTCAGCAGCAATGAGTTTTGAGAGGTCTTTCATTTCAAAATTGTGGAAGCTTTTATAAAAAAAATAATCACATTGTTTCTTATAAGGAAACAGCTGCATGTTTGCTTCAAAAAATAAAAAGAATGTTGGATACATGATATTAAATGGACTGTAATCATTATAGTACTATTGGAATATTGTGTTGAGAAAACTATAACAACATTAAGTAAGTAATACATTAAAAGAACATTCACCATTTAGAAAGTCCCATAGATTAGTTTATATGTTTTAAGCAATGATTTGCCTTTGTCAAAAAATTGCTTTTAGGTTTAATCAATCATTAATGATTTTAGTAGATGCATTAAGACCATGGATTTGTATTTTTTACTTTTCACAGTTGAATAATAGCATTTGATCTTTTGCTTTTCTGGTTATGGTATTCTGTCACTTTGGATGACTTTTTGAATTAAGCAAGAGGACTAACTGTAAGGAGAATTATAAGAAGAAAATGTGGTGCTGTATTTTATTTATCCTATACATTTTATCCTGTTGTTCATTGGCTTCTTAAAATTCATATTTTTTCCTGACTCTTCTGTTTGTGTTTGTGCCAAGCATGTTCCCAAAATGCTTTTTTCCATCAAAAATGATTAATAGCATTATAAAAATGATAAATTAATGTAGCCTAATTTCTTTTATACACAGGGATGTCAAAACTACATATCTTAGGTATTGTACAGCATAACCATCTTTCAAAACACATAAATTGTTTATTTTCATTGACTGTGCAACCTTGAGTGACTCACTTAACCTATCCATATTTCAGTTGAAGAAAATTGTAAAAAAGTTGTGCTAAATACTTGTGAGAGGTAAGTGGGTTTGATTAGTAACAAATTTAATATGAAAATGTAAACTTTGTATATAGGGTTTAAATAACACGTTTTTTTCTGACATTTCATTTTGATAGTAGTGTCATGTACTTTACTCTTTTAATCATAAGTCATTTATATAATTCTGCTTTTATGTCCTAACACAATTGAAGCCCACCCAGGCAAAGTGCGGTATGCATCGATTTTTTGGCTACACTCTGGCATCATTTTATTGAATTTAGAGCAATCATGAAGATAACGTAAAATCATATATTTTTCTAACAATGCCTATTTCTCTTCTGCTTCTGCTTTATGATAGCAGAAGTTAACAAGTATTATACTCTTTTTTGGTTACTCATTACATAGTACTTGAAAGTGGCTAATGTTTTCCATAGCTGTGTGATAGTTCTGGACTTTTTAAATTGTAATTGTATACATACATTCATTCATTTTCCAAAATAATTCTCGTTTACAGAAGGGTTGAATGCTAGAACCTATCCTTATACCATTGAGCTGAAGGCAGGAATCAAATCTGGCTCTCTCAAGGCACCCAAGAAAATCCCATTTAGTCATTCAGGGACTATTTACAATTTCCAGTTGACCTACAATGCACATATTTGAGATGTGGTACGGTAGGAAATTAGAGTTCCTAGAAAAAAAAACACAGGATTTAGGCCAGGATTCAAATCCAGGGGTCAGATTTATCAAAGTTCTGTATGCACAAAAAGATACTAGAAATGTGCGAACACGGCTTTCTACACAAAGATTTATAAAAGAAGGTTTGATGGGTGAATGTGTGTACAGTAATCCCTCGCTATATCGCGCTTCGCCTTTCGCGGCTTCACTCCATCGCGGATTTTATATGTAAGCATATTTAAATATATATCACGGATTTTTCGCTGCTTCGCGGGTTTCTGCGGACAATGGGTCTTTTAATTTCTGGTACATGCTTCCTCATTTGGTTTGCCCAGTTGATTTCATACAAGGGACGCTATTGGCAGATGGCTGAGAAGCTACCCGGCTTACTTTTCTCTTTCTCTTGCGCTGACTTTCTCTGATCCTGACGTAGGGGGATTGAGCAGGGGGGCCGTTCGCACACCTAGACAATACGGACGCTCGTCTAAAAATGCTGAAAGATTATCTTCACGTTGCTATCTTTTGTGCAGCTGCTTCCTGAAGAGACATGCTGCACGGTGCTTCGCATACTTACAAGCTCGAGGGGCACGTATTGATTTTTGACTGTTTTGTTTTTCTCTGTCTCTCTCTCTCTCTCTTCCTGCTCCTGACGGAGGGGGTGTGAGCTGCCGCCTTCAACAGCTTTGTGCCGCGGTGCTTCGCATACTTAAAAGCAAACAGCCCTATTGATTTGTTTGCTTTCCTCTGTCTTTCTGACAGACTCTGCTCCTGACGCGCACTCCTTTGAAGAGGAAAATATGTTTGCATTCTTTTAATTGTGAGACAGAACTGTCATCTCTATCTTGTCATGGAGCACAGTTTAAACTTTTGAAAAAGAGACAAATGTTTGTTTGCAGTGTTTGAATAACGTTCCTATCTCTCTACAACCTCCTGTGTTTCTGTGCAAATCTGTGACCCAAGCATGACAATATAAAAATAACCATATAAACATATGGTTTCTACTTCGCAGATTTTCTTATTTCGCGGGTGGCTCTGGAACGCAACCCCCGCGATGGAGGAGGAATTACTGTATATTTATTGCAGCTCTGACCCAACATTTTGGGGGAGCTGTTTAAATGACAACACCCATGATCAAGTAGGGAAATGCAGCCAAACCAGCTAAATGATGTCCCACGTATGTAAAAATTTATATCATTATTAAAATATTCTTTGATGTGATGAAAATATTAAACCTCACAAATGATAATTAAAATGTTTAGACTGTATTTTCATTCCCGTTTGAAAGGGCCAGGTTTTTGATTTTTCATTAGTTTATATTGGCTACCTGTTTTCACTTCTCAGGGAACTGGCCAAAAAGGCAGAAATACCTGAAACAAGCTTCACTCTATCATGCCTGTTGTGCTGGAAGCCATTAACCGACCAGCAATACGTCTAGTTTTCGTATGGTGTGGGTGTAAACATATAAAACATAACTTGATTTTGTGAAGGGCGGCACGGTGGTGCAGTGGGTAGCGCTGCTGCCTCGCAGTTAGGAGGCCTGGGTTCACTTCCCGGGTCCTCCCTGTGTGGAGTTTGCATGTTCTCCCCGTGTCTGCGTGGGTTTCCTCCGGGCGCTCCGGTTTCCTCCCACAGTCCAAAGACATTCAGGTTAGGTGGATTGGCGATTCTAAATTGGCCCTAGTGTGTGCTTGGTGTGTTTGTGTGTGTCCTGCGTTGGGTTGGCACCCTGCCCTGGATTGGTTCCTGTGTTGACTGGGATTGGCTCCAGCAGACCCCCGTGACCCTGTGTTCGGATTCAGCGGGTTGGAAAATGGATGGATGATTTTGTCAAAATAAAAAGTCAATTTGCAGCAATGTCCAGTTCCCCTAAGGTAATGAGTGCACTTTACTACACTCATATTGTAATAAGAGCGCCTAGTGTGAGTGCAGCAGTTTTTGTTAGCCATAAGCAGTTACATGCATTAACGCACAAGCCATTTCCAATACCAAGATGAGACTGACAACAGTGGCCTGGTTCAACCCACGTTTCAGTTATCTTGAGGCAAAGTAGATTTGGCAGACGCGATGATACTGTTTGTGATGGCTGGCTTGTTGATAAGGTAACTGGATGAACCCTCAGATTTCCATTTGGCCTGAAGTATTCATTGTAACAGCTACCATGTCATTACATGTGCCAAATAACAGCGGCCACCTGGTCTGACGCTGGCATCTTTTGGCTTTCCATAACACCCAGAATGCAGAAAAGAGGTGCTATAATGACACATAATCTTGCGTGGTCAGTTGCGGAGTGATACTAGATACTCTTGAAACTTTCGATACGTCAGAAGGGAGGCTGCTTCTCCAGTCAATGAAGATCTGCAGCATTGTGATTGCTTATGCACAAAGTTCACTAGCATAGTCTATGTATGATTGTTTTAGGGAGGCAAAATGACAGGGTTTAAGGCATGTTCATATGTGTACTTTGCAAGATGATTATGATTTATAAAGATAAACTGTAAAGAAATATGCATATGCTAGGTTTTATAAATCAGATTTTTTTTGGCACACATTTTCCTGCTTTTTTGGCATTTGCATATTTTCATGTGCAAATCCACACAGTTTTATAAATAAGACTTCTGGTCTTTAGAAAAATGACACAGTAAGGATCACCACTTTGTGAATTTGCAATACTATTTATTTTAACGTGCATATTTCTGACTGACAAGATCATTGTGTTACACATATTTACAAATATACTCTAGTTAAAAAAATACAACATTCAATGAAAACACTCTACACTACATACATAACAAACATTATCATATACTGTATAAACAAACATTCTTATACACTAAAGCCCACATATTGCTAGAATATTAAATATATTAAGCTAAAGTCAGGTGGCAATGGCACAAATGTGGTCTACACAAATTCCAGATAAAATAAACCTCTAGGCCATTAATAAATGGTAAGTCCAAGACTTTCTGACTTTAGTCAGATGGTTGCATAGCTCCTAATTGAAGGACAATTCTGTAGTGTTGAGTACTGCAGTGAAAGCTAATGTCCATCATTTTAGTGGTGTATGACAAAAGTCTCATTCTCAGGGTGTCACTGTTACTACAAATGACTCCCATCCACTGTAAGGCCAAGATGCAATATTTTAAGAGCTTTTTAGAGTCAATCCATCTGTTACAGTATTTTACTTTAGATAAACATGCATACAACTGAAGACTTAACAATGTGTGTTATTTCAACACCCAGAGAAAAGCTTTAAGATAACAAGTGTAATGGATAGTGGAATTAGGATGGAGACATTAAAAACCTGTAAAGAGCTTTGCTTTAGGTCCTTAATATGCCATGAGATGCCGATTCTTGACACCTGCTGCTAAAGTGATTCATTCTTGGCACCTTTGGAAAAGCTGGATGATTATCTTGTGAGAAAGAACAGTGAATCAGTTGTACTGAGCATGCAGTTTAAAATGACAGAAAAGTAAGAAATAAGATATTTTTTTAAATGAATGGGCTGGATAGGGAACACATTGTTTGACTGTTACATTCTGAGACGTTGATCCTGCTCTAAAGAGATATGGTTATGTAAGACTCAGGCACTCTATATTTCCACAGCATATACAGGTACAGTTTTCCAACAGAGTTAAGAATTAAGGTAACTCCCCGGGGGCCAAATGAGATGCACATCAAAAGTTAAAAATGCTAGGATAAAAAGGCAATTTCAAATCATTACAATGAGCAATCCACACAATTGTAGAAATTTCTTTTTTAAAGTTTAATTGCTTACAGATGTCTTTAATCGACTGCTATTTGTGATCTCAAAGAGCATAGTTCATTAGGCCTAGATAGTGTTAACACAAATAGACAAAGGAAAAAATATATCTTTAAAGAGCTATATTGTAAAGTGTTCCTCCAGCTTCTGGTTATGAGTCTTTGATTCTTGCAAGTCTGCTATTATCCAGGTGCTGAATCTCTCTGAATTTTTCTTCCTAATATCTTCTGCTTTGTGACTTCCTGAGTCACCGTCTTCAGAATGCCAGCCATTATGTTGGGCCTGCTGTGAACTATGCAACTTTGGAATGCATTCTCTAAAAATGTATGATCTATGTATCTAAGGTCATACCTTATTAAACCAGATTCATATAAAACTGAGTGTGGACATATTAGTAATGCCTGCTTATTTTTGTCATATTTGATAAAGACCTCTGCTGAGTAAATAATAATATTTTAATTTGCATCATTTGATTAATAATTATATGTGAATCTAAATCTTAATAATAATATATGAATGTAAATCGTTGTCTGAGCCACATCGTAAGGGTCAAATTCATTTCCTGGAGGGTAGAACACTCTGTAGATGTTAATTCCAGCATTATTCTTAACAAGATGCTGTAGTGTCCCTTTAAGTGAAGTCTTTGCTTAATTAAGCATCTAAAATTCTCAATTTTTGCATGTCAGTGGTTGCAAAAATACTCATCAGCCTTTGAATTTCTAATAATATGTTCCCCTTTCATGAATGCTCACACTCACTGCTGTAAGCAATTTCTTGTAGCTGGCTTGATTTCAAGTGGTTGGCTTAATTCTGCTGAAATAGTTCTAAGCAGGCAGCCAATTCATGAAAAGCAGAGGCAGATGCACATGACACCATAATAGCTACTGAATATCAGGAAGCATTACATTGTATGTATAGTATAGGGAATTGAGTGCTTTTTTAAGTATTTAAAAAATAACAAATAGGTAAGGGCTATTAGTTTGCTAAATAGTATTAGAAGTAGAATAGAAGGTTTGTCTCCAAACTTTTTTTTATTATTTTTATCACAGGAATAAAATGTATCAATTTTATTTTCTTTCTTTAAATGTACTGATGCAGTCTTTCACTGACTCCATTTAATAAAGAATACCAAAGAGAGTGAATTTAATGTTAAAATGAATGCACAAGAAGTACATTTTTCATATCCTATTTTAGGATATGAGACTAATTCAGAAAATGGATGGATAAATATGCTAATTTTAAATCTACAGAGTTCAGACACATAAAATTGGATCTATTTAAGAAAGGACTTTAGATAGGAGGATTTGGCCTCCCATGATCGGTAATTTCAGTGTATTTCTTCAGTAAACAATTACAGAACTTGAGACAGCAGATTCATTAGACAGTTAGAGATTTAAAGGCAAAAATGTGGTAGTATATTACCTCTGAAAAAATATTTTGAAAGTCTTCAATTAATGATTTAAGGGAAAACTTTGATTATAACCTTTATTTACACTAACAGATACTGTTTCATAAATTACATCTTGCCTGAAGAAGGGACCTGAGTTGCCTCGAAAGCTTGCATATTGTAATCTGTTTAGTTAGCAAATAAAAGGTGTCATTTTGCTTGACTTCTCACTGTAAATTACAAGTGAAAACTACGTTATAACAATGAATAAACCCATTCTTATCTTTTTTTATTAATCATTGTGTGGCTGTTGGAGGGAATGGAATTAAATTAAATCAGGACTCTTAAATGATACACAGTGGGCACACAATTTCATTTCTTTTCAAATGGGACAGTAGAAAAACAGCATTAATATATAATGTTAATTATTTCTGTAACAACAAAGTAACTGTAGTCTCTGTACAAACCTGAAAAATTGTTAAAGTTCAAAGTATAAAAAGAAATGATGGGACAATCACAGTGAGAATACACTTTAAAGAAAGAAAAAAAAAAGCACAACCTGATGCTCCATTAGGCTTTCCTAAGTCATCCTGGCTCCATAATTGCTACCAGCCACTGCTACTGTCAGTTTCTGTCTCTGAACTCCACAGACTTCAGCTGCTTTTAGCCAGATCTCCTAGGTATTGTTAAGACACGGTAAAACTTGGACATCTTTCTGAATTTTCTTTTTTTTTTATGTTTTAGGTAAACTTTTTCTGTTAATTTGTTGTGAGTATTATTAAAGATATATTGATGGGGAACAAGACCGTATGTGTGATTTTGATTAATTATTTAATTTGAGAAAGATATTAATGTTTTCTTATTTAATTTTATGTGCATTACATTGCCCTTTTAGACTCTCCAGATTTTTTTGGTGAGTTACCAGGACACCACATCATGAAAACTCTGCTATGAAACTTAATTAGGGAATCCATTCCCAGATGGGTTTATCCATTCCCGGGAATCTGTGAATCCTGCATTTCATTCCCGGGAATCCCGGGCTCCCGAGGGTGACGCTATGCATGGGCATCTCACATGTGAACGGTTTTAGAATGACCGACACTTATTTTTAATAAAACTACTGCAATATGTTGACACAAATAAAATACTAACCTTATCTACAGGCAGTTCATGCTGTCATATTAGTACATGTATCTTTAGTTGTGGTAATAAGAGTGTAGAAAGCACAACGTATCTAGCGTGTGGTCGTCCAGGCAAGAGCGCACTTTCGTGCAGAAGTACGCCAGCCGCTGAGAAAGCACACTCTGCCTCCACTGATGTAGGCGGCACAATCATCAGATACTGATACACTTGTTCTAAACAACGCCTGCGCTTGCCGTTGCGCTGAAACACCGCCATTTCAGCTTTTACTGATGCATCCAGTTTCTTGTCATCGTTCTGTAATGGCAAGTTTCTTGACACAGATAATGTGGATGCAACATACTGACGCATTGCAATTTCAAGTTGCTGTTCAAAGCTGTTGTCTGATGAAGTGCAAGCTGCAGCAATGGCGCCACCTTAATTATTTTCAACTATAACTCTGTTATTTCTTGATCGATTTTTACACTTTTATAAGCTATATATGTGAGCTTGGCTGTTCCCATTTTCCCGGGAATTACAGCAGTTTCATTCTCAGGAATGCGGAATACCAGGAGCCCGGGAATGGATTCCCTAAACTTAATGCAATGCCACAGCTCACTGTCCGTGATTACAGATTTAAAACTTAAACTGTTAATCTTGAGCTCATGGTTTTAGGTATTAAATACTTGTACTTTCCCATTTATATATTCAATAATATTCAATGCTTCTTAGCATTTTAACACAGGTAATATTCTCGTAATTTTGCTTTCAATTCCTTGCAATTCTGTTTTAGACGTATGCCTTAGCCCTCTGAACTTTATTTTTGATAACAATACTTCAGTATTGTAGAAAACTGTTTATGTTCCCATTTTCTGAAAATGCGCATTTACCTTAGGCCTTTTTTTAACAGCAACTTTGCAGTACTTCACAGTCAGTGCCACCAGACAATGCGAGGTGAACAGACGGAATTAATAAAGCGAGCAGAGTAGGTTTGTAATGTATTCCAACCAAGCCGCTTAAAATAACAGGTATCTTCCAGGCTCTCACTTTTTGTTCAGTAGGTTTCCACCTATGCCAGGTGAGATATCCTTACTACCATCAACCATCCTAATGGACTTGTACCATCTTTCTGCCAGTTTTCTATTGCCTCATTCACATCTACACATTTCCATA
Organism: Erpetoichthys calabaricus; assembly: GCF_900747795.2. Lineage (NCBI taxonomy): Eukaryota > Metazoa > Chordata > Cladistia > Polypteriformes > Polypteridae > Erpetoichthys > Erpetoichthys calabaricus. The sequence goes on along the minus strand of NC_041397.2, from coordinate 73,219,106 downwards.
TTGTGGTATAGTACATTTTTTATCTGTTAGTGTGATTTGTTTCAGTGCAGGTGGACCCTTGTTCTTTACCCTTCTCATAGCATCTTCACCCTAGAAATCTTTGCCAACTAAATAATCTTTTACAAATGTTTCCTAGAACCAATTTCTTTTGACACCGATTTACTCTACATGTTTAAGGAATGTAATAGAATTTGCACTTACTGTTGGTTGCATGAGCCGAAACATATTTGTCAGGTAATTTTCAGAGTGAGCCAGATTCACTTTACAGTGGTCATTTATTTTTATCTCAAGTTACATATTGAGTTTTGTGGATGTGGACTTTGTATTCTAAGCTTAATTTAACTAAAAATTATTTCTTCTTGTTGGAATTATCATACTTTCACTCAGTTCTATGTAATGAACTTCACATTTTCTTTAAAAAATATTGTGCAAAAGAGTACCCACACTCATATAAAGACTGAATATGAATAGTTAACAGACACACAAAAAACAAACTAGAATTAAGTTGCAGTTCAACTAATAATTCAATAACCTACAAGAAGCACGTACAGTTTTCTATGGTCTGTTCTGTACTGAAAGGAAAGGACCTAGATTTGAAATGTTCCAAGGTGTTAAAGTAGAATCAGAAGTTAGTGTAAAAAGAAGCCATTTTATATTGTGTAATAAGTTCAGTTGCATCCCAAATCTTTGTTTAAGGTCTAGACATGTTTTAAAAAGAGATCATCAATGAAGATTCTTCGATGCTGTGATTTAAATGAAAGTGTAAATTTCACAGTGCATCTGGAATCTTTAGGAAGTTTCCAGTTTCCTGGGGCTTTGAATAGAATGGGGAAGAAGAGAAGCTACTCCTTCGAAAAACAATTTAGAGCAAGAATTAATAAGTATATAATAATAACAATATTAATAATAACAATAAACTCCTGTGCATGTCAGAATGCATTTTTATATTTAGGTTCAACATTATTCAAGGCAACAGTCACTGAATGTGTTACTGTATTGTGGAATCATCTGTTCATATGAAATTATATCCTAGAACTAATTATGCACAAATAAATCACTAAACAGCAGTTCAAGTATTGAACTTGGATTGGATTAGAAGCATAGAATAAAACCATACATAATGTGGGTTAATAACCCTTAATATGTATTTATTTTGACAAATACTGGGGTGTAGGTTAACTAGAAGTTCTTATATCTATTCTGTTATGTCCAACTCAAATTTAAATATGCAATGATTTTTTAAAGTACCACGCCTCCCTGACACTGTTTTAAAGGACAAGGGGATCCTAGCTTTTATTATTTTTCAACCATATTTCACTGACATTATGCAACTCACTTCGCCCAAAATGTTCTGTTTTGATGATCTTCTCTTGTCTCCTCTCATGTAAAGGCACAATCACATACAAACATCTTATTTGCTTTTGTTTATATCAGGAGTATGCCTAAAGACATATAATGGTTAATGAACAAGCTGAAAAAGTACAAGCCAATCATCTTGAAATGGGAAGAAGTGAAGAGGAATTGGCATGGGTACTAAGTCACCTAGACATATGTTAGTGTGTTAAAAGACAAAGGCTTGAAAGACAGGAGAAGATGAGTGCCTAATAATTATTTTCACAAGGCAAATAAATAAAGATAAAGAATCTACTGTGGCAGAAGAGGGAAAGATTCAGATAACAGTGATTGCCTAGTATTGGTCAATCAGACACAGCTTGACAAATAATCTATAGACATCAAGAGTTTCAAGATGCAAGGAGTGAAGACCATTCATTGAGAGCAAGACTTTGCAAGACAGTGCAGATTAAGGATCCTGACAATAATTATTTAACCAAGAAAAGACTTCCTGAATAGAGAATGGCAACACAAAATGGCATGTTAAGGTTTCTACTTGGTGATAGAAAAGTCAGAAGTGGTTTAAATAAACAAATGTCAGTGGTATCTTATCACTAACAGTGGCAGATTCTTTGTCTTAAGTGTAGACTTGGTTGTTTATAAGGGAAACTTACAATTTGGACATTTTAAGTTTGCACATCTTATGTATTTTAAGGCAAAATTACTAAAATAGTTACTGTTTAGCATAAACCACAGACATGTACATAAACTGGTCAAGCATACTTAGTACATAAGGTCAAAAACATTAAGAAATGTAGTACTTGTATAATAATAACAATAATAATATCCAAAAAATTATTTAAAAAAATTAAAGAAGAAAAGGATCAGTCTGTCACAGGTTTACATTGTCAAAGGTTAGATGGCATAAAGTAATTTACATGTTTTCTGCTGTCATAAAATGTTTAAGTTTGATTGAAATAGTTTAATATGAGCATATTCATATAGAAAATTGTTTTGAAAATATGTCTTTGTTAACACTTAAGTCGAATGTGTTCTTTGATAAACTTGATGCAACACTGTTCAATGTGTGAGTGAGTTAAGATGCAGCAAGTTAATTCACTATTGATCCATATTTCCTCGTTAGAGTCATGGTGACAACATGTTCAATTGGACAGACTAAGCTACAACAGTCCCAACACCTTTTTTCCGGCTTCTTCTTGATAATTTCCACACACTTCCAGGCTAGGCAAGTGCTTTATTGTCTTTAACGTATCCTGGCTCTACATCTGGCTCTTGTCCTTAGTTGACTTTCTCCCATGGGATGTATCCAGTGTTAATTCTACCTACATATATGCCTACACTATTTTATCTGGCTCCTCTTCATCCAGAGAAACAGCAGTACTGCTTCTCTCTCCCATATTGCCGAACCCCCTAGTCTATCATGGGGATGTAGCCCAGAAACCTTGCTCTGGAGCATCATTACTTGCATTCTCATTTTTCCAGTCACTGAACTTTAATTGACATTACCCAGCACTCATGAACATGGGTGATTATATGGATGTAGACTGACTAGTAAATTAATAGCTGACAGGCTAGGTCATACTTGTTTTCAAACTGCTGTGGCACTAATTTATTTGTCAATCTCAAGATCACCTCTACCCTCATTCATGACCCCAAATTAATTAAACTGCTCAACTGCTGTTAACCCCTTAACTGTACAACACAAACCATTATTTCAAATCGGTTATAAGAAAGCAACTGTTTATCTCTAGCATGCAGAAGAGGACCAGGGAACCCCAAACACTTAGAGCAACTTCTACAAATTATCATGAGGTACATGGTCATAAGCCTTTGCCATATACATAAAAATTTAGGCAGGGTTGGCACGGACTCAAATATCTGTACAATCTGTCCAAGACTGGAGTCCACATTTTTCCTCCTGAATTTCAGCTATCCATTTTACATTTGAGGAAAGTTTCAGAGTATGATCTTTCAGTAACTAGAATAAGCTCATTTGATCTTCTTTTAAAAAATGGGGGCCAGCCTTCCAGTCTAGAGGAAATGTCCTTAGCTTTGTGGTAGAATATGGATACCTTTAGCAAGACTGCGCACATTGTGTACCCATCCTCTTTGACATACACAAGGTTTGATGTTATCTGCTTTTATTGATCAAGTTATTTACTGTCCTTCTCAAAGCACACCCTGAAGGCTTATAAACAAACTCATCCTTTACAGATGCAGCGCATGGTTTGTAATTGAAGGGATCAAAATATAATATGACGGTTTTGCCTGAGGGGTTTACAGTATGTGCAGGACCTGTAGTGGGCTAACATGGGTTGAACTATAAAAGATCACCCATAATATCCTGAAAAATGGGGTTACATGCATTTATTACATTGAAATTCCCCCATGTTATTATTAATTTTTTAATAATGGTATGGCAACTTTCTGTCATTTAAACACAGAGCAAGATGTTTGTTTTTTCCACAACTACAACAATCTGCAATTCACTTTGTGCTCTCAGCCATTACTTTCAAATTTGTTGTGATAGCATTTGCAGTGTACACTTATATAGACATTGTGCATACCATACAAATTTTAGCAGTACAGGGCACATGACTTTATGCTAATTTGACTCTGTCAGTCTGTCAGAAGTGTCAGAGAATGCTTGTTACATTTTAATAGCTGCTACCTATATTTAAAGGCTCAATCACACACAAGTGATTTTCATGTGTTTCTATGTTTCATATGCTAGACTAAGCACACATATGCAGGTTTGAGGTGGACTCTGAGCAGCTGGCTCACAGTGGCAGAACTAACCGATGCACTACAGTCTAAGCAGTGGCTGCAAGAGTATGTGCATTCGGGCAAAAAAAAAAAACAAAACACAAAATCAGTGACCATGCAAACTCCACAGACAGCATTAGCCCAAGATTCAGTAGCTATAAGGCAACGGTGCTAATCAGCAAATCTCCTATTGAAGCATCTAAACCTATGACATTTAGTAATTTAGAATATCAAATAAACTGCGCCAGATGCTCTTTTTTAAGTTTAATGTTTTCAGTTATTATTATAATTAATGACAGAATGACACTGTGTTCGGATTCAGCGGGTTGGAAAATGGACGGATTGGATACCCTCTTCACTATTAAAGTGAAGTCTAAAGGACTAAAAGTAATAATGGTGTTAGTGCTATTTTGGGTAATACTTTAATTTCTAAAATCCATTGACCTGCTTAGATTGTAATGATAAATTTGGTGCAATTGCATGTCAGTCATTATCCAACCTGCTATATCCTAACACAGGGTCATGGGGGTCTGCTGGAGCCAATCCCAGCCAGCACTGGGCGCAAGGCAGGAACAAATCCTGGGCAGGGCGCCAGCCCACCGCAGGACACACACACACACACACACTAGGGACAATTTAGGATTGCCAATGCACCTAACCTGCATGCCTTTTGGACTGTGGGAGGAAACTGGAGCACACCCATGGGGAGAAAATGCAAAGTGCACGCAGGGAGGACCCGGGAAGCAAACCCAGGTTTCCTTACTGTGATGCAGCAGCGCTACCACTGTACCACCATGCCACCGCAATTGCATGTTTTCTCTAATTAATATGACCTGTGCATTTTCTCCACACTTAAAGGATCTACTTTTAACTGAAAAGTGCTAGATATGTCAGCACCTTATGCAATAGGACAAATAATTGTAACACATTTTTATTTTTCAAATAATATCTTGGTATTAAGTTTACTGTCAGATCTGTAGTGTAAAATTTGGGAATTCTATGTTAGCAACATAGCTATTATAAATGTAATTTCTTGGCCACTCAAGTTCTCAGTCACAGGTTTAAAATACAAGGGCTTCTATTCACAAGCTGTACCTTTATAGGCTTCTTCTTCTTCTTTTTAATAACACAGTGTGATTCCACTCATTTCACTCCTCCCAGGCAAGCATTGTCCTACACCTCTCCCTACTCTGACTCACCTGGATGAGGTCAAGTGACTTATTTTATGACAGACCCAGCAGTCAGATGATTACAGCAAGGAAGCACTTTAGGGTCAAATGGAACTTCCTTAAAAGTATGGGAGACCTCTCCCCACAGCTCCCTCTGGTGGCACCCAAGTACTCTAACAGGCCTGTACATCAGGACTACAACTCCCAAGATGCCCTGTGGCTGTACAAATGGGAGCTCCACCAGAGGGATTTTGCCACCCGGCATACTGAGGAATATGCTAAGAACCAACCGGGCTTGGAAACCGGTCCATTCAGATCCTTCTCTTATGTCCTCCTGTCTGGGTAAGTGACAACACTCCTTCCTGGTTGGGATACCAGTCCATCCACCTTGGCAGCTACAATGCTTATATATTAGAACTTAGAATATGCAGTAAATACATAGAAATTTTGACAAACTTGAGACCATTAAGGCTGTTTGGTTAACTAAAAGCTAAGCTGTCCCAATATTTCATAGAAATAGTTGTTAACACTTCTTTTTAAATACATGCCTTAATAGTGTTCTTCAGATTACTGACTCTTTTGGTAGGAATTAAAGAATTTCACTGGTATATTCAAGTACAGTACATAATTTGCTATTTATCTAAAAGAATTTAGGCTACCATCTTTTAAAGACTAAAGAGATTTAATCCCCTTAGGCTTTCAGACTAGGTTAGTCCTAGGATGTAATTGGTTATTCTTCTGTGTTACAAATCTTTTGGTAATAGAGACATTATAATTTTTATCTAAAAGCACATATAGATTATTAAAATTTGCCTTTACAAAAAAGAGAGATGCCAACATAAATTGCAGTGTATGCTTCCACTACATTTTCCACCCAATATGGTGTTATGTACTGTTTTTATGTGGAATACATTCAGTTCTACATGAAAGTATGCAGATGTAAGGCCTGTTTTAGAAAATAAATAACACAGATGGACCTTGCACACACATCCCCCCCCCCCCCCCCCCCCCCCGCCCCGAACCTGAACTGACATCCTTCTGCAGATCCACCATTAGCCGTTTCTGCTTAACTACCTTTCTGAATTTCATTTGATGACCAGTGGCTTTAAACAAGAATATTACTGTAAATCTTTGCATTGCTTTTCAGACCAAGAAGTGACTGTGAGCTTATTCATTTCCAACTTTGCTACTGCAAGCTAACATCTTCCTTACGCAGATGGATTCTTATTAGATGATTTTGACCAGGAGTTGGAAGTGAACACTAATTCAACCAATAGAAACTACAGCCCCCTTAAAAATTCATTACATCTCATTCTTAGCTCTGTGCTGAAATCATATCGCCCTGTTTATTTTGTAAGGTAAAGTGACTAACTATAGTTTTTCTTTTTTTATATAATTAGTTACAGAGAGGTTCACTTATACTAAGTATGAGGAAGTGAAGGAGACTCCAGAAGATAAGTGGCAGGGAGGCAACATGGATGCAGGAGGAAGGGCTGTAGGCCATTCAGTTCTAAATGAGTAGGCCTGTCATGCCTGTTTGAATCATCAACATTGGCACACCAACATCCCAGTGTTACAGTACTTCTTGACTGCTGAGGAACAACATCCATTTAAGTCTGCATGTGTTGTGGAAAGGCACTGGCAGGAAAATGCACATGTAGCTTCTTGTGCAAAGGGAGAGCATTAAGAAAGCTGAGGTCCTGGAAAAGTTCAGAAAATTACCTGTAAGTGGAAGGTATGTGCATGGATTAATCCTGGTAGCTTCACGCGCCTGACTGAGGAGATGCTGATATACAGGACATCCACCAGTAAGAGCCTGCACTGACTGAGTGTGCTTGGCGGACGTGTTAGAGCATTGGCCAGGTAGTCTGATCCCTACAAATAAAACTGAATTACATCCAAGGTCATCTTTTGACTGGCATTTAGTGGGAAAAAGCTGTGAGTGATTGTGATATAGTCTTTCAGTGGCATTCTTGTATATGTGGTTATTTTCACAAATTTTCCCTTGTGTATTTTTGTACTTTTTTTCACTTCTGTTTCTGATGTTTTTTCTGTCTTCTTGATTTTTGTTTTGTGAAGAAAGAGGAAGAGGAAGAAGAGCTGTCTGTTTTTATTTTTTTCATCATCTTTGTTTTTGGAACCACTTTACATATTGTAAATATTCATCCTCACTTATTTTTGTTCTTTGTTGCACATGTTCTGTGTCATTGTCAAAGGGCTGTGTTTAGTTGCAAGATAGATAGATAGATAGATAGATAGATAGATAGATAGATAGATAGATAGATAGATAGATAGATAGATAGATAGATGCTTTATTAATCCCAAGGGGAAATTCACAATAATATATATTTATTTCACTATAAATAAAGAACCTTTTTTTTATTTTCTAGGTGGGCTTATGCTACCATTTTTCCAGCAATGGTCCATTAGGTTATGTCTACAGATGCCTGGAGTTTGAGAGTCTGTGTTGAGGTGCCCGTACATGGCACACACTTTAGAATCCCACTAAATAGTATAGATATTGCTAACTCTAATATCAGCTCTCTCAGATCCCTACTCTGCCCTAGTGACTCGGAGATTAAGCGTTAGTGTTCCAGAAAGAGTCCTGATTGATTACATATACAGTAGTTAAACCATCTCTTCAAAGCATTACACTGAAGGCCAACAATATGAAATTAAATATGTCATGAAGTTGTCCATGCAAACCTCATCTCGAACAGGTAGCAAATGGAGCTGGGGCCTTTGATGCTGGTGAGCACACCCTCCCATTTCCACATTTGCTCTTCCCAGTTTGTGAGAAGAAAGTTGCATGGTTTAATGATTTCTTCTTTTGTTTTTATATTTTATTTACTTACCATGATTTAGTCTCATTGTTCTGTTTGTGTCATCGACTTTGCCATTTTAGTATTTGGTTGCTATGATAGCACACATTGCTAGGTGGAATTTCCTGCTGACATGTTCCATGGCACATCATGTTGAGTGTTTTTGGTATATATCTTATTTAAATACAGACCACATGCTCTGTAGTTACATTTTGTTACAAAGGATAGAATCTCTATTTAGCTTGAGAAAACTAGCTTCACCTAAAGATAATTTCGGAGTTTTTTGTTTACTTTTTGTTTTGGCTTTTATTTAATTTTACTATGAGCTTGTCTTTTCACATTAATTTGCTTGTTGATTTCTAGGATTTCTGTGGATCTGTTTGGTCCTTTTAATTTTCTGCATCACTTATGTAACAAAAAGTAACCTTTGATGTAGTGCTTGTGTTAAAATATCAAAAAGATCACAACTCACTTCAACATATACAAAGCTGACATTTTAGCTAACTGAGGTAAAGAGAATGCCTCCATGTTAGTCACATATATTCATTCATATGGATGTGCCATTTGCCCTGAGTTGCTCCTCTGACAGGAGGAAATCCCAGGTTCCCAGAGTACAAAAACCTACCAATTTACTCAAATCATCCATAGTTCCAATTAATTAATGGTTGTGTTAAATAATTAGTAAATGAAGAGTCTTGAGCCATTTTTATATATGAGCTCCAAACATTTACACCTTTGATGGAGCCCCCACATGCCTTATTTAAAACATCATGGCATCCTGAAGAAAATCTAACAGAAAGCTTCCTTTAATCAGCTAGGTTCATTTACATGTAATGACTACAAAGTATTTCAAAGACATCAATCAACATACAGATAAATTGTATAGTCCAGAAATTCTATGAAGTATGTAAAGTCTCAAAATAGATAAGGATTAGTAGTCACGGGTGAATACCTGGTTAAAAGAAATACGACTTCCTATGTGTAAACTGAGAACAAAATATAAAGTTAAATGTTATATATGATCTCATATTCTAATTTACATGTACTGGTTAAAATGACAGAATGTCCTAGTTAAACAGGCAGGTTGTTTAAAGTACATTTTTCTCTTATGAGAATAAAATTTTGTTGTGTTACACAATGACAATACAGTACTTGAACTTGAACTATGATGACCCAAGAGTGCTTCATCCAGCTCCATCCTCCTGTAGTGTTATGTTAACATTATCTAATTTGATTTAGTTTGTATGTCTTAGGCATATTAGAATAACATTGTAAGGACTGGCCATGTTTGAAATGATCAGCAGGATATCAAATTCATGTCACTACAAAGTAAATGGAGAAGCACACCTTGGTGCATTTTTGTTGTCACATCTCTATTCTGACATTTTCTATTGAGAAACAAAAACTGGCTAGTTTAATTACATTAAATTACATACAAACCACAGGTAAGTTTTGTCTTGTTAGCCAAATCTCAGAGACAAACATTGCACTGAGAGCTGCAAAAGTTCAGCCATGGCAAAATAATCTTTGGTAATGAGCATATCTTTAGATCAGTGTGTCATGATCAAGCTGAGTGAGTTAATACAAAATAATTTTCCTTTAGGCAACAGTATCTCTAATGCTTGGTGTAGTAACTAAGTCATTAGACCTTAAACCACTGGGCAGCTTGATCAGTTGCTGCCTGTGCTCACTGTGTGTCCCAGAGCAAGCCTCTTAACATGCTATTGCTTCAACTGTAAAAATGTATGCAGAAAAATGACACCATATCCTAAATTTTGAAGTCACCCTGAATAAAGATGTTGAGCAAATACAAAATACTTATTTTACTTTAGGAAGACAGGTTAAGAGTGTAAGTGGCTGCCTCAAAAACATAAATAGGGGTTATAACCAAAATAATTTTCAGAAACCATCAGTATTGACAAGGTGATAACCTAGATCACAAAACTCAGTGAAAGTAAAGATCAAGAAATTCAAATAACCTTTCACTGCTTTTAAGAGTGGGGCAATATGAAATAAGGGATGTGCTGGTGGCATTATTTATTATTCCAAATTTTTTTAGCCCAGCTTCCAGAAAGATGATGCTGGCTGTGAAGACAATACAGAAAACAAAACAAATAGCTGCCAACTTTACAAGCCTTCTGGTCAGATATAGACATGTTAGATACATATAGGTGACAAACTACAGAAAATGACAAAAGCAACACCCAATTTTTATTTGGTATGTTGCATAAGAGGCAAGGCAGCTGTCCATTGGATTGGATTGTCTTGTTTTGCAGCGAAAAATGGATTTTTAGTAGGAATTAAACAGCTACCATCCTGCTGTACTTGGGATCAGATAGATACAAACACTCCTGTGGTGATGGCTTAAAAGAAACAAAACAGATTCATTCAGTGAGATAAAAACTGAGTACACCCACTAAGGGTATTTAACAAAACTGAACAACCACCATGAATGGTGTGGGGAACAGCCCAAACACAGACAGGTAGACAAGATGGTTTCACCACACACACGTTTATTTATACTATTTACAGCCATTTTAGTGCACATTCCCAGTGCCTCAGCACCAATCACCCCTTAAGTCCTGGCCACAACACAATGCCTTACTGTAAATGTCTCTGGTCCGCCTCCACTCCTCTCCACCAAGCTTCGCCCACTTCCACCGGACTCTTGCCCCTCACTGGAGGGAGGCGGCCCCTTTTATTCACCCCGGAAGGGCTCCAGCTGCATCCTGAGGGCTCATAGCCACACCCCTGTGTGGCAGAAGCTCCAGCGGTGAAGCCGGAAGTCCACCGGGTGTCTCCAATTCTCTTCCCCCCAGCACTTCCCGGTGTGGCGGAAGTACTGAGGTCCAACACTCCCAAGGCATTGGGGCGCCCCCTGGCGGTGACCACAGGCCCCTACAGGGTAGAGATTCCAAGCTCTGTACCCGTGGCCCCCAAAGCAACCAGGGCGGACGCCCCCTTGTGTTCTGGAGGAGGCATGAGCCCTCCTCCGGTCCTCCTGGGCATCCCGGCCAGGCGACAACCCCAGCCGGGTGCCACAATGGCTAGTCAAGAATGTTACAGTCACCATTCCTAAACAGCAAAGAAAGCAAAAAAAAATATCTACAGTAGCCTTTACCTGGAACTCCTGCTGAATGGAACGTTCTAAGAGTGAGATTCGACAGCTGACAAAATTTAACTGATACGCTATATGGCCAAAAGTTTGTGGACACCTGATCATCACACCTATCTGCGCTTTTCTATTGAGAAACAAAGGCGTCATTTTGCTTGGCTTTTCTCTCTATTGAGAAACAAAAAATGGCTAGTTTAATTACATTACATTACATTACACCATGTTAATGGCCAGTTTTTGTTTTTTTTGGATGTCCTAGTTTAATTACATTAAACTAGGACATCCAAAAAAAACAAAAACTGGCCATTAACATGGTGTTCCTGTTCCAGGTTGCATCTATAGCAGCCTCCACTCTACTGGGAAGGCTTTTCACCAGATTTTGGAATTTGCACCTATTCAGCCACAAGAGCATTTTTGAAAGCAGGTACTAATGTTGGATAAGAAGATTTGGCTCGCAGTTGGTCTTTAGCAGGGTTGAGGTCAGGGCTCTGTGAAGGCCACTACAGTTCCTCCACATCAAATTGATCAAACCATATCATTTAGGGACCTGGTTTTCTTTACAGGGGCACAGTCATGGTGGAACAGAATAGGACTTTCCCCAATATTGAAAGCGCACAATGTCAAAATGTCCTTGTATGCTGTAGCATTAACAGAAACAAGGAGCCTAGTCAGTACTCTGAAAAACACCTCCAAACCATTATCCCTGCTCCACCAAACTTTACCGTAGGCACTAAGCAGTAGTGTTCTCCTGACATATGCCAAACCCAGATTCGTCCATCAGACTGCCAGATAATGAGTTGTGATTCATCACTCCAGACAACACGTTTACACTGCTCCAGAGTCTAATGGCGGCATACTTTAAACACTTCAGCCAATGCTTGTCATTGTGCATAGTGATCTTAGGCTTGTGTGCAGCTACTCGGCCTTGCATACCCATTTAATGAAGTTCATGATGCATTGTTTTTATGCTGATGTTGCTTCCTGAGGCAGCTTGGAACTCTATTGTGAGTAATTTAACACAGGATAGGTGATTTATATTTGCTATGCACTTCAACCATGTTTTAAATCACTAAGTTCTTCAATACAACCAATTCTACTCTCAATGTTTGTCAATGGAGATTACATGGCTCTGTTCTTGATTTTGTGTTAATAATAAAACACAGAACACAATCATTTAAAGGGGTGTCTACATACATTTTGTTACTGAGTGTATTTTATTTTTTTATTTTATTGTACTTGCTGTACACTACTGGCATTTGCCTGGTACCTCCTATACCTCCTATAGTTACTGAATAAAGCATGCCTATAGTGAGGCTTTTGGTTATGCTTTGTGAACAAGGACACTCGGGTGCTTCTCTGATCTCAGCAGGGTCATACTGGTAATGTTGTAGTAATCAGTACTTAAAAGTGGAAGAACTGAAGCAGGCAAGTTTTCATCTTTTTCACAACCTTTTCCAAAACATGCTACGAGCTAGAAGGTTATTGGTTTCAAGTTTGCTCCTCATGATTATGTTTTACTTAGTACTTACCCCATTTTTGTTTTCTGTCATTTTCTTTCCCTTTTCTATTTTGTCTATATGTGGTGTTTGTTTTCTCCTTGGAGTAAGAAGACATCTCTGTGTTTGTTTTCTCCTTGGAGTAAGAAGACATCTCTTTGGAACAAAAGAATTATGGGTATTTGGACTGGTGCACTTCACGCTTATTCTTCTTGATCATTTAAAACAGATCATCTGGAAAATAGCATCAAGAATTCTCATTCTGCCCCTTGTTTTAATGAAAACTGCTTTTCAGGTTGCAATTTTAGCATTATAAGAAGCATCTCCTTCATTTGGTCAGACACTGGCTATAAATGGTCCCTGGGTACACTGGTGCCACTATCCTATTTCATTAGCAGTAAGGGAGGACACAAAAAGTCTCTAAGGACACAGCAACAATCAAGGACATTCACAGAGTCGATCATTTATTTTTTTGTACTGAAGTTAATGCACATGTAGAGAATGTTCATGCATTATGTAATATGTTCCTAGTATTGTACTTTGGGTGAATTGTTTTGTAACATCTCTTTTATTAAATATACTATACTCAAAATAAGTAAACTGAATTGAACTTGAGTGTGAGATGAATTTACTTCAAAGACAATAACTTCAGCCTGAAGGTAAACAAAATTTCCAATTATTTTATGACTCACAACAAAATAATATAAAGCAAGACACCTAAACATCTGAAGGCCAATGAACACACATGATCTCTAGTTATATGCAAATACCTGACCATGGACAGTTCCATAATTTCATGACAGCTGTGTCTATCATATATTTGTGTACCTGGGTTATTTATACTATTGTATGTCTAAATGAAATAAAACACATTTTACTCATCCATCTGTTTTCTAGCAGTGCATTGGTTAAGGTTGCTGCCTCACAGATACAACATTCTAGGTTTAAGTCTTGTGGCCTGCCATTACCTGTTATCCTCATGTGTCCAGTTTTCTTCACACATGCCCAAAGACACACATGTTATGTTATTTTGCAATTGTAAATTGACCCAGTGTAGGTGGGACCTTTGATGGGCTAGTTCTCTTTCCAGAGATGTCTCCTGCATGCTTCTGTAATCAGATTGAGCTTACTGTAACCCTTTGTGAATATCATGTTAAAGTCATTTGAAAACACAGTTATTTAGGTGTAGACCAATAGAGTAAAGGTCCACAAACTGAAAGCATACTTTTTTTTTTGTTTTGAATTATGATCATAGCTTTTTAAAGAAGGTTGTACATTATTAATCAGGATGAGGTTAGAAAACCGATAAGTAAAATTTCTTTCGGGTAAAATTGCATCAAGCCATCAGATAAGTAGGTATAACAAAATGATGTTGTTCATTTTACCCATGCCACAGTATTTATGAAACTTCAATATTTTCAGTTTTAAGTATAGCATTAAAAACAAAAATGTTGAAGCAAAATATGCCTGATTTGACCATTTCATAATTTCTAGTTTCTTTCGATATTCCAATGAAGAACACTTTTTTTAATGCTGTATCTAAGTTTAGTTTAAGTATGTGCACCCTCTTTTGTTCCAACCATGTTTAAATTATTATTGGTGCCTAATGCTTCCAGTATGTATGTTTTGTTGTGGTAGGGTCCTAAGGTGATCCTGTTTCTCCTTTTATATATTTTACTATGTAAACCATAACAGAATGCCCTTAAGCCCATATTCTTCCTACACTATCAGGATTGACTGTTACTGTAGTTCAGTTCTTCCCCATTTCTTTTACATGTCTAGCCCCAGGCAATGATAGAACACCAGAACATACTGGAGAGAAAATTATATATTTATTCATTGTGTATTATAAATAATATATCAAAATGTAAGCAGAGCATAAATGTGAGTGTTGGTAAAATAATACAACCTGATAAATGGCTACCAGGTATAGACAGGAATGGCCTCCTCAAGAGGGAAAATAGAAGAAAGAAAGAGTTTCTTTGTTACTCCTGTCTTTATGTTGGTCTGGTTTCTTTAATTTACTTCGTGGACCATTGGGATATCATAGTGCAGGCTAACACCTCTATTTCATTCTAGTCCTGTTTGGGCAAGACTCAGCTCAAGCAAATTAAGCTCCCATTCCAAATCAAATCAAATCAAAATCTATATATATAAAAGCCAAATACCACTGACTCGCTCATTACAAAATCTCCTGAACCATGAGGACTTGAAATTTAGAATGTAGGTTTACCCTTGGCCCATAGGTGCTCACTAAGAAACGGTTTTAAAAATTTCGTGGTCCAAGCGGAAAATTTCTTTTTAGAAACTTTATTCAGTTTTTTAGACCTGTTGGTATGTCTGTCAGTTTTTCACATGAGAACTACTTAAAGAATTTAGATTTTTTTCTATGATTTGCTTGAACATTCCATTGATTTTGCAACTTTCTTATCGTGCTAAATATCGTAGTGCACTTGCAGTACCAAAAGAGACTCATCAGGCTGCGAGGAGGGGGGCGGGGCCCTCCTCACTCACACGTCTGCCTCGGGGCATAACCTTAACTCTGCTAAGTTAGTGAACGAGACAACTACTTAAAGGATTTAGATCTTTTTTTTTCTATAATTTCCTTGAACATTCCAGTTGATTTTGCGACTTCTCTCATTGCGCTAAGAATCATAGTTCACTTGGAGGAGCGATATATTTACGTTAATCCGAGACAGAGGCTGCAGGCCGAGGGGAGGGGGAAGAGTAAATTCAGGAGTAGAGAGCTGGGCTGGGCCCTCCTCACTGTCCTGTTTCACCAATACACGGGTGAAGCCGCGGGGGATGGCTAGTTTATTTATAAAGCACAATTTAAAAAAACAGCATAAGTATAAACCAATGTGCTGTACAATAAAATCAAAAAATATCAATAGTAAACCAATAAACAAACAAAAAACAAAAAATTACATAAATACTAAAACAAATAAGTTAAAGAAACCAATTAGCAGATAAACAATAAACAGAAAAACAGTGAATATGAAAAATTAATAAATTGATATCAGAGTTACTCATATACAGTTAAAGGCAATCGAAAACAAGTGTTGATTTAAACATTTGGGTTGATGATGCTGACCTAATTTCAATTGGCAGAAAATTCCATAACTTTGGTGAATAGAACTACAAAGGCACAATCACCCCCTAGTCTTCATCTTAGACTTTGGCCTGACCAACAATTGGTATTAAGAGAAACATAGGGAGCGGACTGGTGTATAAGGAACCAGCCACTCGGCCAGATAGGTTGGGGCAGCACTATTCTGATACCTTCTTGGTTTCTAATTTATTTCTGTGGGAAAGATATGAAATAATCTGTCCTCTTAAGAAGGCCTTTAGAGTTTCCCACAGTATTCCTGCAGAGACCTCTGATGATGTATTTGTCTCTAGGAAGAAACTGATTTGTTTTGATATAAATTCTGTACAGTTTTCATCTGCTAATAGAAGTGGGTTGAGACACCATCTGCGAGATTACATTTATAAAAATCACTTTACAGTTAAATAAGTTGCCCATGAGAATCACATACTGTATCTCCCTTCAGGATCAGATACTACATCTGATGCTACAAATGGGACTGTTCTGTGTATATGAATTCCCACACCTCTAGTTTTCTTTGTAAAGCTGGAATGGAACATTTGGCCAGTCCAGTCTTTTTGCAGCCAGAACTGATCCTTGCTTAATAAGTGGGTCTCCTGTAAAAATACTATTTTAGCGTTCAGACCTGTTAGGTGAGAGAATACTTTCTTTCTCTTTAATTCGTGAGTCCAGCTCACAGAGTTAACTGTCCCATCATGGAGACATTGATTCTGAATTTTTGAATTTGAATTCTGTCATTTTGTAATCTTAATTGGAAGTGAGACAGCTTTAACCTTAATTTCCAATTTTCCCACAAGTTATTGCCATGCAGCCTATTGTTACGTTGGAAGTTATAATTATAAGGATTAAAAGGATAGATTAGATATAGCTTGCTCTCTCCCCCCCCCCCTTATCCCCCCACCCCCCCCATTTTGCCTCCCCACGTGAGGCTGGACCCCATTTCACAAAGTCCCAGTCCTCTGACATACCTAGAGACAGAACATGTAGAACAAAACAAGCCCACCAGCAGCGGCGTTTGAGGATTAAAAAGTAGAGATATCTATTGCCGATAAAGTCTAAATACTTTAAGCATAAAATAACATTTAGCAGCTGTTGAGGGTGAGAAATCAGGTAAAATACGAATGTGGTTATTTTCAAATATAATCTCTTGTTTGTGTCTGAGAAGTGCCATTACATTAAGCTTAAATTGTAATCTCTCGAAGCAGACAATTAAAGTCCTATGTTTAGAGGTATTTGATCCACCTATGTGATAAGCTGCCGCTGTCTCGGCATCTGGGGCAGCACAATTCAGTAACTTAAAAACCAAAAGTAAAATTTTATACTTAATCCTAAATTCAACTGGGAGACAATGAAGCAAGGCCAGAATTGGGGTAATGGACACAACTTTCTGAGAACCAATAAGAAAACAAGCAGCAGCATTCTGAACCTTCTGCAGCCAAGAAAGATGAGATTTACTGATTCCAGAATAAAGTGAAGTACAATAGTCAAGGCACGATATAATAAAAGCATGGTATACCTTCTTCAAATCTGTGTGCCCCAGGAATGGTTTGACTCTAGCAAGCAGTCTATGCTGGAAAAAACTTTTCTTGACAATGGACGAGACCTTTTTATTAAAATAAAGATTGGAATCAAGGATAATCCCAAGATTTTTGATGTGGGGTTTGCAAAACTCAGCTGATAAGCCAAGCTGATCCCTAACAGTCCCATAAGAAGCCATTGAGAGCAAGACCTCAGTCAGCATTAAAATTAAATGAAATACCATATTTGCGAAATATGGACCCAAGGTGTAGCAAATACAAAGAAAATAACAAAGGAGCCAGAATAG
Source organism: Erpetoichthys calabaricus (assembly GCF_900747795.2). Taxonomy (NCBI): domain Eukaryota; kingdom Metazoa; phylum Chordata; class Cladistia; order Polypteriformes; family Polypteridae; genus Erpetoichthys; species Erpetoichthys calabaricus. Next base: position 73,201,451 of record NC_041397.2, on the reverse strand, counting down.
ACCCCTGTGGAACACCTTATTTCAAATTAACAGTAGAGGCAAATACAAACTTATTACCAACTGAAAAATCCTATTAGTGAAATAAGATTTGAACCAAAATCTAGTGCACCCCCTCAGACTCCTAGCCACTTATCCAGCCTTAACAACAATATGTTGTGATCGATGGTATCAAATGCTGCAGTTAAATGCAAAAGCACTAAAGCAGCTGAAAGTAAAATATCATTAACAACCCTGAGTAAAGCTGTTTCAGTGCTGTGATAAGTTTTAAAACCGGACTGAAAAATGTCTTGACCGCCATTAAAATCCAAAAGGATCTGAAGCTGCTGCAAAACAAGTTTCTGAAGTATTTTAGATAAGAAAGGTAGTTGAGAAATCGGTCTAAAATTATTTAAGTCATCCTTATTAAGGTTAGGTTTTTTCAGTAAGGGCTTAACCACCGCATGGTTAAAATAGGCAGGCACAGTTCCAGTGGTAATAGATAAATTAATAATATTTAATATATATGGTGTGAGTGTATTTAATGATCCTCTCCAAAGGTGTATTGGAATAGTATCAGAAGGACAAAAAGTAACATTTATAACGTCTATGAGCGAAGAAAGAGACACTCGTTCAAACTGGTCTAGCGCAGCATTACAGACAGGAGGACAGGGAGCATTAGAGGGGGAAGATACTATACAGGCTCATATGGTATCAGTCTTTTCAATTCCAGCTTATACTTTCCTTCAGGAGGGTGAAGGGGTCCCAAAAATGCTACCTATCCCTTCCATTCTAGGCTATGCCAGCCTGTTAGTGGCCTTTCATCTCAGCCCCCCATTAGGGTTAGGTTGAGACATTATATAGACTTAATGTTGTCAGTATAAAGGAGCACCAGTACTGTTTCCTGACACACTTCTGCTAAGTGATTCGTTGGCTGGAAGTTCTCAGTGTTAGAGAGAGGATGTGTAGCATTGTTCATAATGACACTCAGTTTTGGCACACTACCTCCAGGGGGTCCAGAATGCAGAGCCTGCCCTTTAAATCAGCTTGTTGATTTGGTGGGTGCTTCGTGAAGTGATACAATGTCATCTCCAGACAGAGGAGCAGCAGACAAGATCGCACAGGCCATCACAGAGTTGTAGAAGATGTAGAAGGGTGTCATTAACAAAATTAAAGGAATGCAGTCTTCTAAGAAAAAAGAGCCTGCTCTACCTTTTCTTATATAGTTTCTCTGTGTTATGAGACCAGTTCAACCTTTCATTGATGTGGACCCTCAAGTACTTGTAGGAGTAGACCACTTCTACATCCACTTCCTGAACAGTTACCAGACATACAGGCTTGTTTGGTGTGCCAAAGTCAAAAACCATTTCCTGGGTTTTGCTAGTGTTTAGTCACAGACAATTCTTTCTCCACCTGACTCATATACTCTATGTCATCCTCCTTATCAATACACCCCATAAGTGCAGAGTCATCTGAGAATTTTTGCACATGACATGACCTGGTGTTAGATTTATAGTCAGAGGTGTACAGAGCGAAAAGAAAAGGAGACAGGACTGTTTATTGTGCTGCTCCAGTGTTGCTCACATCCATACCAGAAACACAGTCCTTGAGTCTCACAAACTGCTCTCTGCCTGGCAGGTAGTCCATTATCCAGGACACAATAGGCTCATCCACCTACATATGTCTGACATTACCTCTTGACATAGATGGCTGGATGGTATTGAAGACATTAGAAAAATCAAAAAACAAAATTCTCACAGTGCTGCCAGCTTTGTCCAGGTTAGAATAAGCCTTGTGGAGCAGATGGATAATTGCATCTTCCACTCCAATCTTTGTTCAACATGCAAACTGCAGTGGATCCTGGTGGTCTATCACAACAGGACTAATGCAGTCCAGTGATTTGTTTGGGACAGGAACAATGCAGGATGTTTTCCACAGCAGTGGCACTTCCTGGAGCATTAGGGAAAAACTGAATAGGTGACAGAGGACACCACAAAGTTGGTCAGCGCAGACCATAAGAACTAACTTAATCTGTTCCTGCAGCTTTTTGTGTGTGTAGCTTCCTCAGTTGTCTTCTTACTTTGTCTTTAGTTTTGGACAGCCTATACTGATGGTCAGAGGTGGACCCATCACTGGCTATTCCAATTGATGTAGTAGGAGTTGTTGATATAGCAGGGATGGTGTGGGGAAACTTGTCATTTGAAAGAAGGTGGAAGTGGGAGGGAAAGTCTATTAAAAATTGGTGCAGGGCATTAGCTTTGTCCATGTTCCCTTCTAGCACCTGAGATCTGGATTTCTTCAGTCCAGTAATTATGCCCATGTCATTCAGAGTGAGCTTGTTTTCTATTTTAGCTTTGTAACCTTCCTTTCTTTCACTCAGCTTTTTCTTAAGCACTTGCTGTGTGTTCCTGTGCTTATTGTTTGGAAAGCAATGTACTGTCTTTGAGGGTACCACAGTGTCAACACATAAGTTAATATAGTCAGTGAGGCAGAGTCCCTCGATATCTACCCCATGTAACTTGCATATCATTTTCCACTTTGTCATTTGGAACCAGTCATTCAGAGCCATTTAGATAGATAGACAGATAGATAGATAGATAGATAGATAGATAGATAGATAGATAGATAGATAGATAGATAGATAGATAGATAGATAGATAGATAGATAGATAGATAGATAGATAGATAGATAGATAGATAGATAGATACTTTTTTAATTCCAAGGGGAAATTCACATACTCCAGCAGCAGCATGCTGATAAAGAAAATATTAAATTAAAGAGTGATAACAATGCAGGTATACAGAGACAATAACTTTGAATAATGTTAACATTTACCCGCCCAGGTGAAATTGAAGAGTCGCATAATGTGGGGATGGGGGAACGATCTCCTCAGTCTGTCAGTGGAGCAGGAAAATGACAGCAGTCTGTCGCTGAAGCTGCTCCTCTGTCTGGAGATGACATTGTTTAGTGGATGCAGTGGATTCTCCATGATTGACAGGAGCCTGCTCACCGTCCGTCACTCTGCCACAGATGTCAAACTGTCCAGCTCTGTGCCTACAATAGAGCCTGCCTTCCTCACCAGTTTGTCCAGGCGTGAGGCATCCCTCTTCTTTATGCTGCCTCCCCAGCACACCACCGCATAGAAGAGGGCGCTCGCCACAACCGTCTAATAGAACATCTGCGGCATCTTATTGCAGATGTTGAAGGACGCCAGCCTTCTAAGGAAGTATAGCCGGCTCTGTCCTTTCTTACACAGAGCATCAGTATTGGCAGTCCAGTCCAGTTTATCATCTAGCTGCACTCCCAGGTATTTATAAGTCTGCACCCTCTGCACACAGTCACCTCTGATGATCACGGGGTCCATGAGGGATCTGGGAGGGAATCATTTCACCCTCCAAGCTCAAATTCCTCACTATTCTGGTGTTAACAGGCTGCCATCTAAAAAATGACTAGTAGCTGGGAATAAGATGAATCAGGTTATGGTCAGATATGAAAGTTGTTTACACTTAAAGGCATCTTTAACAGCTGAACAGTTCAGGTCCAGCTTGTTATTTTCTCAAGTCGAACAAGGCACAAACCCCTGGAAATTCCTTCCAAAGTCACATAGTTGAAGTCACCACATAATATAACTGTAGGGTCAGAGTGAGTCATCATGAAAGCATGAGTACCAGAATGAATACTTTCTGTTGCTAAGTCCCATTTTGTAGAGGGAGGAATATAAACATTAAGATAGATAGATAGATAGATAGATAGATACTTTATTAATCCCAATGGGAAATTCAAATTAACAAGGATGATATAATTTATCTCCCTGGGCAAATAACATGGATAAATTCAGAGAGCCAGAATTGTATTGTCTGAATTGCAAACTGAAGTTTTAACTGTAATACGGTCCCTTTTATGCAACTCCCCTTTCACCAGTCCCTGTTCTGTCTTTTTTCCACACCGCACCGCAGTCTGTCTGCTCAAATAAGATTAAATGCTTCCAGCATTAATACAGTGTCAGATATATCAGATTTAAGCCAGGTCTCCATAAAATACAAAATGCTACTCTACTTGCATGCTGTATGATCCCGGTATAAGAGCAGACAGTTTATCAATCTTATTTGACAGCGACTGAACATTGCCCATTACAATGGATGGTAGATCATTTTTAAAACCTTTTCACCCTTGTTTTTATTCTCACACCAGCACGTTGTTCTCTTCATCTTCAGACAAACAACTCCTGCGGTATAGTGAAACTGAGCTGTTTTAACTGCTCAAAAGTTGCAAAATTAAGTAGCTAATCTACGGGAGATTTAACTATAGCCCACTTTTATTTTCTCTGTGTCTCCTATATTTCCAGGAGTTAGTTTATATAAGAAGTGTCAGAGCGTAAAATATGCCGAAGATTCTCACCTTAAAAGAAGGCTCTAGGAGTCGAAGGATAGGCAGACAGAGTAATTAGTTTTATTGCAATAAACAATCACGCAAACTCAACCCAATTAGGCCAAACTGAGTTGAACCCCGAATAAGCCAAAAATCACAGTTTATATAATCATTTCTTATCACCTTGACCTTGTTTGAAACAATTCATTCGCTGTTTATCCTGACTCCCTACTCCAGCTGGCTTCTCACGGGCCCTTTCTTGGCTATCAATATTCCCTTATTTTCTAACTGGCCTTCAAACAACAGGTGTTCCTCCTTCGCTGACCTCGGGCAGTTTCTGCTCGTTCTGTTCTTTCTGAATTACTAAATATTGGTGTTTTCTCTCTCAAAAAAAGAAATGCCTTTATTTAACTATTTATTTGACATACCTAATTCACACTAAGTTTAATGCTTATAGCCATTCTTACTAAGTTTACATTTATCTATGCCAATACATGAATTTTAATTTTGTATATATTGTGCTCATGCAAGTTGTCTTTAGTGTAAACCCAAGCTGTGACATAAGTAAATTTTTAGTTTTTAATTTTTCTAAGAAAAAACATATTTCCTGACACACTGTACCATGCTGATGTACAGCGGGTTAGACCTTAACTTTTGATAGTCTCTGCACCATCTGTCTGCCATTCTTGAAACTAGGAGGACACAATCTTTATTCATCTTAGTCTGTGCAGCTATCCTGCTCATACAGCATCTGCCTTTTTCACGTTTGTCACTATCTTGTCTACATAATCTACTCATCACAACAAATAACAACCATCTGGCTCAAGTTTGTCAGTTCAGATGGTCTACCCACCTAAGCACCATATGTGTTTACATATTCTTTTCCTGACCTAGGATTTTAAATGAAAGATTTGTATATATAAGAGTTTTTATTAACGACTGTTTATTTAAGTGTTACTTAAGTAGAGGTACTGGACCTCTGTCACAGAAAAGTACCATCAGTGATTCATCAGGGGTAAAAAAATGTTTCTGTTATGTATTATAGTTCGGTATATTTTATATTGTAATGTTGTTTTTGTTAATTTTGAGTTGTTTTTCATGTATGTTATTTTTGTTAAATTCATATGTGATTTTGTAATTGTGCTCTACACCTTTAGCAGGGTCCTGGAGAGTGCATGGGAGTTCGCCCAACCAGTCTACATATGTTTTGTGGACTTGGAAAAGGCGTTCGACCTTGTCCCTTGGGGAATCCTGCGGGGGGTGCTCCGAGAGTATGAGGTACCGGACCCCCTGATAACAGCTGTTCGGTCCCTGTACGATCGGTGTCAGAGCTTGGTCCGCATTGCCGGCAGTAAGTCGAACCCGTTTCCAGTGAGAGTTGGACTCCGCCAGGGCTGCCCTTTGTCACCGATTCTGTTCATAACTTTTATGGACAGAATTTCTAGGCGCAGCCAGGGTGTTGAGGGGGTCCGGCTTGGTGGACTCAGGATTGGGTCACTGCTTTTTGCAGATGTTGTCGTCCTGTTTGCTTCATCAGGCCGTGATCTCCAGCTCTCTCTGGATCGGTTCGCAGCCGAGTGTGAAGCGGCTGGGATGGGAATCAGCACCTCCAAATCTGAGACCATGGTCCTCAGCCGGAAAAGGGTGGAGTGCCCTCTCAGGGTTGGGAGCGAGATCCTGCCCCAAGTGGAGGAGTTCAAGTATCTCGGGGTCTTGTTCACGAGTGAGGGAAGAATGGAGCGTGAGATCGACAGGCGGATCGGTGCGGCGTCCGCAGTGATGCGGGCTCTGCATCGGTCTGTTGTGGTGAAAAAGGAGCTGAGCCGTAAGGCAAAGCTCTCAATTTACCAGTCGATCTATGTTCCTACCCTCACCTATGGTCATGAGAACGAGATTGCGAATACAAGCGGCTGAAATGAGTTTTCTCCGCAGGATGTCTGGGCTCTCCCTTAAAGATAGGGTGAGAAGCTCAATCATCCGGGAGGGGCTCAGAGTAGAGCCGCGGCTCCTCCGCATCGAGAGGAGTCAGATGAGGTGGCATCTGATCAGGATGCCTCCTGGACGCCTCCCTGGTGAGGTGTTCCGGGCACGTCCAACCGGGAGGAGGCCCCGGGGAAGACCCAGGACACGCTGGAGGGACTATGTCTCCCGGCTGGCCTGGGAACGCCTTGGGATTCCCCCGGAAGAGCTAAAAGAAGTGGCCGGGGAGAGAGAAGTCTGGGCATCTCTGCTCAAGCTGCTGCCCCCGCGACCCGACCTCGGATGAGCGGAAGAGGATGGATGGATTTTGTAATTGTGTATTGTTTGTTTAAAAAGTAGTTATGTACCTTATTTCTTCTGTCTGGAGCCCCAGAAGCCAGGGCCACCCTGATGGGAATCGTTTGTTGGAGGTTTCATGGGTATTGTGTTTTCTATGTTGGATTTTCATTGTTATCTCCCATTGTTTTAAGGATTCTGATTTTTGGATATTGAATTGGGGCTTATTTGACTTACATATAGCAACTCATTTGTGCTCTTTTGTGCTGTTTTGATCCTTTTCTTTGTATTTTCCTGTTTTTGCATTTGCACCTTTACTACAAGTTGCAGGAATTATGGTTATCCCTCCTCTTGTGGGGCTTTTGTTATATTTTTGGGGATATTTATAGTTGTTTTGCAGCACCCCATTTTTGGACCTGCTGCAATTCAAGCCAGCAGGTAGTATTTGACAACTAGCTGGGTTAAAGTAAGGTTCTGCTAGTGAAAGTTTCCAACATTGTTAAAACTGTAGTCATAAATAATAATGTGGACAAATGGATGAGACTAAGCTGGTGATGGTTCATAATAACAACTTTAATTGTTACAAATAAAAACTGTACACAATTTTACTTACTTCTTACTTCACAATAAACCCTGTCTGGTGCAAAAGTAAAGGCAACAAACTGAGTAAAGCAATATTCAGATTAAACTGTTAAATAGTTTGAAACTGAGTTTTCAGCTTGAATAATACTGGCCCTTATAAATTAAATTACACCACAGCAGTTTTGATTTTTTTTTTATTTTAGTATTCAAAGGTTTGCAATAATCAGATACTTATTAGGACTCAAAAAATAAAAACCGTAGCTGCAACAATTTCTGCCATCAAACATTAATATTAGTAAGGATGTCAAGTTTGGCTGCGGTGGTCTGGTGCCCTGCCTGGGGTTTCTTTCCTGCCTTGCGCCCTGTGTTCACTGGGATTGGCTCCAGCAGACCCCCGTGACCCTGTAATTAGGTTATAGCGGGTTGGATAATGGATGGATGGATGGATGTCAAGCTTGACATTTTAGGTAGAGCACTAAATGGGTTTCGTAGTATAAAATTTCCAAGAAAAGCATTAGCAATCAATGTTGGTTTTATTTTCTTTAGGCGAGTGTCCACTTTAGTTTCGTATTTCAATGATGCCTTACAACTGTCCAACTTGAAATGTACATGTACTCTAGTTATAGGTTAAACAGCTTCTTTGTGAAAACATGTCTGTAGCAATTAAGATTTAAAGAGATTTGATTACATTTAGATGCCATTCTTCATTACTTATAACTACAGAATTTAATTGCATCAGTGAGCTTTGTATGTTGTCCATAACAATTTAAAGGCAGTATTTGATGTTTGTCAATTTCTTGGCCTTGCAGTCTAGGAACAAAGAAAACCCCACAGTATATTATATGAAAAGAAAATGTCACATTTTGCAAAACAGATGGTCTGATTTTGATCAGAATGCTGAAAAATCCCAGCAGACAGGTTTACACCAACCCACTTAAGTTATTTACAAAAAGTAGTGAACTCATTATAACCATGCAGCTGGGCTTCATCCCATGCCATGCCAGATCAGATTCTCCATAGTTTTCTTTTATAACTGACTCATATATATATATATTGGGACAACTGTAAATCACCTACAGAATTTGTAATAGACCTGTAGAAGTTTATTTTTTCTTTTATCATTTTATAACAGGACATCTAAGTTAATTGACTTTATTTAAATTATCTCAGAATGACATATTTTAGAACAAATTAAAATGAAAACTGATAAAACAGGGAATCAATAAAATAAAATCTATCAGAAGAAAGTGTTAAATGCATTTTTATATCATTGAAATTATATTAGGAAGCAAGTCGTTTTTTTTATAAAATAAATAAAATATAAATGTTAGACAGTACTCTGTTTATACAGCTAGCTTTGCAAAATAAGTCATTCAGCCCCATACAGCTTGCCAATTCCTCACAAGCCATACAGTTTAAAATACAGAGTCTTTATTTCATATCAGCTAAGCTGTTACAATCACTCATATTGCTTTACAGCTGGATGCATATGTTTTAAAATCTATATGTGTTTTTTAAAATAATTATATATACATATTAACGCTAACATAGTTAACATGTTAATAACACATTAACACTATAGTTTTAACATCTTTAATTTTTTTTTATTCAGTCAGCACATTTTTATATTTTGACTCTTTACACTATCTGTAGGTATTGGCTAAATGAAGACCAGTTCCTTGGGTGTGTTTTTTTTGTTACAGAATATGGAGAAAGCTGTAACTGGTCTTTAAAATGGAAAGTTTCATTACAAACCCCTTCCATATGGTTCTCACAATAAAAACACAGTTGTCTGCTGCTACTGCCAGGATTATTTTTTTTTTATCACCGAAGGAATCCAAGTATTATTTCAAAGCAAAGCACACTGTTGATGCCTGCAAGAGCAGTGGCGACAGTAGTGGAGGACATCTATAACACTTACAGAAAACATATGTGTAAGACAACGAGCAGCAAACTAACGAAAGAAATTGCAAAGTGGTTAGCCAGAGCTTGCAGCCTAATTCACATTACAGAAGATGAAGTCCTGAGGGATGTCCTTCGATTCACATCCAATGAACATATGACTTACCATCAAGAGTGACCATTCTAACAATTACTGTATACAGTAATCCCTCGCTATATCGCGCTTCGCCCTTCGCGGCTTCACTCCATCGCGGATTTTATATGTAAGCATATTTAAATATATATCGCGGATTTTTCGCTGCTTCGCGGGTTTTTGAGGACAATGGGTCTTTTAATTTCTGGTACATGCTTCCTCAGTTGGTTTGCCCAGTTGATTTCATACAAGGGACGCTATTGGCAGATGGCTGAGAAGCTACCCAACTTACTTTTCTTTCTCTGTCTCTTGCGCTGACTATCTGTGATCCTGACGTAGGGGGTGTGAGCAGGGGGGCTGTTCGCACACCTAGACGATACGGACGCTCATCTAAAAATGCTGAAAGATTATCTTCACTTTGCTACCTTCTGTGTGCAGCTTTTAAGTATGCTGCACGGTGCTTCGCATACTTAAAAGCTCAAAGGGCACGTATTGATTTTTTTATCTGTCTCCTCTCTCTCTGTCTCTTCCTGCTCCTGACGGAGGGGGTGTGAGCTGCCGCCTTCAACAGCTTTGTGCCGCGGTGCTTCGCATACTTACAAGCAAACAGCCCTATTGATTTATTTGCTCCTTTGAAGAGGAAGATATGTTTGCATTCTTTTAATTGTGAGACTGAACTGTCATCTCTGTCTTGTCATTGAGCACAGTTTAAACTTTTGAAAAAGAGACAAATGTTTGTTTGCAATGTTTGAATAACGTTCCTGTCTCTCTACAACCTCCTGTGTTTCTGCGCAAATCTGTGACCCAAGCATGACAATATAAAAATAACCATATAAACATATGGTTTCTACTTCGCGGATTTTCTTATTTCGCGGGTGGCCCTGGAACGCAACCCCCGCGATGGAGGAGGGATTACTGTATATGAACTGTATGAAAACAAGAGAGTGGAAATAGCAGAGTTGGTGGTATTTGGAACATGCAACAACTCTTGCTTTCACTGGAGACTACTGGACATCAATAAGTAACCCTAACTATGTAGGGGTTACAGCACATTATGTTGATGAATACTGGAAACACATGCTCTGACAATAATGAAAACAGAATGCAACCTCTATGCCGAAGCGTGAGCTGAGCATTTCATGGATGTAGCACAGCAGTGAAATATTAAGGTTACCGCAGAGAGTGCAAGGAACTTAATGGAAGCTGTGAGACAGTTTTTTTTTAACATCTGCCTTGCTGGTTCGAATCCCATAAACGCCAGAAGAGGCTTTACTCCGTTGGGCCCCTGAGCAAGGCCCTTAATCTGCAATTGCTATGTCCTGGGTATGACGTTCATCTGCATCCAGCCCAGCAAGCAGATCCTCACACTTGCAGGGAAAACCTGGAGGTTGCTAGCAGGACTGGCACTCCAGCTACTGTAAAAAACCTCACACTGCACGGCTGCACTCAGGTTCCCAATCCGGGTGGTTTGCCATGTGGTGGGTGTGGCAATCCGCTGTAATCAGCACATGCTCCCAACCTCTCCTCTCTCCTTCTCCTCGTTGCAATGTGCACAGTCTCCAATTCAGTTACTGTTTCCCTACAGAATAATGCATTTGATAATGTCCTAGTCAAATGTTGAAAAATTGTTGGGCACTTTAAACAGAGTTCACCAAATGCTGCAGAATTAGTACAACAATAAACTGCAAATGGGCTAAAGAGGGAGTCTCTCATACTCAACAAGATGGAATTCAACTTATGGAATGATAAAGAAGGTCCACAGAACTCAACAGTCGTTGAGAGATGCTCTGGCCTTACAGAAGACCAATATTACCATGCCAGCTGCAGCTGAACTTGAGAAACTGCCGAAGTTGGAGGCCTTGCTGGGGCCATGCAGGTAATCTTCAGTGTTAAGAATAGACCAAGGAGAGAGGTGTCTGTATTGTGAGGTAGGGAGAGAGAGTGAGCAAGTGTGAGAATGTGTATGTGTAAAAGAAACATAAATGAGATATAAAGCCACACTAACATGGATATATTTCAAAATTTCAGAAGTTTTGCGGTCACGCTAGCATTTTCAAAACATTCTGTTTAATTTTATCATGCACACCAAAGCACATGATCCAGTGTTTTGAATTTATCGAAAGTTGAGGAGCATTTTCAGTGGTTGAAAATACCATTTCAGTGTGGACACAAGACTAAAACATGTTAAACTTTTTTTTTGTTTTCTATTTATTTGTATTATTGTGGATTTTTAGGTTAGCAGCCCTATATTTTGAAAAGGTTTTGTCACACTTGATATTTCCATACCTAACTAGCAAGTATTTTACCTCAGTTTTTACAAAACTATTCTTGGTAATAGCTGCAGGTCAATGATTATTATAAATACAGGACAGCAAAGGTGAATGTTGTGTAGCAGTAGGGGGCTCTAGAGCTCCCTTGAACCCTCAGGTACCACTCCAAACACCAGGTAAAATTATAATTATTATTTATTTTATAATAACTATGTGCACAAAGCACCCTCCACTCCACACTACACATACAAGTACAATAATCACTAATCAATAACAATCCTCCACTCCCAGACACTTCGCCACCCTACCTCCCAGCTCAGCTCAGTGTCTGGGCTTTCCCACAGTCCTTTTATATTCCCTGACCCGGAAGTGTTTCCCATCCTACAGTCCATGTGATTTCTTATCACTTCTGGCTCAGATAAAAAGTCCTTCTCTTCAACCTGGAAACACGTCGTTCCTTCTGGTCATATGATCATGACGTGTTTCCGGGTTATAGGGCACGTACAAGTCCTTGAGCCTCCCTGCAGCGTCCTCTGGTGGGTCCCTCGGTGTCCAGCAGGGTTGGGAATAAAAACTCCATTGTCCATAATTCCCTGCTGGTCTTCGGGGCACTTCCATGCTACAGGGAGGGCTCCATCTAGCGGCCTGGGGGTATTGGCCGGGATGAACAGCCAGCCATCTCCCACAGTTGGTAATTACTGATCTAACATGGAAAGATGTGATCAGGTAAGCAAAGAGGAAACACAATTTATAATTCATTTAAAAAATGAAGGTTAATTTTTAATACAAATTTCCAGAGTCAATGATTGTGATGGCTAAGACTAACAAAGACATGAAGAAACTGACACTTGAAATAACCACATTTTTAACTTTTAGTTTTCTAATACTGTTATACACATCTGACATTTAACTAACCTGTGCTTTAGATTGTGTTTTTTTAATGAAAAATTAACATTTTAAATGCAGTTCACTTAATATTTAATTGGCTTAATATTTAATATTTAACACATTACGCATACATAACATACACAATTTAAAACACAAATTTGTTTGATAAATCTGTCTTCCAGCAAGTGTGTAAAAGCTATTGACTGGTAGTGTATGTTATCGGTGTATGTTTTGAGAGTGTCTGTGTTTGTATGTGATTGAATCTAACATGATTTACAAATCAGACTGAAATGATTTTAAATTCTCTACTTTTGCAGATACCTGACAACATTTGGCAGGAGAAAAGTTTATTTTTGCTCAGTGGTCTGGCCTTCTCTGTGCCATCTCTCTCAAGTAATGGAGAGCTTTGATGATGATACTATGCCTGCATGTTAAAATTTAAGTAGACATTAACAATAGACCTGGGGCCTCATGTATAAATGGTGCGTATGCACAAAAATGTTGCGTACGCCCATTTCCACGCTCACATCACGATGTGTAAAAACTAAAGTTGGCGTAAAGCCACGCACATTCTCAAGCCAGCTCAATCTATTGCGTACACAAGTTTTCGGCTCAGCTTTGCAAACTGGCAGCACCCATTGTCAAAGCAGTGTTACTGTTACTGTGTGGTTTCCTCTTATTTTTTAGATTCACATCCCTGATGAGGCTTTATCAAATACATTGAAATTAACCACATATCATTTATAAAATATATAAATATATATAATACATTTAAGCCACCTGATTGTAATCAATCTGTAATAATATAATGGTGCACAGACTGGCCAAACTATTACACTGTCATGGCTGCTTTAGTGTTGTTAGAAAACGTACTGATTTCTTTGTACATAATGATGACTGGCTTCTTAGTCATTTTAGAGTTCCAAGAGCTATCCTCTTGGTCCTGTGTGCTTAACTGGGGCCGGCTTTACAAAGGCACACTTTGAGGAATTGAGCTGTACCTGCTCCTTTGCAAGTTCTGTCCATTCACTGGTTTTTAGCCACAGGAGCTTTTCAACGTGAACTTGCAGACCAATCAGGTATTTCTCAGTCATCACTGAGTCGCACCATGCCAGCTGCATAGGATGGTATTATCCGCTTGTTATCCAGATAGATAAGATTTCCTTACATTGCGGTTGAACTGGAAAACATAGAAGTGCAATTTGCAGCAACGTCCGATTTTCCAAATGTAAACTGTCAACTGCATGCACATTGCTATTGCAAAGGCGCCGGACAAGTTACATCAACCAGGAATGAATCACCAAAAGAATGAGCTGGCATTACATCATATACAGCTGGAGAGCCTATAAAAGCAGCAGCTCTGCACAGTTGTAGGTGCTTTTTCCAACTAGTATGGCAAAAGGCAAACAGTCCTTTTCAGGATAGCAAGTCACCAGAAAAGAGCCATTTAAAAACGCTACACTATAAAGGCACCTTCAGGTAATGAATTTGGTTATGTAAATAGAAAGTGTTTCCACTCTATTAATGTGCTGTAAAGAGCAGTTTTCTACACAGCATTGGAGATGCCACATATACTTGCAAAGTGGTTGCAAAAGTGTTGTAACTTTGAAACAGTATCTGCTCACACATACAGATGCAGAAGCTGTCTTCCTGAGAAAGAAATACATAACAAAAATAAATAAATAAGTAACAAAGTTGCAATTTAGGGCAATCAAATTTAAACAACGGTAACATTTTTGAACAATAATAACTGAAAAGACAGTTGCTAGTGGAACAAGTTGCATACCTTCATCTCTTCTGTGGAGTCCCTCACCTTTTAAAGAAAAACTTCTGAAGTCACTCCTCTTCTGCAAATACCTGTACTGATATGCTTATTAATATAGTTTTGATATTCGGGGTTCTGTAATAGAAGACAACAGTATTACTTCTGCATTGTATTGTAGTTAATTTGGCTGATGGCTTTTACGAATGAAATACAAATATGCATAGCGAAAGTACATAGAAATATCAATTTGTCCTATTATCTATTCTTAAAATGACATGAGATGCCAGCCACATAATTACAGTACAAATATTGAGGCTAGAGATCCAGCGTCTCAGGTTTGAACAGGGTAACAACTCAAACATTAGGTTGTCTGACCATTAACCTCCTTATACTCAGCAATCCATTTCAAGGAAATGTGGTCAGTTGCTAGGGTGAAGGTCCTGCCAAATCATTTATACCTGAATGATTAACAGCCTTCTTCATATCTAAGGCTTATCTTCAACTGGTGTGTAGCTTCTTGCTCAGCCAAACAGTTTCTGACTTAGGTACATTGCAGTTTATTCTTCAGTATTGACAATCTAATTTTAAATAGCTCCCAGACTGGTGTTAGATGTGTCCATGTGGAGGAGAAAAAAAGCATAAAACTGAGGATAAACAACATAGGAGAATTACTTAAGGCCATTTCAAGGGACTGGCCATGGTCTCGTCTTTAGGATTCCATTCTATAGTAGGGGATTTTTTTCAGATTAATTATGTTAAAACCACACCTTTACACAGATATGGGGCACAAACTATCAATAATACTCCTCTTGTCACACCGTGCCTTCATGTATGATACTGTTTATATAAAACAGAAACAGGTACAATTATCTTTCTGAAAGTGTACAGTGTGGCGAGTGGCTGGAGGTGGTACCCAACCGGGATGCCCAGGAGGACCGGTGGAGGGCTTACGCCTCCTCCAGACCGCGAGAGGGTGACCGCCCTGATGGCTTTGGGGACCACGGGAACAGAGCTTAGAAGTTCAACCCTATAGGGGCCCGTGGTCACAGCCAGGGGGCACCACAATGCCTGAGGAGCCCTGGCCCTCAGCACTTCCGCCACACCCGGAAGTGTTGGGGGGAAGGAGACCAAGGACACCTGGAGTGCTTCCGGGTGCACAGCCGGTACTTCCGCCACACTTGGTAGTGCCGGCGGAAGCTAATTGGGAGGTACCTGGAGCACGTCCGGGTGTGTATATAAAAGGGGCCGCCTCCCTCCATTCGATGGCTGGAGTCAGGAGGAAGAAGGGGAGAGGAGAGGAGAGGAGTGGAGGCGGACCTAGAGAGGAAGGCATTGTGCGAGAGGCCTGGACTTTGGGGGAGTTTTGGGTTGTGTGCTTCACCTTGTAAATATTAGTCTTGTAAATAAACATGTGATGCTTAAAAGATGTCTGCCTGTCTGTGTCCGGGCTGTGTTCCACAACAGGAAAAATAATTTTTGCTCACCAAATTACACTTATAGAGTTTATAAAGTATACTTTGTATTTAAAAGACAGTTTATACAAAAGCATTAAAAGTAGATGTTAATGGAGAACTTTAGTTAAGAACTAATGTATAATTCCTATCAGAGCTGTGCCTGCTTCTGCAAATGATCTGTAAATTATTCTTTACTTAAGCTTGCTGTCATAGATCAAATGCTGTTTTGGAAAACTATCCCTAAACAAGGTCAACATTAGCAAGAATTATGTTTATACATTCACACTGAAACAGCAAAAAATAACAATGGAGAAACAAATGTGGATCTATTTAAAATTATACAATGAGTGAAATTATATCAAAGTTTGTATTGTAATGCCCTGTATACAGAAAATTGTGTATTTTGCTAAAAAAAAGTTTCAGCATATTTTTCTTTTCTGTTTCTTATTTAATGGAAGATCCTCTTGCCTTTAGAATCATAAAAAGTCCAACCCTAAATTGTAGACACATTAAAAAGCAGAAGCAGCTAAAACAGTCAGCCTTATAAAATCCATGTGCTACTCTGTATGTGTGAATCAATGACAGGTATTGTAATTTACCTCTGGGGAGAGATTAAGCAATTGCTCACATAAAAAAAGACATATGCTAGCTATGTTTCAATTGCACTTTAATAATGATTTGTATTGCTCGGCAGGGTTGAGTAGATTTTTTTAGACTTTCAGAGCTATACAAAGTGTTAACAGGCATTTGCCATGTTAATAAAGAAGCAAATGCATCTAATGACTAGCAGGAAAGGTCACTAAGCAGCAATCCCTCTTAGAATAATTTCAGGCTTTACTGAATCTCTGTGGAGACTGTGTACTTATTTATATATTTAATGTTTACATAAAATGCTGATGCAACAGTAGGAAGCTTATTTTAAATACAATGCTGCATTTAATGATACTTCCATGCAGGCATTCAAAACCATATAAAATATACCAGAGGCAATAAGAAAGTGGTATCTTAAGCAAAAATTGTTTTATGTTTTTTTGTGAACACAATTGCAAATTACAAAGTTGAAAATGAGATCAATTACCACAATTGTGCTGTCAGATTTTGTGCTGTGTTCCACTTTTTGCTTTTGAATGTTTCGGAGATTGTAGCATTGCACATTAGTACTGTTTCTAGAGGGTAGCATACAAACGGACTGTCACCCTGTGGCTGATACTCACAAGAATGCACAATGTCATGTGCGCCATTATTAGAAATCCATGACAAGCAATCTAAGCTGGCTGGTGCTTTGTTTGAAGAAGACAGAATTAATGCAGTAGATACTCCATCAAAGAAAAAAAAGATTTTTTTTTTCAGATTTTATTATAACCTTTTTCTTTATGTATTTTTTTAATAACATGAAAGACCAATTTGTTACTGGAAGGTTTCTGCATCTCACAGACTTGTTATTATCCAGTTTATGTTTGTCTATGTCTGCAGCTCTCTGAGAGCCCTTCCTTTTTCACCAATTGTCAATATTTTAACATTTGCACTTACCATGTTTTGTTAGCTGGTGCGCTACCTTTGTATCCAGGAAATCATGATGCCACAGGGGCATGTCTAACTGCTACTGTGTGAGTGGACATGTGGTCAAGGTGACCATTTTGAGGCACTTTATAAGCATGCTTAGACGATCTGCTGGTCTTTTCTTTTACAAATAGCTAGATATTTGAAAGAAACTCCTGCTGTTTTAGCAAATTATTTTTTTTACAGCTTTAAAGCAAGTTGTGTTGTTATGTGCCTCAGTTTGCTTTGTTTACTGTTCTCTTTTTTTAGCACTTTGAAGTTTTAATGCCCATGGTGACATGGTAACTGCACAGTTACTGTGAATATTAGGGAGATCTATACAACTCTACTGTTTTTACTGTTTTGTTTGTTTGTTTCCAGGCTGAGAGGACCCTGTGATGGACTGGTACCCTGCGTGAGGCTATATCCAGCCTTGTTGTATCACTGGGTCCTCATGACCCTGCATTGGATTAAACAGCTTTGGAAATTCTATGTTATATTACTTATACAACCTGTCTTCTGAAATTTGTTTCTTTGTTGTATGACAAATTGGCATTGCCATATTTTCTTAGGCATGCCACGTGAGGCTTCAGTGTAGACCACATCTGCATTCTTCCTTTACTGACACATAGAACTTAACTTTAGGAAAAGCATGCATTCTCTGTGGAACTACTATGATAGCCTCTTTAGAAATGCAAACATTTAAATCTGATAAGATTGTATTAATCACAGTCAAATGACAGTTAACCTAATATATCTGGGCTTGGTGACATCTTAGTCTTGTACTTCTTTACCTTGGCCTTTGAGAAAAATTAAATAGTTCCTTTTTTGCCAATCTTGATGAACAAAACTTTTCCCCAATTATGAACCAAATGTTTCAGCTTTGAACAAAAACTAACTACACGGCTACTTTATGGTTTTGGTTCAGAGACTGACATTGCTTGCAGCTTTGTAGTTACATCTAGCAAATGTGTTATTGTAAGTATTCCTAGTCATTCACATTTCCAAAGCTGATTGGATTGATTACATCCAGTAAGGTTTTGGCAAAGTTTTACATCCGGATGCCCTTTCTGATACTAACCCACTGTATTTAACCAGGCTTGGGATTGGCATCAACCTAGGCTAGTTTGTACACCTGGTAGTTAGATTAGCTTTTTGCTGATGTCCAGCACCAGAAAAGAGTAAGTGGAGAGAAAGCTGGAAGAACACAGAAATGCTTAGGTAGATACAGGCTTGAAGATAAATAGGATGAAGCTATTGAAAAGAGTAGATACATTTAAATAACTAGGATCACTGGTAGCCCGAGATGGTAAAATAAGATGCAAAGATAACCAATAGAGTGCAGTGTGAATGGAACAATTCAAATGTATCAGGAGAATTGTGTGATCGAAGAATTAAGATAAACGTTAAAGGTAAGGTTTTTAAGACACCAGTAAGCCCAGTAATGATGTCTGGAGCTGAGACATGTAAAAGGAGCGCAGGAGAAAAGTTAGATGTGGCAGGAATGAGTTACAAAAAAGGACAGAATAATAAATGAGCCAATCAGAGGTACAACAAAAGTGGGAGAGATATCTAAGAAAGTATGGGAAAGTAGATTGAAGTGGCATAGACATGTGATGAAGACAGACAATGAATATGCAGGCAAAAGAGTGATGGGGATGGAAGTACATGGGAAGAGAAAGTGAGGGAGGCCAAAGCGGAGGTGGATGGATAAAGAAAAGGAAGATTTGAAGGAAAGGGGGTTAACTGGGGAGGAAGTGCATGACAAAGCTGTATGAAGTAGATTGATCAAGCACATCGACTCCAAATATGAAGAGAAAGAAGAAGAATCCCTGGTGATTAACATTACAGCAACAGAAAATAACCTGTGTGAAGGATAAATCTCTATTTACAGTAGCATACTTTTTCCCCTAGGAAAACTAACTATAAGAGCCAGACTCCCTCCATTAAAATCATAGCCAGCTTAAAATATGGTGTGACATACACACACACACACACAAATACATAACTTCACAGAGAATGTGGGGACAGGAAGCCCAAGTGAACTATGAAGAGAATCAAGGCTGCTATAAAAGAAGCATGGACTGGAACATTATAAAGTAAAGAAAGGCTTACCCACTCATTCAGCAAAAAGATCCAAAATCTTACAAAAAAAAAACAACTTAAAAGCCAAATCTGAAAGAGCAGTGTTCCTTTGGGTGACTCTTTAGATAAGAATTAAGAAGGAGAAATAGAATTCATGTTTGTGCCCCCTGTTTAGGAGAAAGAGGGAGAAAACTAAATTGACTTAGACTTATGATGTACTGTATGATATGTTAATGTTTATTTTCCTGTTTGTACTAAATCATTCTTCTATTGCAATTTTTGTTAAGTTAAATGTTTTATCTCTTCATAGTTCAGGCATCCTGGCTTGAACGAGAGACAGAAATAACCAACATTACTAAAACTTTGTATATTTCACTCAGCAGCACATTTTATTAATTTTTTGTTCACCTTATTTTTTACACGCTTAGTTAAAACGCATCTCTCAGAATAGTAGCTGCCCACCCAGTTAGGTTGGTTTTGTCCTGCCAAATGATTGCTTTTTTTACCTCCAGCCAGCAGTATGTGCATCACTCCCATAAACCTAGACATTTTACACTAAGCAGCAGCAGTGTTCTTGTTAAGCTGGACCCCCTGCAAGGTGATAGCTGTTTTGTACTTGACTTATCACTCATCTACTGAGACAGGAGAACTCATATATTTCTCTAGTTGACCAAACTACCACACAACTGTGTTTTCTGCAAGGTAAGTGACAGCTTCCTAGCCTCTGTCTCACCATGCAGCCAACCAATAGACAATTTAGTTGATGGCTGCCTCATCCATGTCGGTGCAGCAGGCCCTCCCACCAAAGCTTTAGCCATTATGTTCTAATGTATGTGCAGCTGGAATTATTTTTATTATGTGCCTTGAATTGTGTATTCAGAATAAAGCAGAGGTTTTCTGGTTATAAACCCTTGCTTTGTTCCACTATTTTGTTTAGCAGGCATGTGGTTCAAAAACATCAGCAACTTTTATCTAGTCATTTAGTTTGTGACAAATGTCATTATTATTCAGTGCTTTCATATGTTTTTACATGCTGCTTTGCAGTGAGTGTTGTGTGCTATCCAAACATTCAATCTATCCATCCAGTCAGCCATTTCCTAAACCCACTTATCCAGATCAGGGCTGTGGGGAAGTTGGAGCCTATCCCAGCAAACATCACCCATGAGGCAGGAACAGTCCCTGGACAGGGCCCCAGTTTCCAGCCATTATTCTTCCTTAGTGCTTTAAATATTGTCTTTTTGTTTGCATGCTCTCTTCTGTAATCATTATGAAAACAAAATAAGTATTAACTTATTTTTTTTGCTAGCTAACTACTTTCACAATTTCCATCCATGTTTGTCCATCTACAGTGTACTGTATATTTCTTAATATTTTTACTGATACACATTGATGTTATAAAATTATTGCCATTTGTTTATTGCTTGAGTGTAAGAAAGTGTTTACTGTTGCTGTTCCAGACTAAAGCAGGTTTTTGAAAAAGAAAAGCAGGAGCTATTAATTACTAATTGTAAATGTAAATGACAACTGATTCTGATAACAAGTTGTTTATGTTCTCCTTAGATTTTTCAAATTATGAAATATACAAAGTTAATATATTCAGTGTAGAAAAGTGTTGACCTGGAGTGTCAGAAGACTCATTGCTGAAATTTATAAAGACAAAGATGGTACCAATGTTATTGAGCTTACAAAGCATCATAGCCTACAGAAGTGTTAAATAATCTTGTTTGAAGAGAATAAGAACGTCAAGAAAATATACAGTGACCAATAGATGCGATGAAAGTTTACCAAGCCTTGTTTATAGACTGTTTGCACTAATAAAACTTACAGACCTCTTTAAGCATAGGTAATGAACAAGAGTCATAACAGTGTGTAGAGAAAGGTAAGGAAATAAAATTATAAGAAAGTTAAACATCACAGAATGTGCATTACTTAATAATAGTTGTTGATGTATCATTGTTTTAGGAATACTCTATTGATGTTTTGCATATATGACTCAAATTCTTCATTGTTAACTGTTGATTTTGAAAAGAAGAAATATAAGCAAGACTGTGTAGCCTTTAGCAACAGGTTGAAACAAACGGCTTAATTTATGTAAACCTTTTAACAAAAAATGTAACTTAATATTATGCATGCAATCGGATGCTTTGAATGATATATAGAGTTCAAATTATTATCATAGTGTTTTCACATTTGTTATTTGTATCTTTTACACAATTTCAGCAATAAAAAACTTCCACAAGTGAGCCTTGAAAGAGTTAAAAGTCCTGATGGGGTAACACAAACCATTATGCATAGAGGATAATGTTGAATAATAATTGCTTGAATAACAGTAAATGGAATAGGTGATGGTTGTGAAAGAGACAGGAAACATCCATATTACTAACCGAGAATGCTAAACCAGATGGACGCAGGGACATCCAGCCGCAAAAAGACGTACTGCGCAGGCGCCCCAAGAAATGAGGCGCCGCGAGAGGCGGACAAGACCACAGAAAAAAGGAGTGAGCACAGAAAAAAGGAGTCAAACGCAGGCGACGCACACAGCGCCGCACGAGCAAAACACCAACCCCCCCCCACACACACACAAGCAACGGACGGGACACACACAAAGAGGACGATTCAACAAGCCCCTGGCACACAAAAAAAAGAGCACGCAAACACCCCCCCCCCCCCCCACACACACACACACACACAAGCAACGGACGGGACACACACAAAGAGGAGGATTTAATCCCATTGCACACGAAACGGGACGCACACAAAGAGGAGGATTCAACAAGCCACAAGCACACAAAAAAAAAAGAAGCCGCGAGCGCCACACAAAGCCCATTGGACACGAAACGGGACAGACTACGGACATAGCACACGAAACGTACACAAAAACGACGATTCAGACCCACGACCACAGTAACATAAATAACAAATGACACACAAAGCCCCATTTCTAAATGAACCGTCCGTATTAAACATACGTCATCTCAACACGTTCACAATATGCAGCATAGGTAGATCTCATTACAATGAGGCACTATTAACCGTTCAACCGCAGAAAAGGCTCCATATTAACAGTGAGTGCGATCCTCCTTATTACTTATCCATATTTCTCACGCTCAAGAACAAACAAGTCATGAATTCACGATCACAGGTACAAAACGATACCGCTTGGATAACGGGACCAAACACAATTCACACTATGCAGCATAGGTGGATCTCATTACAATAAGGCACTATTAACCGTTCAACCGCAGAAAAGGCTCCATATTAACAGTGAGTGCAATACTCTTTATTACTTATCCATATTTCTAAAAGAAAAAATGTCTCGGCTCCAAAAACGCAAAGCTCAACTAAAGCTTCTAACTAACGATGTACCTAAAAGTAAAAACTTTATGAACTGCATTAGATCCTACAATAGTTCATTTGCTTTTGCATCTACCGGAGTAAATATCAGGCCACCAAAAGGCAATGGCCCATACTGCTTTCCCATATGTACACAAATACTGCATCGCATTGGAGCAGTGCACCCTGAAACAAATCAACAACGCAAATATGCACAAATCTACATCCTAGATCCACATGACGCAATCTATCAATCAAAGTGCTGCATCGCAACAGGCACGGATTCAAAATGAAACACCTCCCGTCTCAGACATACGTTAACGGCAAGGAAGGCTACAACGGGCTTCTCACACAGCACAGGCAAATCGATTACAGCTCCAAAACAACACGTCCCAAATACTACACATGCAACAACGCGCCTCTCAAACGGCACAAGCAAAACATACACCAGGAAAATTCATTCGGATTAATGAATGTCATTTGCAATCATTGTCATTCAGTTCACTTCCCTAAAGAAACAACTGGCAATACAAGTAATACATTTACACGTTGTTGTCAAAAGGGTCAAATTAGACTGCCTCCTTTACATTCATATCCTGAATATCTACAGAAGCTTCTAACTAACGATGTACCTGAAAGTGAAATCTTTATCAACTGCATTAGATCCTACAAATCGGTATCCACTATGAACATTAACGGTGGCACTGCACGTGACATCCGTCTTGCAAAAATGTTAATTATTGATGAATGTACAATGGCATCCAGTCACTTACTCAACACCATTCATAAACTTCTACAAACGTTTATGAATAATAATATTCGCTTTGGAGGAAAGGTACTTTTATTAGGAGGAGATTTTAGACTGTGCTTAGCTATTCTTCCACATGCCATGCGCTCAGCTATTGTTCAGTGCACCTTAAAATACGCAGACAATTGGCATTGCTTTCAAAAGATACAGTTAGTAAAAAAGATACGATGTCCAGAACCAGATCATAACAATTGCTTATTAAAACTGGGAGATGGTACACTCACCAATACAGATGGACTTCACCCACATATTATTACAATTCCTCAAGTCTTTATCTGCGACGAGTTAGTTACAGACAGATTTGGAACAGCAATCTCATTAGACCAAATGCCCCTTTTAACACAACGCACTATATTATGTACAAAAAATATTAATGTGGAAAACATAAATACCCAAGTCATTCCATTACTTCCTGGAGAGACACAACTCTTTCTAAGCTCTGACAAACTTGACTCTGATCACAACAATAACCATCTTCATTGACATTACAAGTTCTGACCTGGAATTACCTTTTACACTTAAACGGCGTGTACAAAGAAATTTTCCAATAAACCTTTACACTGTGCCACACACTTTATTGTTTGCTTTCTATTTGCATCATCTACACCTTCACACTATTCTATATCTCATTCATACATCACGCTCTTTGTCATTCCCAACACCAGGGGTTGGCGAGCGAAGCGAGCAGGGGGCAGTAGAAGAGAGAGGGTCACAATTGTATGTAGCACTTTCTTTACCCTTTAGCCATAGGATAGCGCTTTAAGTTCGTAAACTCTATTTCCCTAAGCTGATAAATGAAAACCCCTTTAATTTTAAATACATGTTTTTAAAGGATAAATTAGAATCCCTTAATTAATACCTACTCCCCAGTAATAAGCTGCCAGCTGTTTTACAATTAGTAACTTGTAACACAATTCACAATACAAATATGTTCCCAAAATATAACAAAATTTATTGACTAAATTGGAAAAATATCTAAAACAAATAAAACTATTTATAGTTAAGTCCAATCAAAATTCCCACAAATCATAGATTACAGAAATTAGAAAATTCACACAAATTGCAGTATATTTACCCTTCACAACAAATACCTATAGGTTCAGGCAGTATACTTCAACCTTACTAATGTACTTTTAACTGTTTGCTTTCACCAGCACTTAAGACATCCCACTGTTAAACAACACACAATAACCAAATCTATAATATGAGCAAACTTAATTACTAAAACCTCACTTTAACTTAACAACTTTAGGGGCCCACAGACACACACACACATAAGCCAGCGGCCACCAAAATAAAAATAATATTAACACAAATCCCCCTCGTTGCATGCCTGGTCGACGCTTGGGAACGTGGTGGCCAAAACCATTAAGGCCCGTTCACTCTAACGAGCCAACATAAAAGGTCACAGTACAGTACTCACAAATAAGCGGAGTGAATATCAGCGTCCATTGTCCAAACACAGCACTTCCACACTGTGGAAAAACGATGGAGTTGCCCTGTAGGCAAGCAGGCTCACGGGAAAACGCTGCAAGCAAAAAGAGCTAGTCCGTCCAAATGGGGTGAACCTTGCTGTTTTTCCTTGAGGAGCTGCCAGGCATTCCTTTGGTCATCTGGAGCACTATCCATAGTATCCCGTGCCTCTTCACAGGCTAACTCATCTAGTTTGCCTGTGATGCTAACCTCAAGAACACCTTTTTTCTTTGACGACGGCTTCCTCCTGTCTTTGCGTCCAACAGGTTCTCACGTGTACACCACCCGGAGCTCAAAAGCCTCTGAAAACAACATAAAACCCAAACTTTTTTTTTTTTACCAAAGTCTCCGTGTAGTCATTCTCTTATCCGTGTATAAGCCCCGCTTGTCGTCTTGCCCACTGAATCACATTACAGAAACGCTGACATAACTAAATTATATATATATATATATATATATGAAAAAAATATTGTGGCAGATGGCCGGGGTCATTACCTGGCCGGGATGCCTAAAAGGACCGGAAGGTGGCAGGGATAGCTTCTGGGCCACGAGGGGGCAACCGCCCTGGAGCAGGAGAGGACCACGGGAGAAGAACAAACAGCTTCTGGCCTGTTGGGACCCGTGGCCACCACCAGGAGGCGCCTTAAGTCTCGTAGGACTTGGAAATAGTTACTTCCGCCACACTCGGCAAGATGGCGGAGGAACCTGCCAGGGACGCCCGGAGTGCTTCCGGGGCAAAGGGCAGCACTTTCGCCACACCAGGAAGTGCTGCCGGATGGACGTCATCAGACACCTGGAGCACATCCGGGCAGGGATAAAAGGCGCTGCCTTCCTACAGTCTGGGAGCCAGAGTCGGGAGTGAGTGTTGGCCGAAGCTCCCAGGAGGAGAGTAGAGGCAGCCAAGGACTGAGAAAAAGAGTTATTGAAGGGTGATTATTGCTGTTTGCATTGTGTGCTGTGCGACACTGTCTTTACTAATGTTTAATAAACGTGTGCTTTTTATAAAGATGTGGTTTCCGACTGGTGGTGTCCAGGAAAGTCTCACAATATATATACAGTGTATATATATATATATATATATATATATATTAAGCAACCAGTAAATATTATAAGAAACCAGGGGAATATTATATGAGCCTAGGGCTACATGTATAGCGTAATAAAAAAAGCAAAGAAATGAACAAAGAAATGAACACATTTATGAATGGGAATATCTTTGAAAAACAAAGTAGTGTGAGGTCATTCCAATCAAACAGATAAATAAGCAAAAGTAGCACTAATATTTAAACCCAGAAAATTTCTGTGTTAATTATACGCAAATCAGAGATTCTGCATTTGAAAGTTAATTTGAATTGTCAGTAGTTAAAAGACAGATCAAAACAGGGAAGTCCTTTACTAAAGTTACTATTCAAACATGTGATAGCTACAATTCAGTATCTAGGGAACAAATTAATTTTACTTCCATTTTAATAATTTAGCTTTTGTTTCTAAAGTCTTTTCACTTTTTGATTAATTTTCAGTTTCAGTTTTACTTAATGAAATTTTGAAAATTTCTGTTTTAGTTTTTATTTTGTGAAAATCATTTCAGTTTATCCTTCATTTTACCTTTAAAAATGGCAATTTGTTGATGATTAAGAAATGTATGACATGAACCATAGCACAGGGATTTAAAAAACATGTGGTTATGCCCATGAATGTTAATGTGAATCCATTTTACTTTAGCCATCAATAAAGAAAGTTATATTTCAGTCCTTTTGTAAAACATTTCTCACTTGCATTGTAGCAAAGTCTTTCTGCTCAAGGAGCAGGCTATTTAATTTGACATCACCAAGAATTTCAAATTTCAGATCAATTTCTTGACAGTACATTACGAAGGCAGGCAATTCACACAACCTGTTAGACATTTCTGATTCAATAGACAGCTTTACCAGTGCAGTCTTTCTTCTATTGTGCTTGATTGAGTGAAGTGACCACACAGTAGCTTTCTATGGACACACAGTTAAAGTCTGTTGACCAACGTAGCCTTACATTTTACCTTCTTTGGTAGTTCTGTGCTTTTTTAGCATGTTGGGGTGTTCTGCCTCTTTAGAGATATCTTTGTGGAATCAGTTTGTGTTTTTAACTTTGTTGGTTTCCTTCCCTTAAATAAAATCCACAAACCGGACCACGGCATACTCTTATGTTCAATAGGGTATATAGCCATGTAGTGCGTAGTCAGTTAGTCAACATCAGGGTCTCAGCAATGGATGTATTTCAGTACAATAGAAACAACATTTTTCTTTTCACCCATTGTAATTTTATATCAATTAGTTTTCAAATATGAGAATTTAATTTCAGTTTGGTTTTTGTTTTTCAGGCAGCTTTTAGTTTTGCTTTAATTTCAGTCAATAAAATGCTAGAGAAAGAAAAACTGAAAATCAGAGTTTTCATACAAACATTAGAACATTAGAAGATTAGCCCGGCTACAGACAGACACACAGACCAACAATGTCCAGAACACACATGTTTATTGTTCTTTGGCACAGCACAATGCACAAACCCCAATAAAGCTTCATCCTTTCTTCTTTTCTCCGACTGTCTCTACTCCTCTCCCACAAGCTCCGTCTTCTTCCTCCTGACTCTGGCTCGCTTGCTGGAGTGAGGCGGCCTCTTTTATACCGCACCCGGAAGTGCTCCTGGTGCTCCTTTGTTAAGTTCCGGGAGCACTTCTGGGTGTGGTCGAAGTGCTGTAGACCACGGCTCCGGAACTGTCCGGGCTGCCCTCTCGTGTCCCGGGGTAGGTACTGCTGGTGATATGTCCACTCTCCTGGTCCTGTCTTCAAAAGGGTGTCCCAGCCGGGCAAAGTCCCCGGCCGTCTATCACAATGTTCAGGGGAAAACCAGAAATGTGATTAAACAACTTGTTAGAATAAAAACATTCATCAGAATGTCAAAAAGAATATATTTTTTTTTCCTTTGTTCAGTAGGTTGATAGATGTTTTTGCAAGTGTCAAAGTGTCAGAAATTAAGAAAATGCACAGAATCAAAAAAAAAGAGTCAAATCCAGGTAATTAGTCATGTTCTATACCTTTTTATGCATTTTATTAATTATTATTATGTTTTATTTGTTTTGCCCTTTGGAGGCACATCATATGGTGTGGGTGGGCATTTTCTAATCCTGTGAAAGCAATCCTAGATACTGTTGTGATTTGAGCTTCTTTTAACATGTTTTGGAGCTTGTATATTATAATGTTAGTAATTTTCTTTTTATTATTATTTTCACCACTTTCTTATGTGATGCCATTTTGTTTTTGTGTTGACTGGTTATGGCCATATTATTTTTAGCATTGGGCTGGGTGCTGGGCACATGACCCAATGTCATCTTGTATGTGACATTAGTGCATCAAACATATAAAAGATAGTGATGTGGATAAGAGAAAATCTCTGCTTGATAAATCTTTAATTAAGTATCATTTTGGAAAGGAATCTTAGTGATGGTTTGGTCCCTTTTTTACTCCTTTTGACTATGAATGTTGTTTGTATTTTTTTATTCATCTTTAACTTTTTCAATTAAAGAACCTGTGTTTTTCTCAATTTTTTGATGGAGTGTTCATTTAGGAGCTAGTTAAATTAGGCTGTGCCCACACTGTCTGTGGAGAGCCATGGAGTGAACTAGGAATTTGCAAGCTCTAAGTATATACATTTATCTCTTCATTGTCTTTTTTTAGTCTTGTGATAGTGTCTTTTGAAGGCTTTACGCATTGTGCTGATTTTTGCTTTTATCTCCTTTTAGTGTTAATGCTATCATTGTTTTTCTTTTTTTTTTTGCATGTTATTAAGAACATTTAAACTAAATGCTCACAATAGTTCATGGAGTA
The DNA here is from genome assembly GCF_900747795.2 of Erpetoichthys calabaricus. Taxonomy (NCBI): domain Eukaryota; kingdom Metazoa; phylum Chordata; class Cladistia; order Polypteriformes; family Polypteridae; genus Erpetoichthys; species Erpetoichthys calabaricus. Next base: position 73,172,761 of record NC_041397.2, on the reverse strand, counting down.
CGACATTAGGTCAAAAGCTGTGTGTGGAGTTGTAAGGCCTATGTGACATGTAAAAAGAAAGCTAGCTGAGACTGATCAATACGGGAAGGACTGGGGCCTCATATTTAAGTGGTGTGCACGCACAAAAATTTGGTATACGCCGGTTTCCATGCTCACATCAAGATGTATAAAAACTGAACTTGGTGTAACGTCACACACATTTTTATGGCAGCCTCAAACCATGCATATGCATGTTTCTGCTTGGTTTTGTAAACGGGTGACACCCAGTGTCATTTTTATATTCACATCCATGACACAGGGTTTATAAAATACCCCGAAATTAATTGCACATCATTTACAAATTTTAAGCATTTGATTGTAATCAATCTGTAACAATGTAATGGTGCACAGAATAGCCAAACTATTCCAGCTACCATGACTGCTTTAGCCTTTTTAGAAGATATCTTAAATGGAAGAATTATAAGAGAGCACATATACATAGATTTTACTGATTTCTTGTCCCATGATGATGACTGGCTTCTAAGTCGATTTAGATTTCCAACAGCTACCCTCTTGGAGCTGTTTGCTGAACTGGGACTTTGCAAAGGCAGACTTTGAGGAATTGTGCTCTACCTGCTCCTTTGCAAGTTCTGTCCACCCTTGGCTTTTTAGCCACAGGGGCTTTTCAATGTGAACTGGCTGACTGATCAGGAATTTCTCAGTCATCACTGAGTTGCGCCATGCATTGAAGGGTATTATCCGCTTATCATCCAGATATATAAGATTTCTTTACACTGTGGTTGAGTGGACAAACATCAACGTGCAATCTACAGCAACATACAGTTTTCCAAATGTAATTGGAATGATTGACTGAATGCACATTAAAGGTGCCTACAGAGAATGAATTTGCTTATGTAAAAAGAAAGCATTTCCACTCTTTTAATATGAAAATTATCTTTGATGCAAAAATGCATCTCATTAATGTTGTGGTGAGATATATAAGTGTCTTGTCAATAACTGCAGCAGCTCACCGCACAAGCAGTGTGAACCCCAGAATTCCGGTACCTCCTCCAGTGGGCTGCAACTTGCCTTTTCACATTGAGTTTGATATCTGACCACTTCACTTTTTATTTCGGCATTGTGTGACTTTCTGAACTTGAACTTTTGAGTGCCCCTGCCACGCTGTTCAATTTCCTTTAGTTGTTTATACCACTACTTAAGCCACCAAATAGTGCGTTTTTCCTTGCCTCCACTTCTCTGAGCAGGCCCTCCATTTCTCATTCAGTGAATTTCTTCTTTTTTACATGAGCTTTTGCCATTGTCTTTTACAATACACTGAATGGAAGGGACTATTTGTATTGATTTGTACATTCAAATAGGCAAAATTCTGGGAGGAGTCAAGGGTGGGGCTGTAAGCTCGTGCATCTGCTTACACACAGTTTTGTAAATCTGATTTTTTTTGTGCTTATGCACATTTCTAGTTTTGTCCATATGCCAGTCTTCATACATTATACACTTCATGTGCACATTTTATCAATTATTACTAAAATATGAAACATTTTTCTTTTTTAGTCATGTGTTCAATGATTCCTGCCTTACACTTCATCCTACAAGTTACACAGATCGTTGTAGACACAGAACACACATGAAATGTAAGTATTCCAAATGACAATATATTATTTACCCTATACAACTCCAGGCACCACACACGCAGATAAGGAGCCTTGGCTTGAGCAGGGAGAATGTTTTTATCCGAGATGAGCTCCGGCAGTTGGGGGGATGGGATAGCAGGCTGCTTGCTGCTTTTGCAGATAGACACATTTACAAAACAAAAGATGCTGATAGAAAGGTGCAAAGGGCTTTAAGGTGGGCTGGGATTATGAGTTTTTTTGTAGGCTTCAGGAATTCTAGTATTAAGTAAGTGTTCTCTATCTACATTCTTTACTTGTTTGTTTCATGGCTTTGTCCTAAGATCAATGATTCTGTATGAGTTATTTCTCTTCCCCATCTTCTACCCTGTTTATAATGTGCTTTTTACTGTTCAAAAAATTGCTCGACATACCTAGGTACACACATATAATAACAGTACACACAATACTAATGACAGACATTGACTACTTTTTATACAGAGAATGGACAAAGACAGTGCTCCAGCTGACAGGTACTCAAACTTGTACACACATCGCAGCATTGTGTATTATGCAGACTTTGTTATAAAGGAGATTCATTCTCAAAGGATTTATTGATCAGTGTGTTACTGTGTTATACACGATTACATACTTAAATGGAATATTTAAAAAAACATGTAAACATGCATACCGGTTTCTTATAATCAAAATATGCATAAATATGACATCTATAGCAGAATGTTTTTATCGTACTCTCAATAACACATCTGTAGTTAGAAAAAATAAATAGAAAGATGTCTTTGCAAGCAGGGGAAGCAATTTTCATATTGCCATTAAAATGCATATTACACGTAATGGGTATTGTTATGTATGAGTTTTTTCATTAATGGTTTAGCAGACTTTTTATAATTGCATAGCATCGAAAAATGGAGTTTGCATGCACTCTCTATGTTCATCTTTGTCTTCCTTTTTTCTCCAGTTACCCTGATTTTCCTTGCAAAGTACAAAGGTGTGTAGAACAGATCATGTAACAACTGTAAATTGGCTCCTTATGAGTGTGGATAAGTGCAAGAATGAGCCCCCCATGCCCAATAGTGGTGGTATAGGCTGTGGCCCCTGTGGTCCTGAATAAAATATGTACCAGTAAGGGATAGTAGCACAGTTCACTACTAAAAGTATAGTATAAATCCCAAAGCAACAGATTCTTATCACATCATTTTCTCAACTCACAGTTCAACTTTTACTGTTATTCATCCACATACATAGTATATGGTTGAACAAAATTTTGTTCCTTACAGTCCGTGGTGCATTGGTGAAACAACATACATTTAACATACACCATAACATTTCCAAAATCAGTGCAACAATACAATGTTACAAAACAAAAGACACAGGACTATAAAGCTTGAATAATTTTTAGTATCCACAGTAAAGTGCAGAGTGAGAACTGACAGTACATAATTTTCATGATATAGTAAAATTTGCTTATACATACAGTGGAACTTGACCCGGACACAGACAGGCAGACACATTTGTATTACCCCACACAAATTTATTGAGGTCTTCCATCTTTACAGTTCTACTCACAAACCCCAATACCCCAAAGTTCTGGCCAACACACAATGCCTTTTCTTTAGACCGCCTCCTTCTCTCCTCCAGAGACCTTGACCTCTCTTCTCTCCTGACTCAAGTCATTGTATGAAGGGAGGCGGCCCCTTTTATAAGCACCCGGATGTGCTCCAGGTGTGTTTCCGGCAATCTCCCACCGACACACCCCTGTGTGGCAGAAGTGCCGGCTGTATCCCCAGAAGCACTCTGGGTGTCCCTGCTCGTCTTCCCCCCAGCACTTCCGGGTGTGGTGGAAGTGCTGAGGTCCAGGGTCCTCCAGGTAATGGGGTGCCCCCTGGCGGTGACCACGGGCCCCTAAAGGGTTGAGCTTTCCAGCTCTGTACCCATGACCCCTAAAGGAACCAGGGTGGTCGCCCCCTCATGGTCTGGAGGAGGTACAAGCCCTCCTCCGGTCTTCTTGTGTGTCCCGGCTGGGTACCACCCCCATCCGTGTGCCACAATACACAAGAGGAAATTGTGTAAAAGTGTAATACATTATGCTAGGGAATATTTATTTAGAGACACACAGACAAATTATACAAGAATCTAAGCTTGGAAAAAAAAACTTTTTAACCTGAAATGTATATGTTAGTACATTCTACTTAAAATAAAATATAATGATTTACTGTAATTCACAAACTGCCATTTAATATATTTCCCTACTTATATAATATGTTATATTGTATGGTTCACTATAAGACATGTGGAATTTGAAAAGAGCAAAGCCATCAACTTCACTGTAAACATTTTTTGTGTCAAGTATGCCAGGCTGGAGAATTTGTTTTCTCACCAGAAACTCAATACTTACATTTGGAATTCAGTAGTGCTGTGGTCCCTTATTTTATGTTATTTTCTATTTTTATGTTTTTAGTAGTAATAAAGATTATAAAATATGAATGCTGCTTCCTTAATATTAGGAAACTGGAGTACGACATCTTTGAAAACAAACAGTACAATATGAAATCAAACACATTAAGTATTTTGATATCCCTGCTACATTGGCAGATTATTGTATCAAATATTCATCATCAGCCTGAAATTACATTCCTGGTGAGACATTGTGTAGCTGAAAATATGTCCCTAACTGCCATAAATTACAAGGGACTTTTGAAACTTCCTGTTTGTCTGCTATACCTCCACCTCTATATTGCAGCCGAAAGAGACTATTGTAATTTAATTAGCTTTTTATTAAAGGTAGCAGTACAGTAAAATTTAAAAGCATATTTCTATTGCAAGATGACAGCTTTATTTAAATGTATTCTTAGTGGGCTACCCATACAATATCATTCATAAACTAAGTTTACTATTCCTAGCTATAATGAATAATAATTTGGTATATTTTCATTCTTTTTCAAAACACATGAAAGAAGAGATGCTAGCTTGATATGCAGTTTATTTAACTTAATATAAATACTGATCAAATTATGGGAACTTTGTCTAACAAAGCTCACAGCATCTGAAAAAATAAATAGGACTAATGAAGAGCCAGCTCGTGCAGCCTGTTAAAACATGTATGAGCTCTTAAAATGAAAAAAAATAATAGCTTTTTATACTCAAACTGTATTGTGTTTACATCTGAAAGGAGATTTTATATCAAAGTATAATGCTTCAATAGCTATTAACTCAACAGCCTTAAAATATAAAGTCTGAAGCTTCAATGAGAAAAATGTTCTGAACTGAAATTAACTGTACCTCTAAGAACCAGGCCAAGTCCATTGCTGATTGAGGAGTATGGTATTATGTAAAAGTGTAATGAAATAAGTTGATTATTTAAGCAATAATACATTTTGTACAAGACACTGTATGTCATTCAGCATACTCAGAAGAGATACTTACAACAATTAGCTGCAGCTGTTAGAGATGTTTTGGAAAGCTAATATTTTATGAGATATTTTGCTATTACCCCAAGGATTATGCATTGACTGCTATAGCCTTCTTATAGATATTTAAAGATTGTTTTTCAATGTACATGCTTAAAATACAAAATCATCCTAATAAGTATAACTGTTATCGTTGTTATGTCAGTAGAAAGCTTGTTGATTGGTTATATAATACCTAATCTGCATATTACTGTATCTGTTCTGATGAGATAAAAAAGAGGGAATGCAGGTGCATGCTTGCTGCCACTCCTCACTGTGAATAATACTTTTTTAAGCACTTTGAGTTTTGGAAAGGTGCTATATACAGTAAATAAAGTGCATTATTGCAATTATTATTAAAAGTTAATACTTCAATGCTGGGATTGCAGTACTGTTGCTCTTTATGGGGGCTGTGTATATTCAGACCTAAACTGCTAAAACAAAAAAGATTGAAGCTCTTTACTTCCATAAATATGTACTACATCCATGACAGGTGTCTGGCCAGACTTACAGGTAATCTAACCTAGACACCATTAAAATATCCAACTAGTTTTTATTAGGAGACTTGGAACTCTTGAGATTTACAGAAAATAGCACGCAGGTTTCTTTAAATTGACCGGTGAGTAAACACACAATGAAAGGCACGGCAACAATTTCAGGAAAAGCAACAGTAACTTGTATTACACAAAACAATATAAAGTACACGAAAACGATATAAGAGAACATAAGAATCTAACAGAATATCAGAAACGAAAACCCTTTTTTATAAAGAAAAGCATACAGTCCACACTCTAAAAGTCAGTTAAAAACATATAGTGCAAGATACAACCTTTAGTGGTGCAGAGCCCAGTTTGTGCACTCTGTTACCCCAACAATCGTCCAACTGTCCATGTATGCACTCTGTTCACCGGGTGCTCGTTTCCCAACAGAAATGTTGCCAAATTGTTGAATTCCTGTCAGCATCTCTTCCTTGTGGAGTTACAGTTCTCTTTTTTTCACTCTAGGCTCTCTGTGTTGACCTAGACACGCTTCGCTTCTCGTCCATCAACTTCGTTCAGTCCTTTTGTGAGTCTTCCTCTCTTGCTGGACCTACAACCGGCGTCTCTCTAGCGGAGAGTAGGTGCTGCCGTCTATGTGCCTTGCGTCATACCAGCCACGTACCCTCGTCTGCTTGCGAGCCCCTGTGCTTTGTGCGAGTGGCCTTGACAGTGTTCTCAGTGGACTGTCCCTCAACCCCTGCCTTCTATTGCCCAGATGTATAAATCTCCTTCAGTCCCTGCCTAGATCAACATGACGATGGATTAAACAATGGCACATATCAATTTCCTGAGCTTGACAAATAATGTAAACACAGGTTAGACAAAAAGCATTGTTGCCAGCTATTAAGGAGTACACATATGCTGATTAAAACCCTATGTCTCCAAGACATGTTAATTTTCAAGCCAGGTAAATACAAACATTTTCTAAGGAAGGAAGCAATTCTGTTATCACAATATTGAATTGTATGTATGTTTAAGCAGTTCAAACTTCAAAGCAGGTGACTCTTTTTTGCAAGACAGCAATTTTCTATGTCTTGTAGACAGCCCTCACAATAATCAGTGCAGGATTATTCAGACAATTTGCTATTCAACTTATCACCCCAGTCCCAACAATGGATGCCTATTTCCCCTTCATCTACTGACTTTCAAATATAATATTTACATGTTTCTTTGCCTAAGAGAAAAAAGAAACCACCCAGTGTACAAAAAATGTTCCCCTCTGACACATCCATTACACAGGATTACCAGAAGCCCTTTCAGAGAGTTCTTATCCACCAGTTTGTAGTTAACTATGAAAGCTGTTTCAAAGGGCACCTTTCTTATAGATTAAATGAGTTCATTCATGAGATCAGAATAGGCCTTCTGTTTCAGTTAACTGTCTGGAAGATGGTTTATCTCAAGGTGTATGAGTGGAAACTGGCAATCCTCAGATTTTCATTTTAGGGATATAGAAACTCAATTGACAGACCACCTCAACTGCCAGCTTAACAAAAGTTGAAGACCTTGTCACAAACTCGCACATAGCAAAGTTTGGGGCAGCCACACGTATATTGTTTTCCTGGCTGCTAAATTGCAAAACAAATGAAAGCACTGGTGTGCACAGATCAGAGTCCAAAACAGAACTGAGGGAATATGGAAAAGGTGGAGGTTTTTAAAGGTCAGTATAGGAAGTGACATCAAAGGGGTCAGGACCGGAAGGGTCTTCAACCATAGGCTTGGGTCCGGACATGACATCAAGGGGGCCAGAACTGGAAAGGTCTTCATCCATAGGTTTGGACCTGGAAGTGACATCAACAGGGCAAGGCGGAATTTCCTGTGAATGGTCTGCAGGAATGCGAGAAAAAGAATTAGTGCACTCTACCACATCCCGGAATTGCCCTCATTCCAACCCTTTAGCTGCCTCCTATGTGCATGTGTGTGACAACCTGCATTATCAACTTATTTTAGAGGTAAAATAACACACGCAGTCAGCTGGCTCTTTAGTCAAGAGTGAATGCACTTTAATTTTATTTTTTTTTTAG